>NW_017306426.1:289291-338851 GCF_000935625.1 Nanorana parkeri
TATATATAATGTATATATATATATATTGTGGTATTGTGTGGCAATCCCACGGTAGAACTGGGGGATGTAGTCACCCAGGACTCTCAGCCAGAGATGCTGAGCGGTTCCAGGAGGCAAGTTCTTGTATTGGGAAAGAGCTGATTTTGCGGCTCTTCCAAGGATTTCTGGATTTGGCATGAGATCCTGGAACTGGGAGATTTCTAAGAGAATTAAATGTCTTTAAGCGCTCACCATTTGTGCTAACTTCCCCAAACCTCACTATATATATATATATATTAGGGCTGCGGACATTAACGATTAATTCCCCGATTAATCGTTAACATTTTTGTTCAATTAAAATGCTTTTGATCGCTAATGAAAATACTCACCTCTCTGCCGGCTTCCGGGAGACCCGTCGGAGATCCGGTGACGCCACGGACATCGGACTCCTCCCCCCTTCCCCAAGTGGCTCCGTCAGCTAACGAAGGGAAGGGTGGAGGAGTCCGGTGACGTCGATGTCTGTGACGTCACCGGACTCCTCCCCCCTTCGTTAGCCGACAGAGCCACTTCTAGATGCCTTCTACCGGAGGGGAGGGTCCCTGACAGTGCCATCACTTCTATGATCAAGGTCTGGCATCTCAGAGAAGGAAAAGGGACGGAATATATTGAGGTGGAGATGGTGGAGCTACTGGGGCTGAATAGCTTCAGTAGCCAGGAAGAGAATTTATGGGTGTACCCACTCAGTTTTCTTAATGGACAGCTAATGGTTGGTACATTGTTATGTATTCATGATACACCCCTCTTACTGGGTGGTGTTTGGCACAGTTTGGAGTTTTATACAGTTTTATTTTTGTTGCACTTTATGATAAGGGTTATAAGGTATGGTTTAGGGTAATGTACATGTTTTTTCTATAATGTTCTGTTATTGTTATTATAAGTGTACATTGCTGTGGCCATTCACTTCCAATATGATATAAACTGGTTCATTTTGATTGCATGTGAAGTGTCGATATTGTAGGTGGGGAATGAAGAGTACTTTGGGCTTGCACTCAGTCAAGTGAAGCTCCAGTTTTGAGGAAAAGAAAAAGTGAAATGAGTTTTTTAGTTTTTTAAGAAATTCTAGCTGCATGTTGAAATGTAAGAACCTTTCTTCTACAATCTTCCCAGCTGGTCAGTGTGCCCACAAGTGTGGACCAAACTCCAAGGCATTGGCCTATACACAGACAGCACAGCAATGAAGTAATAAAATGAACTAGGATCACACTAATCCAGCACGTTATTATTCTAAGTTGCCCCACTCAAGCGGCGGCCATATTGAGTGGGGCACGTGAGATTAATACCGTGCTGGATTAGTGTGATCCTACTTCATTTTATTACTTAATTGCTGTGCTGTATGTGTATAGGCCAATGTAGTTGGATCTGTATGTGCGTTATAATTAATCGAAATTAATCGATTAATCGACTTTAAATTTTTGTAATCATTACCAGCCCTAATATATACAGGTGAAACTCGAATAATTAGAATATCGTGCAAAAGTAATTGCAGTAAGTGCTGGAAAAGGGGCCCAAACCAAGTACTGAGTACATATGCATGCTTGTACTTTTCAGAGGTCCGATATTGTTCTATGTACAATCCTTGTTTTATTGATTGCATGTAATAATCTAATAGGAATCTAGCAATGCATTTCTATGGCCAAACATATATTTATTTTTTTTTTTTTTTTTTTTTTTTTTTTTTTGTAATCTTTGAGCATGAAAACATACAATTTTATATGCTGCTTGAAAATGGAAATCTAATGATACAGTACAAAAGCTTACATAGGCTTAATTTTTTTTACCACAGCAGCATGGCTTATGAGTTCTAAAGAGGGAACCATATTGTACTCAGGACCTTGCCCATTTTAGGGCCTCCTGGGTCTGCAACCTGTAATTTTAAAGGACTGTCTAAAAACCCACATTAATGTGGGAAGGATATACAAAATCTTTTGTGAGAAACAAAAGAAAGACCAAAGTCGTGCAAGGCCATAGGACTATTGATTATGTCATCATAACACTCAACTGAAAATAAATGTTCAAAAAACCTCTGGGTAGTTTTAGCTCTTGATTTCCAGTTGTATTTAAATACCATGTTCTATTCCCACCCTACTGAGTTTTTCTTCACTTAGGCCAGAATATTTTCCACCACATACTGTACTGTATTATGTTAAAGTTAATATCAGGTCATATTGGACTTTTTATCAAAGCTGGCAGAGTCACACTTGCATCAAGCAGGTTGGAATTATGAAAATATTAGAAAGAAAATACACAGTAGCCTTTGTTAGGGTGAGAAAATAAAGTTTTACATCGATAAACAGACAAAGTGAAGACTGCGGCAGAAATTACAGTAACATTCCATGATGTCTCGATTTTACAGAAAGAATTATAAAGAAAAAAAATGGATCTGCTAAATATACCTGTGCTGCTAAAGAATGTAATCCTAATCAACATGGCGATAAAGCTAGGAGCGCTTTGAAAAGATCTGTGATGTAAGAACAAAAGTGGAAGCTCTTTATAAAGCGGGAGCCTTTTGTCTCCAAACCGCTTAGAAATGAATAGGTAGCGCTTTTTAATGTCATCACACATCAAGTTGTTTGTCGCAAAGTATAAAGAACAATCTACTTTAGAAGATGGCAAATAAGGTGTACAAGGGAAACGGCCTGTGTAACAAATGGCACTTTTTTGTATGTGTTTTAATTCATGGTAGACTTAATTTTTTTTTTAAATGGTGGAATGCATTGTATTTTATAGCAGCCTAATACTAACTAGTGGTGGAACAGCCAACTAGCAGCCATTTACAGTCAGTGGGAAGGACATAAAGGGAGTTGAGGTCTAGCTGCACTGTTAAAAAATTGAATCAAACTTTGTACTCTGAATGGTCTGAGGTTGTTAGTGGTGTCCCCCAAGGTTCAGTGTTGGGCCCCTTACTGTTTAATCCATTTATAAATGACATAGGGGTCTATTCACAAAGCTGCCGTAGGCAGCCGAGTAAACAACCGACCTGAAGTGAAGTGAGTCGAACACCGTTCGGGTATTCACTTCAGGCTATTAAGCCTGATTTCAGCCGTATATTGACCCGAAGTGCAGAAGGAGTTCGAATCAGCCGATCCAACATCTGGATTGGCTAAGCCAAACCTCCGGCAGGCTACTCGCTGCTGTTCGGCCAATTCTCATAGATGCCGAACAGCAGTGAGTGAATAGCTGCATTCGGCTCGGCTATTCTGCTCGGTACCTCTGTGGTACCGAGCAGAATAGAAAAACAGTTAAAAAAGTTAAAAGAACAAAATAGAAAATGATTGGGCGGAGCTAGCAGTGACAGCTAGCTCCGCCCAACTGTTTTCTATTGGCCGGGACCAGCTGTCATTAGAATTGGAATTAGAATTGTCGGAGCCGGCGGGGATATGAAAGCTGAATCTGGATTGGCTAAGCCAAACCTCCGGCAGGCTACTCGCTGCTGTTCGGCCAATTCTCATAGATGCCGAACAGCAGTGAGTGAATAGCTGCATTCGGCTCGGCTATTCTGCTCGGTACCTCTGTGGTACCGAGCAGAATAGAAAAACAGTTAAAAAAGTTAAAAGAACAAAATAGAAAATGATTGGGCGGAGCTAGCAGTGACAGCTAGCTCCGCCCAACTGTTTTCTATTGGCCGGGACCAGCTGTCATTAGAATTGGAATTAGAATTGTCGGAGCCGGCGGGGATATGAAAGCTGACTCTGCTAGGCCCCCCTCCTAATGACGGAACAGCATCTGCTGGTTACCCAGTAACCAGCAGATGCTGTTCTTTTATTAAGATGAGAGATTAGCAGAGTCGGCTTTCATATCACTGCCGGCTCTCCTAAGCTCTCGTCGCAGTGACACATGGGCGTCCTGGTTACCTGGTAACCAGGGACGCCCATGCAGGGGCGGACTGACCATTCGGGCAGTCGGGCCCGTGTCCCCCTGCTCCCCCATTACACTTTACCATGTTGTTCGCCCCGCGTGCTGCCTGCTGGGATCGGCAGGGCCCCCCCCCCGCACAGTGGGCAGACTGATAGCGGTAGCCGCGGGACACAGACGGGGACACAGTGACAAGCGGGCGGATTATAAATGTACCGGCAATAATGGGCTGCCCTGACAGGCAATAACGGGGCTGCCCTGGGGGCCTCAGGCGTGAGGACCCAGCGTGCAGCAGCTTCACAGTGCAGAGAGAGACGGAGACCAGCACGTCGGTGACAAGGTGAGTGATTTAATGGTTTTTTTTTTTCTCTGTCTCCCCTCTCCCCGTGCTGCTTCCTCCGGCCGTGTGAACTGACACCAGCCAGGAGGACAGTGTCAGACGGCTGAGGAGACTATCTGCCATTCCAGAAAACAGAATAGCTGAACTTGAAAGTTTCAACTATTCTGTGTTCTTTTACAAGAACACCATTTAGTTCAGCAGGTTTGAACTGAAGAGGACCGGGACCAAACGGCTTTAGGGCTCAGTCACACCAGATGCAGTGCGTTCCGGCCCGATTCTGGCCAGAACGCACTGCCTAGCATTGCGGCCGGCTCACTTGTTTGTGGGGCAGGAGGGGGTGTGGTGGGCCATTGAAGTGAATGGCACAGTAGCCACGACCTACGGCTACAATGCGATCGGCCGCACGGGATCGCAAGGCACATTATTCTGTAACTGCACATACATGTGCAGTTACAGAATAATGTTTTTTTGTCATCGGACTGGTCATTCCGATGACAAAAATCCTTGCGCTGGCCCTGCTGCCCCCCCCCCAATAGTGCCCGCCTAATAGTTCTGGGTTGTTATCTGCTCTGCATTGGTCCTAAGGTCTAGATTAGTCAGTTCCCCTATCAATTCTCCTACCAGTTCTCTGGAAATGTATCCAGGATAATTGGCAGAACTGAAGAATCTAGGTCAAAATAGCTCACTTTCCAACTCGCCTATATTGGTCTAGATTTATAATTCTCCTACCAATTCCCCTGCAATTAAGTTCAACTTTTAGTGAATAGACCTACTATTTTGAACTAATTCTGTAACACCACAATGTATATGTGGGTGGAGCCGGTGGGTGGGTGGGGCTTGTATATGGGCGGAGCACAAGGGGGCCCCATAATCTTATATTGCCCGGGGGCCCCATGTGTTGTCAGTCCGCCCCTGCGCCCATGTGTCATTACACACTGAGAACCCGTCGGAGCTGCTGTGATTTTACAACAACTCTGACGGGTTCTCAGTGTAATGATAGAACGGTGTCTCTGATTACCTGGTAACCAGGGACGCTGATCTCTCTGCAAGTGGCCGGAGCCAGTTGTGAGATGACGGCTGGCTCCGCCCAGCTGTCAGGAGCAGGCTGTCGGCCAGCTTCGAATTTCCCCTGGGCTCAGTCGAGCCGAAGCATATACCTTTGGCTCGACTGAGCCCCTCGTCCAACTTTGGGGGCTTTACGGGCTACAGTGAATAGCCTGTACAGCAGCCCTGAACCGGAGGGGTCCTGGGGCCGAAGCTACCCGAAGGATCAGCCGAAGCTATGGCTAGATCCTTTGGTAGCTTTGTGAATAGACCCCATAGAGTTGGGGATTAAAAGTACTATTTCTGTGTTTGCAGATGACACCAAGTTATGTAGTGGAATACAGTCCTTACAGGATGTCTCCAACTTACAAGCAGATCTGAATGCACTGTGTGATTGGGCATCTATTTGGCAAATGAGGTTTTTGGGGACTCAAAACATGCATGTGTCATACACTCTAGGGGGAGTATGTTTGGGGGAGTCAATGGTGGAGAAAGATCTGGGTGTTCTGGTAGATCATAGACTCAATAATAGCATGCAATGTCAAGCTGCAGTTTCTAAAGCAAGCAAAATACTATCTTGTATTAAAAGAGGTCTAGACTCCAGAGAGAGAGACATTATTCCTGCCCCTGTACAAAACATTAGTAAGACCTCATCTGGAATATGCAGTTCAGTTTTGGGCACCAGTTCACAAAAAGGATGTTGTGGAACTGGAGAAAGTGCAGCGAAGGGCAACTAAACTCATAAGAGGCATGGAGAAGCTCAGCTATGAGGAAAGATTAACTGACCTGAATTTGTTCTCTCTGGAGAAGAGGCCATTAAGGGGGGACATGATCACCATGTATAAATACATAAATGGTCCATATAAAGAGCTTGGTGCCAAATTATTTACGATAAGGTCTCTGCAAAGGACAAGGGGGCACTCTTTGCGTCTGGAGGAAAAGAGCTTTAACCGTTGCATATGGAAAGGATTCTTCACAGTTAGAACTGTGAAAATGTGGAATAGACTCCCCCAGGAGCTGGTTCTAGCGAGCTTGGTTGATTGTTTTAGAAAACATCTGGATGTATTCTTAAATACACAGAATATTATATTGAGTTGTTATACGTATATTAGGCATCACAGATTGTTGATCCATGATCCATGGAATATCCGATTGCCTTATGGGATCAGGAAGGATTTTGTTTTCCCCTGTTGGAGCAAATTGAACCATGCTTTATAGGGGTTTTTTTCCTTCCTCTGGATCAACAGGGGGTAGCTGTGGGCATAGCGTTCTGTTTAGGCTTTTTTTTTTCTTCTCTGTATCTCTGTATAGGTTGAACTCGATGATCTTGTGTCTTTTTTCAACCTGACTAACTATGTAGCTATGTAACTATGTACATTGTAGAAAATAGAGTTTTGATCAAGCAAAGCTTCGGTCAAAAGCTTTGCTTGATCACAACTTTAAGATTAGTAGTATTCCTAGATACTCCTAGGAGTATCAAAGCCTGCCCCCCCACCCCACTTCCCACACATTCCCATTGGCTCATGAGGCGGCCCATCATACTGATGGGACAATAGGAATATATAGAGCCTGGATGGAGGGGTCAAGTTTGACACACCAGAAGTGCTGAACTTTAGCTTAAAAGAACTGCTAACCACTTGGTTAGAGAGGGGGGGACTGAATGCTGCAGCATGCATATGCACATGTATGTGCAGTTACATAAATCCCAGCTCCAACCATTGTTGAAAAAAGCATGCTGCAGATCACGTCACAGCATTTGGTCATTCATTCTTGAATGACCAAATGCAATTAAGTTCAACTTTTAGTGAATAGACCTGCTATTTTGAACTAATTCTGTAACACCACAATGTATATGTGGGTGGAGCCGGTGGGTGGGTGGGGCTTGTATATGGGCGGAGCACAAGGGGGCCCCATAATCTTATATTGCCCGGGGGCCCCATGTGTTGCCAGTCCGCCCCTGCGCCCATGTGTCATTACACACTGAGAACCCGTCGGAGCTGCTGTGATTTTACAACAACTCTGACGGGTTCTCAGTGTAATGATAGAACGGTGTCTCTGGTTACCTGGTAACCAGGGACGCTGATCTCTCTGCAAGTGGCCGGACCCAGTCGTGAGATGACGGCTGGCTCCGCCCAGCTGTCAGGAGCAGGCTGTCGGCCAGCTTCGAATTTCCCCTGGGCTCAGTCGAGCCAAAACATATCACAACTTTAAGATTAGTAGTATTCCTAGATACTCCTAGGAGTATCAAAGCCTGCCCCCCCCCCACTTTCCACACATTCCCATTGGCTCATGAGGCGGCCCATCATACTGATGGGACAATAGGAATATATAGAGCCTGGATGGAGGGGTCAAGTTTGAAACACCAGAAGTGCTGAACTTTAGCTTAAAAGAAATGGTAACACCTTGGTTAGAGGGGGGGGGACTGAATGCTGCAGCATGCATATGCACATGTATGTGCAGTTACAGAATTTAACTGCAGAATTTGTTTTCCCTTTGCTTGACGGTTGGAAGATGGTTGTGTTGCATTACTCAGCCCTTTGTTTTACACCTAAGCAGACATCTTTACATTCTGCTGTACAAACAGCTTGCATTTTTTTGGTCCTGATACAAGTGTAATCTTTCCAGGCCTTGTGATGGGTTTTATATTTCCTCTATCAATCTTCACTGTTGGGATGGGACTTTGTATCCAGTATGCAGTTTTTGTTTGCTCCAAATGTATTGATTATTACCAATTGATTGCACATTACCAAAACATAAACTTCTGTCCTTGTCTCGTTCTCCAGCCAATACATTTCTTTTTTGAAGAATGTAGAGGGGTTTAATTACTTCTGTTAGATTTTAAATGTTGTCTGTGTCCCTGCACAGGATATTTTCTCTCACCCTCCTCCTGGAAAAGAAGTGAGGACATTTCTCTATGGGGGAATGCAGAAAGCAATACAAAATCTGCAAAGGTACTAACAATTCTGCACTCTATCCAGAAAAAAAACCCCTTGGCTGAAAATGGGCTTTGTTTTCATTTTTTTTTTTAAAGTCTCAAGTGTACATAACACATAAATACAGGGTGGGGTAAAACTAGGAAAGCATCAGAAAAGGAAACATACAGTAAGAACACATCATATATACAAATGTCCAGTATATTATACTTCTAAGGGTCTGGCAGATGCTGGGTTCAATGAAAAGTCCAGTCTTTACCAATGATGCTGCCACTAAGAGGAAACAATGATGAAGTTCTCTACCGAACATGTGCCAGAGATGATTGCTGGCTACTGCAGATATTTGTCCTTCACACGTTGTCCTCAAAATGGACTCTCTATTTCTCAGAAAGCTCCTTTTTCCCCTTTGTGAAGAGAGGGCTCATGGGAAGTATGGAGGCCATACAGGGGCCACGGACTGCTAAAACACTCTGTTAGTAAATGTGGAAGCAGTGCTGTTTGATTACTAGGTAAAGCACAAAACAAACTCATCAGGAAAAAGAACAGCAAACGTTATGAAGTCTTTTGCTGGAGGCATGACAAAGGGTCTAACCTACCTCATGCTACAATAAACGTGTTTTGATTGATGCTGTGCCCCTAAGATTTCAGCTCCCTTCCTGTACTTCTGGAAGTGTTGTCACTGAGACAGAAATTGAACTTAAATTTGATCAGTGTAGATCCAGACAGCAAAAAAACCCGGAGTTTCTTCCCCCAAAACAAAACAAAAAACAAAAACAAATGTGGGTTCTTCTATAAAGTGTATGTAAAGTGTATGTGAACTCCGAAAATAAATGTCTTTTAAATAAATGTTCTACCTTTAAATGTGTTAAATATACTACAAAAAATGTTTTGTTCTATCTGTTTGATAAATGCAAAACAATCTGTTAAAAGCAAGTGAGCTCATAACGTACAGTACACCTCACCTGTGCTGCACTGCTGTCAGTTAAAAGTATTAGCAGTTCTCTCTGTGACCTACAAAATACCTACTAGCCTTTATGTTATGGAGATAAAGAGATGGTGAAGTGTTCTGTAGTCCTAACACACTTCTTGTCCTAGAGTGACAATACTGCTATTCCATAGATACAGTACAGTAACTGAACATTGTCTCCCAACACAGGATGTATTTTAAAGGCAGAATCAAAATTTGAAAATAAAGAAATGTAATGTAAGAAAGAAAACTAATGCTACTACACATAAAGACTAGTAGGCTGCAATATATTCCATTTTGTCATTAGGGTTAGATACATTTTAAGTTTAATGAACAGCTAGTGTATGCGTGTCTAGTTTTTGAATTATAATAAAGGTAAATTATGTTTAATGCACTGGCTTTTATAAAGAGGCTTTGGGGGAAATGAATAAAAAGTGTCTGAGACAAAATTTGTCTCAACTGGGGTGCTGCCAATCAGCCTCTGAAAAAAAACTTAACTTAACTTGTTAACTTATCAAAAACTTTCAATGGAGTTTGTAAGGGTTAGACCCTCTACCACATTGTTATTGTTACCTCTCTACTTTGGTCCCTGCGACCATTTTTAACAGGACTAAAAAAATTACAGCTGTCATGAAAGAAAGAGGCAAGGGGAAAATCTTCCAATGGGTGCAAATGTTCTGGTGACATCAGTCTCTGATGGGAATTTCCCACTGCTGTTGCGTGTCCAAGACACAGACAGTAACAAATAGAGGTTTTAACCCTTCTCTACTCTAGCCTGGGAAAAGAAAGTTTGGGGTATATACATACTTATGAAACATGGGTTCTGCCATCGTTAAGCTCTTTCTGAAATGCTTTTAGCACAGAATTATTTTCTGTAGGCTTTAGCAGAGAATGTTTCTCACAGGTGGAAAGAATAAAGTCTTAAATACAATCTTGCAATGATTTATATAGGTCAGATTCACACACCTGTCACACAGTGGTATCAGCTGGCAGCAAATCATCTCCATGGTCACACTTGCAGCTAATCTGGCACATTGTATATGCACATTTAAAATATTGGATTTTTTTTTATTTTAAGAACATTTTATAAAAGAACAATTTGTGATAAGCAGTACAGTGACAAAAGCATTTTGCAGGCTAAGCTATGTTTTCAGACAAGCGATCAGTACTTTGTTTGCAAAATAAATGATATAGCAGTAGGAGTAAAGATAAATAGGAACAATAGAAATAATATAGGAAAATGTGGTTAGAAATATACTGAACTAAAATGTTTTAGGTGGAGGGCAGCAGCATTGCTAGGATTGTGAAAGACTGGGGGCATCCTTGAGCACACTGAGAAATGAAATGATGCGGCACACATAGGGCAACGTGGCCAACTATTTGCTAACAGATAGAGAGGCTTAAAGCGACACTTAACTCGGGTGTTAAATCTTAAAAATACATTTAGGTACCTTAACTAACAGAAATGTATCTTATCTGTGTAACACCCGGCTGTAGATCCTCAAACCATCTCTGAATTTGTGTTGACACTGGCCTTACGTTCCCTATGGTCCTTGTGTGTTGTAAAGTAGTCACCTCTCCAAGCTCATTCCTGTGATGGACTACAATCCCATGTTTAGTTTACCAATTTGTATTCAGATTGTAGTCCATCACAGGAGTGAGCTTGGAGCGGTGCCACCCTGCAGAATTGGTGTCAGCAGCAATTCAGAGATGATTTGAGGATCTACAGCTTAGTTAATAAGATATATTTTTGTTAATAGTTAAGGCACTTGAATGCATTTTTAAGATTTAACTCCTGTGTTTAGTGTCACTTTAAGCTCCCGTTCCCACCTAGGCATTTTGTCACTCAAAGCTAATCACTCAAAACAAGGAATTCCATTCATTTCTATTGTCACTGTTCACAACGGAGCATTTTGTCGCAAGCAGCACCTGTTGCTGGCAATACTGCATGAGCTACTTTTTGTCAGATTACAGCTCTGTTTGGTCCCATAGACATCAATGGGGAATTGCTGAAATTGTGCGCTTAGAGCATTTTGTCCCCCATTTTGTTGCGCTTAGCTTTGAGCCTGTGGAAGTGAGGATTTAGATAAATAAAAGTTTTTTTTTGTGTGGCTACACTGGACAAAAACAAACAATTAACCCTTGCATTGCAGACGGAGCACCACTGCAATAGTAGGTTTTTAATTTGTCCAAAGTTCAGCTTTAATTACTGTGCCACAAATGATCAAGTCTCACAGACAGACATGAATTAACCAATCATTTTAGTTCATAGCGGACTGTGTAACTAGGGGTGTGGCAGAATCATGTCTTTGGCCTACTTACTTTGTGCAAAGAAGTGCTCTTTTTTTTAGAAGCTATGCACTCGGGATTCGGAAGCTATGCACTATGCAATAAAGGCTTTTGTACTTATACTTTTATTATACTTAGACTGATTTAATAAAGCAAACACCAGCTAAAACATTTTTTTTATCAAGAAAAAACATCAATTTTTTTCACATTTTGTACTACAGAAAAAGAACAATTTGAAGCTAGACAAAACAGGGTGGCTTACTGTACTCAGTAAAGTTGAAATTCAGTTTACAAGCATATCACATGAAAATTGCCAACCACGCATTAGAATACAGCACTGTAATATTCCATGAAAATACTTGAGATTATCAGTATGTTTATACAGGAGACATACATTGAGCAAATTATTACATTTTTGGTGTTAAAATCATCTTGGCCTGGGTTCTCATTGTGATATCAGGCACGCATAGTATGGTGACTCTTTTTACCCTGCCTGTAAGTTAAACTTTCTAAGTGTAGAAAAAAACGTACCTTGTCTATCCAAAAGTGGGTTGTGGGGGGCTGGGGAGATTGTTGTGCCATTGTTTCCCTGGCTAAGTACAGGGTTCTTATTACTGCTAACTCAGTATGGGGACCATCAAATTGAGTTTCAATACACTAAGACTATTCATCTTAGGTTCAGGATAACAATGAAGGTTAAATGCACGATTAAATACGTCAAACACATCTTCCCACTACTGAACCAGTTTTGGGTACCTCCAAAACATATACATGATGTCCCTCACTCCCAAGGTAGACCTCGGGCATAATGGGGAGACTCTACTGTAAAAGCAACACATTCCCAAGGGAGGCCAATACATGCTGTGAAGTAGGAACAATTGCATGAGTCTCAAGGAGGAAGATATCAGTATCTGAGTTATTCATTGCAGGGCTTTAACCCACTGTTTGCCCGTTAAAGGGCCTAGATCCTGTATCCAATTTTCTTTACAGAGTAGTAAAATGGAGTATGAGATTGGTATGTAGATTCTAATGTGTTTTAGAAATAAGGCTTTGTTTACGCTGAGAATGAGCTTTGAGTAAGATCAATTCCATTTTTCATAGTGTAAGGTCAGTAAGTTTTTGTTGACTGTTGAGGGCTTGACAGAGATGAGGATATGTAAAAACATAGATTTTGGGAGGGAGAAGTCAGTTTGAAGTCGTCAAAATGATGAGTGTATCAACACAGTGTAACTGAGAGAGATAAGTATTGCCATTTTTTTTCTATAAGTCTGATTCTTCCATATTGATCAGTTCATTTAAGTATTCATTGTCACATAGAGGAGTTGTATTATTATTATTATTATTATTATTATAATACAGGATTTAAAAAGACCCAACAGTTTGCATAGCACTTTACAAAATGGAGGTAATGTCAGGAACCAGAGCACCCCCAGGTGGCGCTGGAGCCAGGTCCTGCAGTTCCTGTGCTCGCCTGCGGGTGTCTCCAGCAGCCAGGGACTGTAAGGAACCTGCAGCTCCAGTACTCACCTGCGGGTGTGCCCCAGCTGTGAGTGATCATCCCATCACCTGGTGCTTCCTGGGAGGGTATTTAGGCCCTCCCTGCAGTCAGGAAGCTGGCTCAGTATTGCGTCGCCTGCACTTGACTGATTCCTGAACCCAGCTTCCTGAACCCAGCTTCCTGAACCCTGCTACCTGAACCCTGCTTCCTAGCTGCAGACCTGTCACCGACCCGGCTTGTTACCCGACCACTCTTCTTGGATCCTGTTTCTGTACCGTGCTGCCCTCCTGTTAACGACCTGGCTTGTACCTGACCATTCTTCCTAAATCCTGTACTGTGCTGCCCTCCTGTTAACCCTCCTTGTTACTTCACTGCTAAACCTGTGGGGGGTTGAGGGGGTTAGTAGTTTTGTTTGATGGTAACAAATAAACTGTGCATAGAACCCTATCCTGTGTGGGCATATTAATTTGGTCATCCTGCGTGGGTACCTGCATGAGGTGTGAGGACGCCTGTACATGGTACCCTGACAGGTAAACAGTACAGTTACAATAACATTTCAATACAATAAGGTTACGAGGTCCCTGCTCGTGAGAGCTTACAATCTAGTAGGAGGGACAAGTGATACAAAAGGTAATAATTGTGTGGGACGAGCTAATGGAAGAAGTAAAAGGACAGTTATGCTGGGCACACACCTTACAACCATCGCAAGACTTTTGTCTTGCGATGGTTGCAAAGTAATAAAAAAAAAAAGTATGATCTGCCTATCTTGGACAGGCAGATCATACTTGCGATGATCGCAAGCCCGCCCCGCTGAGGGGCGGGCTTCCGATGACCGCAATGCTGAACGGGCAGTGTGCTTCTTACGAACATTACAAAACACAAAAATTCCCCAGCCTCAACCTGCCAGCCAGCCTGCAACCAAACAAGTGGCCCTGTCAACAGTATGCGTTAAAATCAGAAGGTTTAGTTGCACAAACTTTTGGCCAAAAATATGTAGAAGCCACACTGCCGCGCCAAGGCACCTCTGCAAAGTGTGGTCCTAACTCTATGTATCCGAGTCTCCAAGTATGAGCATATTAATGAAGTTGATAAATTACCTGCTTTCAATCAGCAGAAGAGGACCTGATAGAAAAATTCAGGTCCCCCTCTGCTGATTGACAGCAGCAGTGGGCGGGTGCATTAGCTAGTTTGCTATTGGCTATTGCAAAGTGCAATAGCCAATAGGAATCTAGCTATGCAATCGTATGCCTTTTTTTTTTCTTTTCTGACTGACGGTCGGGCCGCGGCTCCCCATGTCAGAAAAGAAAAAAAAAACGATCGCAGGGAAACGTTTAATCTGCTTGATAGAGCAGATTAAACCTTTCCGGGAGAAAATGTTTCTCTCCCGGGCGGCCGGGAGCCGCTATCTAATAGCGGGAGACTCCCGGAGCTTCCGGGAGAGTTGAGATGTCTGTGATAGAAGAGGGTGGAGAGATAGATGAGTATACCCATCAAAGCCCTGTAAGTTAAGGCTTAATTTCATATGGAACCAGATGTTAGGAAACAAATTGAGAATGGGAAGTTTAAGTATTAAGAGAGGGCACCAGCTTCTAAAGATGAAACGTTAGTCTGTTAATTTAAAAGGGACAATGTCAGTTCTTGATTAAGATCAGACAGGAAAGACAAATACCATCCTCCAAAGTGCTGAAGCTGTGCTGCCAGATAATACAACCAAGGGTAAGGAACTGGCAGTCCCCTTCCTCCCAGGAAAAGTATAAAGTTTCTACAACAAAAATAATTTATTTTGTTTCGCGTAGACAAAGGATGGGATAGAAGCTCTATCAGGTTTTTACTGCTGTCTATTTCCCTGTTGGGGATATTTCCCTTTAATTCCTTTGACAGGAATGAATAGGAAATGTTTCCAACCGGACCACAGACAAGAACAAAAACAAATTTTTAGTAGTATAGGGAAGGATGAGAATGTTTTTTGTTGTTGTTGTCTGTGTCCTCCTTTTTCCTTTGTCAGCTGCCCCCATTTTCTTGTACTGATATCACAGGAACAGTAGGGGATGGAAAATCGATCCAACCAAGTCACAGACGGAAATAAAAACCTGACAAAAATTGAACTTTTCCCACCTGATTCCAAATTGCTAAAAAAAACATACAAAAAAAAATGACTAGCGTTTGACTTTTAGGATGCACATTTTGAAATAATAAAAACGGCATTAACAATTGTAATTCAACACATGTTATTATTACACAAGTCACAAGTTCAAACTGATAACCTTTGTTTTTGATGTCCATTTAAAATGTATGGGCTGCCCCTACACAATGCACATGAACACACAAAATACTGCACATGCTGATATGTAAAACACTGCAATGGATCAGAAAAGTGTGAAGGGCCCTTAGTAAGCAACCCCCTCTGTGCAAGACATGTTTATGTATAATAGGCCCTGCAGAGTTTAAAAATATCCCTGGGGCATTCTCTAGAAGGAGCTCACCTAAGGAGAATATATGTAAAAAATCATGTTTTCTAGAAAGTGCTGAAAGACCAAGAATTAAATAAGATATTTGCTGAATCTCTGTGTGGCTTGTTTAAAAAAGGCACCATTTGTATAGTTCCTTTATACCATATTCAGCTGTCACTTTAAGACTTAGACAGCACTAGTTCACATGCAGACATATTCAATTAATGCTCACAAATCAAAGTTTAAAGAGCCCAAATTCCAAAAGGGTCTTGCTGAGCCCTTTCTGAATTCTGACATTGTTTAGCAAGCACACCTTCTCTAAGGCGACGGGTTTGCTTAGAAGTACCGGACTGATAAGTACTTGTCATTAGGGCAGGGGTCCCCAACCCCCAGGCTGTGGACCGGTAGCGGTTTGTGACGATAGTCGCAGGTCCTCGGTTAGGGCCGGATTAACAAAGGGGTGCATGGAGCTCCTGCTCCAAGCCCGCCCCTACAAATAGGCCAGGCTGAAACAAAAATTTTTGAAAAAGATCTTCCGGAGGCTCAATCCCCATCAATCCCTCAATCCCTCACCCTTTGTATTTAGTCTGCCTGTCCCAGAGTCTGTAACTGAAACAAACAATAAAAAAAACCACTATTACTTTGTGCCTAGAGCAAGCACAAACTGAAAGAGTTACTTAAAGACTGGGGCTCACGGCTTATTGAATAGTTCTAATAAATGTATTGGTTACAAAAAATTAATATCACATTGCACTTTGCCCCAAATCACCCATTAAAAGCAAGTTGACAACGTTGTCAATACACTCACACCATCCACTCATTCAGGCGGGGCCCACACATGTCCTAGTGTAATGGATCAATGCTGGTAAATCAATATATTTCTGTCATTTAGAACAAAAGGGTTAGAGGAAAAAGAATTCGAAATACTTCCCCTTGTTGCTGAGCTGTGACGTCCTTGCTGATATAATCAATACTCAATAAAAAAGCCCAACCCAAGAACAAAAAATTGTTTTAAGTTCCTTGTTCACACAGGTCACATAGAAATCATCTTTTTTTTTATGTGGCCTGTTCACACCACAACACAGGTATGATGGGTGGTACATTGTGCTGTGGAATACCTGCTACTGCAGGACACCAAATGGCAGCGCAGCACACCTCGTTGCTGTGCAGTGACCTGAAAAGAGTGTATGAAATAGAACAAGATGGTCACCGGCACTCCAATATTTGCTCTGTCAATACTCTTTTATTGACTGATGAGAAATCATCTCACAATGTAAAACAACCATTGTCTCAGAACCACATTGGTCCCTACCCATAAAGTTTAAAAAAAAGAAAAATGTAAAGTGACAGCACCAGCAGTATGTGATACACCGCACACTGCCGCTGTTCTATCGACAGCTCCGTCTTGTCAAGCTCTCCGAATGGGCACATCACATCCGGTGACTGCCAGTAGGAGATGTACAGCAGATGGAGCTAGTGCGCATGGGCAGAAAATCCTTGTCGAACTGTGTAACTATTGCCACTGCGCTTGCGAAGCTAGCGGCTCATCAGATTCTATAACCTAGAACAAACTTATATCTGTCCTAGGTTATAGAAGCTGATAGCCACGCAGGCGCAGTGGCAACTGTGGTTGTAGAAAGAATCAAGTGGCCGCGCATCGGCTCATCGGCTTCTATAACCTAGGACAAATATAACTGTAGTTGGTTATAGAAGTGGATAGCCGCGCAGGCGCTGGGGCAATAGTTAGACAGGTCCACAAGGATTTCCTAGGCATGCGCACATAGCACCATCTGCTGTAGATCTCCTACGGGCAGTCACCGGATGTGACATCACCAGTTGGAGAGGTCGACAAGTTGGAACTTTCAATAGAACACCGGAGCTGCCACTACGCAGTAGCCCGTCTGCAAAAACGCGCTGGACTAGTGTGTACATTGCATTTTTTTTAACTGCATAAACAAATGTAACTTTTGTTTTTATATCTGTCCGCAGTTCCTAAAAAAAGTAATATTTTTGTGCGTCCTTCATCCTGTTGTATTCCACTTGCAATCAGTTCTATACTTGCTCTGTTCTGCTTCTTAAACATCTTAATAATCCTGATGAAACCTGTAGTACATGCAGAAACATACTATGCTGACCTTCAACATGCATGGTCTCAAACACTACACCTATGGCTTTACATAGAGTCCCATGGTCTTTAAACCCCTGTATTATTTCACTGCAGCTTTAAATGAATCTGTCAGTTAGACAAACGAAGCAATGAATGGGAGCTGTAGCTTCTGTTCATGCCCAATTGTGGCTGTCTCTTTAAATCAAGGAACAATATGGCTACAGAGTCCATGCAGTATTATGAAAAGCATTGTAATGTGGATTGGAAAACAAATTTGTTTATCGGTGCAACTACTTTAATATAGATACTGTTTGATATAAAAATCTGTATGTAAATAGATGCTGAAATGGTAGGTAGAAGCAGCATAGATTGCAATCTAAACTCTATGTGAAAGTCATTTAATTTGGTAACGCACTGTGTATGATATACATTTTCTGTAAATAAAATGCAAGTTTTCCCTTTGTTTCCGTTGGTGCATCTCAGTGATGCTGATCTCCTGCAGCCTCTTTGCTGTCAGTCCCTGTCTCCATGTGGAAGCTCCAGTGATGGCATTTCTCAGGACGGGTTTCCTGATAATGACAGTGGACCATTGCCTGCATGATGCATTCTGAAAACGGCCTCTTGTAGTCTTCATTGGAGTCACATGTGATGGGTGACAATGCAGGAGCACAGTTGGGAGACAGGGACAGAACGTTGCCCCTGGTTACTGGATGATCCTTAGCAAGGACCATAATGGCAGGACTGCCGGATATTATTTTTATGAAAGCTGTAGATTTTAAATATTCAAGATTATTTTTGAAATAACAATAACATTTTAAAGCTTATGCGAGATGTTAGTGGCAGGGTTTACATATACTGTCATTTGGCAAAATTGAAAACATCAATAAAAATAAATTAAACACGCCTTTAAAATTTAAATAAAAGCCAATGATACAAATTCCTTTACGAAACAATTGCTTTGAACTGGAGACACCAAAATAATGTTGAATGCTGAGTGTGTTATGCAAAGTTCTGTCAGAAGATAGTTGCAATAAATTACTAATAATAGCAATGATTTTCAAGTCACACTGGATTTGTATTTTTCTTTTAGCCAGAATATGTTTATATATGTAGCGCTCACCCCCAAGGAGCCGCTGAATGCACGGTTCATCTCTAGTTTGTCTAGGGTATGTTGTCCAGCTGCCCACCCATTAGCACTAACCGCCCTTCTTCTGGTGACCACAAACTAATGTCCACTCCAGTAGTAAAATGCTGAATAACCTTTTATTAAACATCTTCACTAGGGAGAGAGGTTATAGGGATTCTAGCTGTCCAGGGGTAACTGACAAGAGCTTCCTCTATCAGCATCACGGGCCCCCCTCCATGTTGGAGGCACCAGGGAAACCTTTCCCTCACACCAGCCCATGCCCACCCCCAGGCCTCAGGCCTAGCCTGCGGGGCAGGCTGAACAGCACCCAGCCCTATTCTATGGCTGGTCCCGGCTAGTCTGAGCACATGGCAAATCCCACCAGTATATGTACCCTATCCCAGCATGCACTACTGGTTGAGAGAAACCCAGTGATTGGCTGCTGTACTGTACATACACTACAGTGCCTCTCATTGGCTGTCCCACAATATGACATAGTAAACATGTGCACTGCCAAAACATTTGTTTAGTTTCGTTTCGTTTTAAATTCGGATTTGTGTTATTTCGTTTTTCGGGATTCGGGTGTGAAAGTCAATTCGGATTCGGAATTCGGATTCGGACGAAATTCGGTAGCGTTAGTTCGAACGTTCATTTCGTTTTCTGTTCTTATTCGTTTCGTATTCGTTTCGTTCGTTCGTTTGCAGCAAAGTGACATTTGAAGGGGGAAAAATATTTTTCTCCTCTAATGTCACTTTGCTCCAACGAACGAAACGAATAAGAAACGAATAAGAACAGAAAATGAAACGAACGTTCGAACTAACGCTACCGAATTTCGGAAATGGAAATTCGGATTCGTTTGCATTCGTTATGTCTGTCATTCGGAATTCGGATACATCCGAATGTCCGAATTTCCGAAAATTTGTCCGAATTTCGATTCGGAACGAAACGAATCGCACATGTCTCTGACATAGTCACACTCTGCCCAGGGGGGTACAGGCAATGCTAGACACCTGCAATTAACCAGATAATTGCCACTATAAATCCAGCCATGCTGACTACAGCCCTGGCAATCACTAAATGTCTAGTAGCCACATCACAGAAGGTGATAGGGTCTACATATACATCTATATAATACTAGATTTAAATAGTAATATATAGATCAGCAACAACCTTTTTAAATAATTACCTTATTACCTACAGCTGGTAATAATTTTGAATGCTGGATAGTTTAGTGAAACTCGTCAAAAGACACATATGGGGTTGTCATTGCTGGCCTTCTAAAAATGCTATATGCCTGGAATCAAAACATTCTGAATCACTGGCCTGCAAGAAATGTGGAAGAAGTGCTGTATCTGCATATGTGTCCAAGGTTAGTGACTTAAAATATTAAAGCTAAAGGGTCAGTATGACAGCCAGGCAAGTGGCGTTTCCAGACACAGAGGTTAGCAAAGGTACTCTTCATGTTTCTTTCATCTAACTTTTTATACCTCTGCGAGCTCTGATGATACAATTATGTGTGTTGGGCATGTAGGACCCTCCTAGCAGATTGAAGTGGACCTGTGCCCATACTAGGCACATTAAACTATTTATATCTATTCTGGGCAAGCAATAAAAACACTTTAAAACAATCCTTCTGTGTCCTTCTAATGCTATAGGCATTGTGGAGCAATTCATCTTCAGATTTTGCAACTCCACACCCCTTTGGCTTGTTTTAAAGATTTTACTATTTGTTAAGAATATGTAATTATTTTCATGTACATAGTCCCAGCCCTAGAAAACTGGCAGGAGAAAAAGATCTCATGATCTGGACATAAGGCCTTCTAAAAATGAACACCCTACCTAGGCTCCTTTATATCTTTTAAAATGACCCTATAAAACCTCCTAACTATTTCTTAAATATCTTTAAATATATTATATATTAGTGGTGTAGGTCTTCTTAACATGGAATTTTACCTTGAAGCTTCATCACTCTTATATTTGCAAGACTACTTGCAAATATAGGTTTACTACTTGTGACCAAAAACTCACTTTCTATAACCAAGGATCTCTCACCATTTGACATATGAAACTTACCTAGCATCATCCCTGTTAAGCAGTTATTACCTCAACCCTACTGACCTCGGATTCCACCAAAGACCATATAAAACCATAACCCATACTGGGCCCCTATGTCCCCTTGTTTGACAACCTAGACTTTCCAACCAGTGTACAAGCTACCACTATTGCTTGATTCTCCAGAGATAATTTGTCTCAGGCCAGACATTTTTGAAACCCTTCTGATGGCTCTTAACTATTGCTTACTATTGATACATAACACACCATATTGACAAATGGTTAACCAGATTACAGTTACATTCAACACAAGGGCACATAGAAAACAATTGTTTTCTATGCCACTGTCAGTGAAATTCGGAGGAAAGAGCCAACAGACATTTGTCATTTTTTGGCCATTGTTGTGCTTGATGTATCCCAAGAGTAAAGACTTTGGGGTCTATTCACTAAGCTGCCGTAGGCAGCCGATTGAATGACCGACCTGAAGTGAAGTGAGCCGAACACTGTTCGGCTATTCACATGTGCCTGTTTCCTTTCCTTGTCCTTTGGTTCTAATCACTCACAACAGTTACACTCCTTTGCTACCATTATATTTATTCATGTAATGCTGATCATAGACACAAACATGTCTCTGTCCATAGTATTTGTTGGGAGAGTTTCCACAAAGCCCATCATTTACAACTGACATTTATTTAATATCTGTATCCTCATCAAGCAACATGTATTGCCAATTCATCACTGTCACTGATTAAGATGTAACTATCATGGGAGTTCCAAGTAGCCTGACCTGCCTGTGAATATGCTTTTTGCCTGAATATCTCTGGCCTTGATATGTTTAGAGAAGCTGACCTGGCTGCAACAAGCATGCAGCATATAGTCAGAACCCCGATCTAGATGCTTTTCCCCGGTCAGTGATTTGGAATGCTATAGCAAGTAAGAATTTCTAATCCAGGGGCATATCCTAGGCCAGTGATACAGAATACAGAATCGAATTAATCACCATTAAGTTAATATATATATATATATATATATGTTTATATATATATATTTATATATATGTGTATATACTGTATATACTGTATACAGTTTATAAATAGGGAGAGTTGGCCACCGTATTGGCAATTTCTAGATACTTAACTGTTGCAATAGAAATGATGGGTGAGTCAGTGAGATTTTACAGAGCAGAGTCACACATTTCTGCAGGTCAAACAGCACACAGCTATTTCTTTTTGTAGAGGTTGTAGCTTAGTTAATAAATAAATACATTTATGGGAGCTGCTTTACCCACCAAAGGATTTGAATTTCTGTCCATTCAGTCCTGCGATTTACAAAGCACTGCCATACAGCACAGGAGATCTGATCTTTCTCACCCCCTGACTTGACAGTAAAGCACCATGAGTTAATTTCTATCACCTCTGCTCCCTCCTCCTATCAGCATGCTCCTTGCACTGCAGCATAACCAATTGGTCCAATTGTGCTGCTTCTCCTTCTCTTCCAGTCTAAACTCTGCTGTATATCAAGTCAAATTCAGGTACTTACATTGCTTGTATTAAAATAATATTTTAATTACCTGTAAAAATAAAATAATATATTTAATAGTGTATAAATGAATACAAAACTGCATTAGCTGTCCTCCTTGTCTCTGTGGAGTTTTAACTGTGCAGACTAATACAGCAAAACATACTGTATAAGGCTAAAGTTCATAAAATATGTGTAGGTAATACCCAACGTGTTGACATATTCTAAAGTCCAGATGTAAGTCGATGGAGAGACCCTCCGCACTCCCCACAGCAGTCCCGGCCAGATAAGAAAAAAAGTGGTGCTCGCAGTGATGAATTACCACGGATGGCGCCGTGCAAACACAGGGAAGTCAGGAAATCACCAGCACTCAGTAGTAAAGATAAATATGTCCCTTTTATTGGACAGAAAGAGTCACAGACATCCAAATAAACCGACGTTCGGGGCTGCGCAGGGTCCCTTCCTCAAGGTAGAAAGATGTGACCTCATCTGGTGATTTCCTGACTTTCCTATATTCTAAAGTCCAACATATTCAAATGACGTAGATTATATCCACCACCGTGTCCTCCTTCTTGCAGTAGACTCAGTGGAACTGATGAAACTATCAGGGTTATTCACAAAAGGGTGAAGAGTTTGGAGAAGGCAGGATAAGTGAACAATCTAGGACAACATAGCTGAATTGGAAAAATTCTCCAATCCGGCTCCCTTTCCAGTTCAGGTATGTTGTTCTAGATTGTTCACTTCTCCTGCCTTCTCCAAACTCTTCACCCTTTTGTGAATAACCCTGTGTGTATACAAACAATTTAAAGAATGCTTTCACAATCTCCTTCTTCCATTGTAAATAGCCTCCAATAACCAGATGACCCTTTTCATAGGTATAGATCCTCCAATTCATCAATATTCCAGATCATATATAGGTTTCTAGCACAGAACAGGGAAAAGTGCTCATAGTATCAAATTATTTTTTTATTAAAAAGGTAAAAAACAAGATAGAGTGCACTCACATGTATCTGTGCTACTACATCACAAGTACAGTATATACAGCTTCAACACAACTCCCACAATACTAGCATTCCATCTATTAACTGCATACAGTTATCGTAATCCAATATTTTTCTCCATGGTTATCCTTTAATCCCCTACATTATGTGTGAGTGTAATATTTTATGCTTTGATGTTTTTTTAAGTTTTTTGTTAATTTTTTTTCTACTTTTTCTATTTATTTTTTTACATAACTATATACCTAACCAGTGGGGCTATGCCCCCCATGGCACAGAATACCTGGGCCATCATTAAAATTAGACTTATAGCTCTCTAAGTGACCGTGGAGTTGTCAGATGATTCGATGACCATTAAAACATCATTTGTTTCTGCTTTTTTTATAAAATAACTATTTACCTAACCAGTGAGGCTAATATGCTGCATGTGGCACGGAATACTCGGGCCCTCATTAAAAGTCTTATAGCTCTCTACAGTACATCGAGTGATCAGATGACCATTAAGTCATAATTTCTCTCCCAGAGGATGTAATATAATGTAAAGTATTGTTCATTCTCTAGGTGGTAGTTCATCCCTCTAAACTGCTGAATTTCTTAACACTGAGAGTATCTGTGTTGTAATAAGCAAGGGTATGTATAAATATTTCAGAGAAATGGTACTCTTTATTTAATGAGATGGATCATTTGGAAGTAGATAAGAATGCTTAGCACTTGTCTCTATTTCATATCACACTAAAACCTGGCTGAGCAGAGTGTTATTCAGCACTTCCCCATGTGCTGACACAAGCATCAACAATTTATGACTACCTGGTTTTCTCAGTGCCAAATATCATGTTCAGTGCGATCCAAAGGCCTGAGAGATGTACATATAATTTTCATTATTTTAGTGGCAATTTCTTTAACACTGAAACATTTCACTCATTTCATTGAATTTACTATGTAGGAAGTGTCTTGACTAAAGATAATTCTGTGAGGGTTATTCACTATAGAGCAGAAGGATCCAGCCATAGCTTCGGATGATCCTTCAGTTCACTTTGGCCACCGGAGCCCTTCGGTTCAGCCGAACCGAAGAGCTGCTGTATGGGCTATTCACAATAGCCCGTACAGCAGCCAAGCGGCTCAGCGGAGCCGAACCAATATGCTTCTGCTTGGCTGACCTGTAGTGACACCCAAAGCGTGGAGAAAGGTCGGCCAAAGGGTCAACCGTTCTTCACGCAAATTACAGTTGGGCAGAGCCAGCCGTGATCTCATGGCTGGCTCCGCCCAGTTGTAATAACAGATCAGCTTCCCCAAATGACATGGGGGCACTGATCTGTAATTAAACAATAACAACTGGGCCAGAGCCAGCCGTCACGGCTTCGGCTCCGCCCAGTTGTTTTTTTTGCCCGGGACCTGCTAGAAGACTCTGGCAGGTGGCGGACAATAGTAATCAATTGGGCAGAGCTTGCGGTGATGTCACCACTAGCTACGGCCGAATGTTTATATTTTGCCGCCAGCTGCCAGATTCGACATTATGCGGCAGGAGTGCGTCATGTGCGGTCGGCTCGGCGTGTGTCTTTTTTTAAATGCATTTATTGTTTGTTGATTTTTTTTTAGACCTGAAAATTACTTAAAACCCCCAAACATTAAATATTTTCTGAAAGCAAGAACCCTGTAGAATAAAATGGTGATAGTTGCAAATTTATATTAGCGCAAGTCTTTATCAAACCCAAAAATTTAGTGTAAAATGCACTCAAGTTGATTTTAGTGCCACAATAAAATTCCCATTTGTTTGTAAAATATAAAAGATGAGGTTATGACGAGTAAATAGATACCCAACATGCCCAGGTACAAATTGTGTGCGCCCTTGAAACGGCAAAACAAAATTCAGTAGCCCAAAAAGTCCAAAGATGACGCTTTAAAAGCCCCTACAGGTCATCAGTTTAGGGATACACATAAATATTGGCACCAGAATTATTGCTCTCACGCTGGCGTGCACGTTTTTTATTATTTTTACATTTATCTTTTTTACTATTATTTTTTTTAATTGTTTTCTTTTTTTTTTTTACTTTACTTTAATTGCTATCACATAGGGGAGCTTACAAGCACCCCATGTGATAGCATGTTGGCAGTGATAGGTCCTCTTTAAGGTGATACTGGGGATCCAATTATATGCATTTAGCTTTAAATTTGGAGGATTCTACCCCTTCTGCAGTATCTAGTTTAGGTTCTTTTAAAACTGCATGCGTTGTTTTCCTTTTCATCCTATCTTTGACAGTTTTATATACAAAGATTGGGAATTTCTAGATAAACGGTTTTAGTCACTTTAACCCTTTCCGGATGATTTTGTTTTTTTTTAAATGATCTGTTCCCTTGAAGTTGACTCTCCGGTTTCTCACCTTAATATGGCTTTGCCTATTCCTATTGCCCATATTGCCTATGATGCCCCTTCTTAGAGACCCTACTGATAAGACATTGAAATCTCTTTCATGCTTCATTTACTCTTGACGGGATAAGCTTTTCTACCCCTTTTAGCCTCTTATTTCCCAGACTCTAGCTACCTGGTCTAAAGGTGGCCACACACCTTACAATTATCGGACGACACTTTTCGTCCGATGATCGAACCGTCGTACGATTGTCGTATGGCAGCCCCATTATGCCCCGATTATCTCAAGGTTCAATTAGCCGTAATTAAAGAAAAGCACCTGGACTAATTGCGGTAATCAACCGCAGGTATTTTCGTTTGCGCATGAGCAGTGTAGATCGTACTATTTTTGACGTACGGAAATGCCAATAACCTTGCAATAATCGTACGATTGGCCAAAGTTTTCGAACATGCTTGAAAGTCAAAAGTCGTACGATTGTACAGTATTTGCGGTTGCACACTGCCCACACACCTTGCGATTATCGGACGAAAAGTCGATCACATACGATTATCGTACGATAGTCGTAAGATGTGTGGCCACCTTTAGCCCTGGTTCACACATAGGGCGTTTTACAGCACCGATCGACGAACTGTAAAACTCCCCAGCAAGTGAAATCCCATTATTTCCTATGGGCATGGTTCCCACCTGGGCGTATTTCATTTAGGATACAGCTGGATAGCCCTCGTAAACGCTCATTTGTCGCGCGTTTCGTTGACCGCAAATCGCGGTAACGCGCATATTACGAATATTAAACAGATATAAGAAAACTCTTTTGATGTAATTAGTGATCATAGGAAATACTTTATCTCACACACCATATTCCATGTGATATTCAACAAAAATATAAAACAAGTAAAATATGGGGACATTTACGTGTAAAAATAAGTAAAATAAACACAACATTACAGTTCTCTTAAGGGTCATGGGAGGACATATACCAGCGTCCTTCCATGACCCAAAGCTCAGTATATTGCGAGCTACAGCTTGCTGTATACTGAGGGCGCCGCAGCCGGGACGGATCCTGAAAATGCTGTCAAGATCCACCCAGCTGCGTGAGTAACAGCTGGCTCTGCCTATCTAGAGGCAGCTGTGCCCGCCCCTTCCCCCGTCCGTTCCTACACTCAGCGCTGGAGGATCGGAGGTGGGAGGAATCCCTGCGGAGAGCGGTGACTGGAGATGATCGAAAAGTGAGCAAGCGACGTTATGCGTTTGCTAACTTCCCAATTTATAGAGCCGACCTGTGACAGTTTCATTGTAACACGTCGGCTCGCACTATGAGGTTGAGTGAAAATCACTCACCTCATAGTTCTCCTTTTAAATACAGATGTCAACTTACATAAATCTTATTAGAAAAAAGAGCTCTCAGATGTGTATGTTCATAGATACACATAATCCAACATAGTAGATACTCCCCTTATAACCTACTCCCTCAAAACACGGTTAGACAGTTTAATGGAAACCTGTGCTGAGCAGAATAAAGAGCCTGTGTTTTCTGACCTCCTTCTGTAAATGCCTGACATTCTCAGGCCTCAACAGTTTTTTGAGTCACTGACCCAAAAACAAGAATGTAGCTTGTTTTCCATTGGACCTAGTCCCACGAATGAAGTGCGTAGCAGTGCCCTGGGAAAAGATCCTGCATGCTGCATACCTGCATTTTGCCATGAAGTAAACTTCCATAAAAATGTCCCAGAAAATGCTATGGTGCACCAAAAACATGTCCTTGAACAGTGTGCATTAAAGAGTCAACCCTGGAAACAATCTGACATCTTTAACATACATCTTGGGGATTCTATTTGTGAGAACTCTGCACTTGAGTTCCTAGGTCTACGTACCTCCTGTGGCCATTATTAAGGGTCCCACTCTTCCCCCTTGAATTCTCAATCTATTTTATAGTATGAAAAAATACAGCAGGAGATCCTGGAACACACAATGTGGATGGGAACACACAAAATTCCCAGGTGGGCAAAAACAGAGTTGTGGCAAGGAGATCTCACTGTTATAATATCCAAGACATATAACACATTATACCACTTTCAAGTGGACAGACCCTTTAATATATGCATTTGTTATGAATGTAGCCATGTAGTAGTCTATAATGCAGCAGTCTTTTTGTGGTGTGCTGTGAGCCTGTTGTGTATGCCTAGCCTCAATCAGTCCTGATACAGTCTGTGCTTGACTCCCAACACTTTACAAAGCAGTATAAAAATCTTCTGGCCATTTGGGGAAAACTTGTAATACAACAAATACAGGCTACAGAGATGGTTTCTGGTCCTGTCTGGCACTGTCTTTTAGTTATCATTAAAGTACACCTGTCAGAATTAGGATGCTATTGCTGTCCTCTCTATCTTAAAATGCTATGCCTCGTTGTCATGTTAATGATTTTGCTTCAAGGGCCAGTGACCCAGTACAAGCATTGGGATCAGGAATTATTACTCTTTTCTGACCTTTATTTGCTGCATGCTTGTTCCATGTTGGTATCACATAACCCAGAGCCAAGCTCCTGGCTTGTCCTGACGACGCTGATCTCTGTGTTCCTGGCCTGGCTTGGACGACTACCCGCTCTGGCTCCTGACCCTGGCTTGTTCCGGTTTAAGACTCCGCTTGCTCCTGTGGACACAGTTCTTAATAAATATTTTAACTAGCACCTTTTGCTTGTCTGGTTTTCAATGTGATCTGACACTGTCCTGTGGTGATCTGAAGGTCAGCAGGAGGAACCAGTGAGAACTGTGGAGGACAGAGGAGATTGCTACTCCTGGAGGTGTTGGGCAACAATTTCTCAGCAACAGAGGGGCATTCTACAGCTAGGGCAGCATGATAGGGGAACATGTAGTCTTATTTTGCAGGTATATCTTTTGGGGGGAATTTGTTTTTGTGACAGGTTTGCTTTAGAGAAGCCCAGGAAATTGACAGAGATTGCCTAAATGTATCTAATAACCACTGCCCAAACCAGCCAAGCTAAATTCCATTTATTCAATTTTTTTCTGGCTTACATTTTTTTTCCTTGATTATATTAACAACTCATTGCTGTATATTAACCCAGATGGTTAGACTTGTATCTAGGGAATGGCTTGTGTGAATATTACAAACCCTCCCTCCTTCCTGCCAAAACACATTTTAATATAATTTCAGCAGTTTTTTTTTTCATATTTTCCCTGCAGCAAAACAGAGATATGTTATTATTTTACATAGTTTAGAAAAATGTGTTTCTGCTCGTCATTGTATTTAGCACAAAGTGAATAAAACAACGCTCACTTTCAATTAATCTCACTGCTTCCAACATTACTATTAATGTGTTTTTTCATTCTCGCCTCCTTATCTTTTCTTCTCTCAATTTAGCTGTTGTGTCTTGCACATTCTTCTCCTCCTTTTCAGTGCTGCACTATGCACTGCAATTACAGCTAACCAGAGCTGTATTTAGGAAATGATTGGACAAGCCGACCCAAGAGCTCTCCGGCACCCAATGAGAGATGAAAAACAACCCTTAGGTGTTCTGCACTAGAGGGTAGCAACAATTTTTAAAGGAAACCTGTAGTGAAGAAGTCTAGAGGCTGCTATAGCCTTCTTTTTCTTAAAATACTAGTTTCATGGCCATTATGCTACTCCAATGGCGGTATGACTTTTAAGTCTGAACAATTATGAAAACTAGGAATCCTGACTTTAGTCTGACTTTCCTGATCACCATGCTTCTTCCAGGTCCATGTCTCAAAATAATTAAGCCAAAGGCAGCCAGGTAACTAGTATATTCAGAAGGAGGGTAGCTTCTGTATTTAAAGTATTTGTAAACCCAGTTACAAAAATTTATAAAATCTAAGTATAATTTTAAAAAACCCTTTTCATGTTTAATCTGCAGCTTTCATAATAATAATACCTGGTGAAACTGCAATGGTGCACCTTGTGTAGGAACCTCCCGTCATGGAGTGACAATGCTCTGTCTCCTGATTGCTCATCTGCATTGTCACCCTGTGACCCAGGCTTCTGATGGAGACTACAAGTGGCAGTATCATCACATATTATACGGGCATTATGTTGTCACCATTAGGAAACCTGCCTTAGAAATTCCATGCAGCCATCACTGGAGTGCATGTAGACAGGAAGTGGCTGCAACAAAGGATGATAGAAAGGCAAAAAAAATCCTTTTATTTTAAAATATGGCATTGTTTACGATAAAAAGTGCTTTAGTCACTGTCATCAGTAACATTTTACTTTATTTTCTTCCTACTTGTATACGATAATACTATCATTCAAACACTCCAACTTCACACAACTACCCCTTTTTTACTAGGAGCTGCAATTTCAGAGTTAGCCTGCAGCACCACCAGCAGGTAAAATTGAGTACTGCAGTTCTATCATATAACAATAATAATGCTCAGACTATGCAAGCAATTGTGGGACAAGTAATTGAGAAAAAAGGGGCAGGCAACAAATATCAGTTCATAATGCTTTGTAATACCAGTTTATGATACAATTGTTCAAATGCTTCTGCTGCATATTAGCAAAAGCAGGGCATTCATTTCTTTGTAATCATAATGACTTTCTCATCCTGTAAAAATTACAGGGACTGGAGGGACAAAGGCAGACTCGCCTGAAGCAGATGCTTTGCCCTAACATTTGTTCACAGTGTCCTAAAAGCTGACATTTGTGTGGAATCAATGATCATTTGTATGTCTTTTGTTCCGTATTATGAAAATCACACACCATTTCAAATCTAAATATCAAAATATAACCAGAATCATCAGTAATCCGTGCTTACATACTCAGTGGCAGCACAATGAATGTCCTGATTACTCTGAGCTTTTTTTTTATTATCAAAGTGCCTCTAAAAATAAAAGAACAACCATTCAAACCTGCAATTTAAATTTTCAATACAATTGTTTGAATCTGCCGGGATGCTGTGGGGGATAAGAGACTACATGAAAAATCTGTTCCACTGTTTGCAGTTGCTAGAGTAAAATGTCAAAAAGAAAAATGCCCGTGTTGCCTATAGAAACTGATCAGATACCATCTGTCATTTTTTTTAATGCGGTTTAGAAAATGAAAGGGAGAATCTCACTGGTTTCTTAAATTAGACAATTTTAAATGTATTTATACTGTGCATAAAACTACACTATACATAGTTTTATTCATGATCAGTCACTGCCTCCAGAGGAACTTAAAGGTCCTATTCACCCTAGCTATGGGGCCCATTGCATAAGTCTTACGACTTGCTACAAGAGACATGCATCCACAGCTGTTCCCAAACAGTTTGGTCCAGGGATAGTCATCCGCAGGTAATCGCAGCATGTTCAATTACATGCAAATGGCTTCAAATGGCTGCGGGTGCTGCCAGTGGTCATTGCTTTGTATAAGGCTTCCTGCAGCTGCTCGTAGGTGTCTCCCGGAGCAACTCATGAGACTGATGCATTCTCAATTATGAATGGGGCCAAAATCTCACATATGTATCATAGTAACACACATTAGGACTAAGTGGATGCCAATTAACCTTCCAGTAATGAGAGGTGAATCTGCCTAGGTTTGTTTCCCCGAGGCTTCAGGGAGTCCTGCTCAAGATTCGGCAAACCCAAGCATAGAGGCAAATTCCACTGAGGGCTACATGGAAGGAATATTCTTGTTAAATTCTGGCCAGTTTTAGGGCTGGTAGGTAAACTACTGTTAAAAAAAAAAAAAAGGCACGAGAAGATGGACATGCCAATGCCAATGCTAAAAAATAAAATAAAAATATCATGCAATGGGGAGAAGGTCTTTTCATGTGGATTGGAGCGCAACATTGAAAGTAACATGCTTGGGGATGCCTTAAATTGTATTTACACCTTGGCAGTCAAATTTGAGAAACCCCCACTATATGTTCGGTATGTGTTCCCAGTCACACAGCATACTTAAAAATAATAATGATTTTTTTTTTAAACTTTTGTTGTTGTTTCTTTGGAGCAGCATTATACATAGGACACTATAGGCAGCTGCTATTGCTTAGAATTGGTGGCAATGTGCAGGGGACAAAGTAAGGGCATTACCATACTGTACAATGTACCACCACAGCTTTGAGATCTTTAACCCTCTATTACGACAGACAGTCCTGCACATCTTGATTACAACTTATAATTAAATCTGCCAGCACAGATAGACAGGGTTTATTATGGTAAACATAACTCACCAGCCGTCTCCTTAAAGTGACATTAAAGTAAAATGTTTTCCCTCCCCCAATGTTAATTAAAGCACTTACCTTAAATGATGTCTCTTAATCCGATCTTCTTCTTCTTTCCTGTCCTTTTCATCTGTCCCTCACTGCTGCGGGTCTCCGATCCAGGGCTGACTCCTCTGTCCTTGCTGGCGCTTCCTGTCCCACCGTGTCTGCATGCGGGTGCACGCGTCCATAGACTTACCTTGTGTCTCTCCTCGTCTCCCGGCCGAAAATGGGAACTGCGCATGCGCCCGCCCCAAGATGCTTAGCGGCCGCCTGAGAATTTTCACATTTTCGGACGGGAGCGTGCGGGGAAGACACAGGTAAGTATTGACCTCTTTCAAATAGTTTTGTTCTTTTTTTTTACACTTTTTGCATATATCTACTGCTTGCTAGCAGTAGATATATGCAAAAAAAACCAGAGGCTTTAATGATACTTTAACATTACATAGCAGGGTAAAGCTTTTGGCATGTAAAAAGGTAAGCAACCATTTTTAATTTTCTTTTTAAAGTTATGATATGTGAATAGGAACATGTAACACACATACAGTAGGTGTTATCCCAATTTGGCTTTAAATAAAGGAGGAAATAGACTTTAAAACTGTATGTGGTGTTACAAAACTGATTTTCATGGACAGACAGTGCACATTTGGCTGTGGAATTTATATTTTTTTTCTTTATCAATTACTTTAGCCTACATACAGCAGCAGCACCCCAATCTGATTAATTTCAGCTATTTTTTTTTCAGGTAGCTTTGATTTTTAATCAAATTGATTGTTTGCTGTCACTGTTTAGCTATCAATACCAACCAGCTCCTTCAACAAAATTCGATTAAAAAATTGGCTTCTGCCAAGCCCCGTGGCACTGGTAGGGCTGGTAAATTTAACAGGAAATATACGAAATTCGATGTGCATAAGTTCAGCTTAGGTAGTCTGTTTGATAAAGCTTGAGAAAGAGAGTATAATGGCATGCCATGTATCGAGAGAACAAGACAAGTAATCTGCAGTGAAGTTTGATAAAATCCTTGCATCCTTGTATATCACCGAGGTGGAAAGGATTATTTGTTTGCTTAATAGTGGAGTTTCACTTTAAGCCGCAGAAGAAAATCAAGTGACCTGACATCATATAACACAATTTTACTGCAAACTGTGCATTATTCCAGCTGCTAAAAATACAAATATTTTACTGTCAACAAGGTCCCCCATTGCCTTGGGCTGTAAAATGGTTAAGCTAATATCCAAACCAGGGTTCAGTATATACACGTGCATTAAATTTTTCCTACTACAGACAGTACAATGTGCTTAACGAAGCAAAAATGTACAGTGTTTTGGGTTACCGGTAGCTCCTTGTGTACTAATTAATTATAAATTAGCTTTAATATTGCCATTGGCAGAACAGGGGCTACTTAATGTGACTCTGTGACACTGGACATCTTTTAAATATATATTTTTATTTTTTTTCATAAAAGAACTAAGCTATTTTTCTTGACCTTGTGATGCTGGAGGGAACATTACAGAATGAGAGACTGAATAAGCGTCATTGTAATCAGAATAATGTAAAACAAAACACAGCAGACGATGTTCAGGGTTCAGTGAATGAAGTTTTACATTAATTTAATAATCGGCCAGCATGAAAATCAGAAATACATTTGATATAGGGAATATGAGGTTAGTAAAAAAAAAAGATTATTATGATCTCCACTCCCCTTTCAGCACAGATGGGAAAGGGACCAGAACATATCCTTTACCCCAAATGAACGCTCAAGGTGTCTATTTGCAATAATTATCAGGATATTAGATAGTTCATGCTCTCTTTGCGGATTCACCTGGCAGATGTTTGTGGCGCAGCTCCTCCCCTGCAGACATGTCACCTATATTCTGGTCATGCCCTGTGAATTTGCAATGTTGGAACCAGGTCTACTGCATTATGTGACAATTCACTGATTTTACCATTTCCTCTGATCCAGCCTTTTTTCTACTCCATCACAGCCACTTCCCCTTGAAATCAGGAGGTCAGTACTTATCCATATGGTGAATGCTACTCGTACATATTGTGAACTCTGCTCCTCTGGAAACAACCTCAACCGTCCACAATCAGGCAATGGTTTCACAAAATAAACAACATTAAACTGAAACCAGTGGCCTCACAAGTGGGGTGCGGGCCCACATCAGGTGGCACCATCGGAGGAGGTGACACCAAAATGACACAGTAATTTGGTCACACAGTCATGGACCGAGAGCTGGAAAGTTGCACCAGAAATAAGGGTACCCGGCAGCATATTTTATTCCGCCAGGTGAACATCCCCTCCTCTCTTTGCCAGAGTAAAACACCAAGATGGCTGCCAGACAGGTAAGCATGCATGTTGTTATATGCCCGTGTATGATGCCAGCACACATGCATGATGATGTCCCAGCAGGTGGCCGCTCCATGTCTGGGGATGCCCCTGACTGGAACTATTCCTTACAGCCAAGAAAGTTGCCATCTTCACCTCTGTTTGCTTTATAGTTGCCACGGGGCTTTACATGTGATCAGTTATGACATCAGCCGTTTGAGGGCTTGAAAGTTCAGTTGAGAGCTAAAATATGCACACCAGCAACCTTGATGGTTAGCATACCTTAGAAATAACTGTTTTGGGAGACATTAAATTTCCTCTTTAAGTATATATAGGGCCTCCGTCAGGAGTTATGGAAAAAGTTCAGCTCCTCCTGGTTCTACTGGCTTCATTTCACCTGCACAGCAGGATATAGACTTAACTTGTGAAGGCCTTTGACTACCCTCCCCACCCCCACCCCCTCTTTTACTTTCCCCCAGTACACCTATGTCTCTTTTTTTCTACCCTTATGCCCCATCCTTTCCCCTCTCTCATACCTTCATTTCCCTGTTGATCCTTATACTTTCTTAGTTATTTTAATTCCACCTACATACCTAAATGCCGTGTTTCAGGGGTGGGGACCTCGCCCACCTCCTTGCCCTTTTCACTAAAATTGTGCTTACCCTCCCATTCTCTGTGTTTCAGACATTTCAATTGGAGTAATCCAAGTAACCCTTTGTTTACTGCTCATATATACTATCTCATGACAGAGTACAATAAAATGTTTCCTCATCAGTTATTCTGGTACAATGTGTGTCTTTTATTCAATTTTTATTGACAATTGTTGAACTTGTATTCATGTTTTATATTTTGGATTATGTGCTAAACTACCTTAAAATAGGCCTCAAAGAAGGAGTATGGTTTGGCCACTGGTCTAACCCTGTTGGAGAGAAACACGCCAGAGGAGGAGCATGGTTTTGCCACTGATGTAGCCTCTGATGGGGAGAAACACGTCATAGGAGGATTATACTTTGGTCACTAGTGTAAACCTTTTGGGGAGAACACATCAGAGTATAAGTATGGCTTGAAAACTGGTGTAACCCTGTTGAGGAGAAACACATTACACGAGGAGAAGTATGGTTTGGAAACTGGTGTAACCCTGTTTGGGAGAAACACATCAGAGGATGAGTTTGGTTTGGCCACTGATGTAACCCTGTTGGGGGGGGGGGACACCTCAGAGGAGGAGCATGGTTTGGTCACTGATGTAGCCCTATTGGGGAGAAACACATCAGAGGAGGAGTATGGTTTGGCCACTGATGTAACCATGTTGGGGAGAAACACATCAGATGAAGAGTATGGTGTGGCCATTGATGTAACAATGTTGGGGAGAAACACATCAGAGGAGGAGTATGGTTTGGCCACTAGTGTAACCCTCAAAGGAGTAGTATAGTTTAGCATCTTGTACCATGCTCAGTGAACAATAAAATTCTTTAAAACTCAGAAAAATTGATGATTCAATGGTAGCACAGCTTATATTTCTGTGCTGCACATGTTGATCACATGGCTTTGCATGTAAACAGCTATTGCAGACAATAGCGACATCTGGTCTATTTCAATTTCTGTGTATTTAAAAACAGAATTAATGAAAGTTTTTTTTAATTATAGTTTTAAAAATGTGTTTTCTAATTTCTTTATCCATTTTTCAGCCTGTAACAATAATAAATGTTAGCAGGGTATTTATTAAAACATTTCACCAAATAGCTTTATACTTCATGTCCTATGTACAAACTGGTTACGTAGGCAAATTAGCCATTATTGTCAAGGTAGCAAATACATACTGACGTTGTTGAATTTGGACAGGGCATTTAAAAAGGGTTAAATCTAAAAAATACCTAATAACCTATTATTGCAGAGACTAAATAAAACAAAAAAGACAGTACTTTGTGTTTACATGCATGTGATGTGTGAACATGCATGTGAGTGTATTTTTGGAAACCTAAAAAGCAATGTCCAATACACCATGCTCGGCTACGTGTATGACAAAATGATTTTCCAAAGACTTGAGAAACCACTCCATCAATCAGGAGCTTCACTAGAGAGAGGGGATGGGAGGAGGACCCATCAATCTCAAGGCTGACAGGGTGTGGGGGAGAGGGGTGCTGCCTGCTCACACATCACAGCAGGAGGGAGAGAAGACTGACAGTTTGGCAGAGGATTATGGAAACAATGATTTCACGAGAAATGATTATGAGTTTGTCAAGTTCAGATGGGGAGGGAGGGGGTGATGAGAGCAGAAAACTTGTGGTGGCTGCGATTGACATGGTACTGCTTGAAGTGCTGAGCAACTTTAGTTATATTAATAAGAAATAATTTGGAGTCACATTCTGTTGGAGCACGCAGTGAACAAATGAGGGAGTGACATTGAATGTAAAGCTTCTAACAGAATGTACAACTCAATCACAACTAGATTTAAAATAACTTTATGCATTAGAACTAGTAAAGGGAAAATGGCAGTTGTGACTGTCTGTCTGTGGCAATCAGATTTCCCCTGTCCTTTATAAATAAACTCAACATGCCAATAGCTGACTGGCTGCTGGCAAGAATAAGGCCCCATGCACATGGGTGCACTTAGGCCCCTTTCACACGTAGTTTCAATCAGATCCACCTGTGAGTTTTTCAGGTGGATCTGATCAGAAACTCAATGTAAAGCTATGGGCAGCTGCATGTAAAGGGACGTGCCTTCCTAGTCTGTCTAGGTCCGAAAAAGAAATTGAAGAGTTCAACTTTGGCAGCCCTGAATATGATGGACCAAAGGTAATTGGATATAAACAGACACATGTCTGCTTACATCCAACGCCCATAGACCTGACATGGGCCTGTTTAGTACAGTTTTTCCTCTATCGCAAGATGAAGCAAAAAACTGAACAGGCACAGATGTCACAAATGTGACATCCATTCTGTACTGGTCTGATCAGCAGGGGATCTGTGCACAAAATCATGCTTTTTTCCACAACCGGAATACACAGTTGGCACTTACAGGCGCACATAGACATGAATGGCACAAGAAACTCTGCAATCACTGGCCCCTCCCTTTTAGCTTGTAAGTCCTCACGGGCAGGGCCCTCCTTACCATCTTGTCTTGAATTGAATTGGAATATCTTCCTTATATTGTACAGCGCTGCGCAAACTGTTGGCGCTATATAAATCCTGTATTATAATAATAACAACCAGGGAATACGTTTGCATGCTATACGTGGGTTAACGTAAGTACTGGCATATACCCTGAACAACTGCACACCGTCCACTTCTATGGGCAGCTGTATGCACCAGCTGTGGATCCAGGGCCCCCCCAAAAAAAATCAGATTTACATTGTGCATGGGGTCTAATTGCTTTCTATGTTACAGCCTGCCTGGGCTGCTATGGCTATTGTTACGCCACTGCAAGGGGGTGAAGACACAAACTCTATTGGTATATCTGACCTCTGGCTGGAGTCTCCAAGAGAAGGAAACCAGAGGGTGATTTAAAACCTGTTTCTGGTTTTAGACCATCAACATATAAACACATAGTGTTCTTCTAAAGGTATAGCCCACAGGCGTTTCTTTTTCAAATGCTGTACATTAAGAAATCCATCAAAATATATTGTAAAAGCGAGCTCTGACATCCAGAGGCTAAAAGCACACACTAGCATCCAGCTTGAGAAGATCAGTATGGGAGATGTAATTCTGCATTATTTTCTTCAAAATACTGAGTAATACAATCATATGTGTTTTCACAGCATAGTTACATGAAAGACATACAGTATCTTGATTACCATTAAAGTGGGCTTGAATTAACTGCTTGCTATCCGGCCATTGTAATTAAACAGCTGGACGGCGGACTCTTAACGACGCGTGGTGGTTTTTAAACATACTTTCCCACTCCCGCGCACCCCTGCCGGATCTCCCGGGCTCTGCTGTCTCCTGTGGGGTCCGGGACCGACGCGGTGGGTCTCTACACTGAGATCGGAGGTTGATCAGCACATTCCACCAGCTGATCTCCCCTCCAATCCCTGAATGTGGAAGTGATATGTATTATGTCACTTGCACTTTTAGATTGTCATTTATCTGGCTGCTACAGCCAGAGAAGAAGCTGATGACACAGATCTCTGCTTCATCAGCTTCTTTGGGGTCCCTAGGTTACATTAGGGGCCTAATTTACTAAAGCAAACATGAGCACGTTTAGCATGCATATTCAATGCACACGTGAAAACACGCGCAAATGCATTTATTAACCGAACACAAGTTATACGACATGCAAATAGTAGCATGAGAAATTTAAAAAGAGTGTTTAGTATGCAATGCCATATGGGAAACTTACACCAACAATAGGAATACATTAGAATTGTAACCCTTTAACAAAAAAAAGTTTAAAAAGAACTTTGAACGAACTAAAAACACATTTTAAAAAACTGTACCTGACAGAGCACTGACATGTGGAGGTCTGGAGAAGCCAATTGGGCATACATGTGCTCCCGTTCACACGGTTTTCACCTTCTAAAACACGGCCACACCGCGTTTCCACGATTTTGTAGTAAATAGCATATACAGCGCATCAAATGCATATGCTTAAGCCATGTATCCATGTAAATCCTCCGGTTTTTGGTTATACAGTTTAATAAAGTCCAATGTATATGCACGAAAATAGCTGTTTCATGTCAACAATATTTTCATATTCCTGATTCTACTTATGGAGACTTGTGCTGTTACACAGTTGTATAAAATATGACACAATGCATAGTCATAGTTAATAGTCATATTAATGTGAAATGAGAATCACATAGTTAATTTTCCTTCCAATAAAACTGTCACACGTCGGCTCAATAGAGCGGGAAGTGAGCAAACACATATCGTCGCTCGCTCACTTCTCAATCATCTCCCTGCAGAGAGCCATGACTGTCAGTCACGGCTCCCTGCAGGGATTCCCCCCTCCCCTGCTCCAATCCTCCAGCGCTGACTGGAGGAACGGACAGAGGAGGGGGCGGGTACAGCTGACTCTGCCTCTAGATAAGCAGAGCCAGCTGTCACTCACACAGCTGGGTGGATCTCGACAGTAATGGCGGGATCTGTCCCGGCTGCAGCGGTTATATTGTGGGCATATAAAATATTGCTTACACAGTTGCAGAGGTGGTAATGGGCTTTAAAATGAAATGTCTTTCTCAAAAAGGTCATCCTTAATTACCTTAATCAAAATTTATAGTAATTCATTGATAACTGAATCGTTAGTCATTTTTCAGTTGCTTTTGGGCAGGTTTGCAGCTGTAGATCCTCAAATCATCTCTGAATTCATGCTGACACTGTCCTTCCTTCTGGAGGGTGGCTACTTTTGTTCCCCATGGTCCCTGTGTGTGTTGTAAAGTAGCCACCGCTCCTGTGATAGACTACAATCTCACTACAAATTAGTACACTAAATATGAGATTGTAGTCCATTACGGGAGTGAGCTTGAAGATGTGGCTACTTTACAACACACACAGGGACCATAGGGAATAAAAGTAGCCACCCTCCAGAAGGAAGGACAGTGTCGGCACAAATTCAGAGATGATTTGAGGATCTACAGCCGAGTGATACACAAATAAGCTACATTTGTGTTAATAATTATGTTACTTGAATGCATTTTTAAGATTTAACTCCTAAGTTTAGTGTCACTTTAAGTCCTTCGGTAGAACCTTCTGATCCACCTCACTACTGGTAGTGTTGAATGCCTAGTTCTCTCTGCACACTGTGGTTTCTTCATCTAACCCTGTACATCACTACTGGGTTCTCCTGTGACGTAGGGGCCAGCAGATAGAACTGCAGCTTGTGGTGGGGAACTAGGAATCCAACACTCCAGAAAGTATTTGGGATGTAAGCAGCAGCAACAAAACTAGTAAATGCCTGCCTGTAAACTAGCACATACAGTATAACTTCATATGAAAACATATACACAAACAAATCAAGATACAACAGAAATAAGAACTAAGAAACAAAGGGCATTCAAGTAGATTTGATAAATATCCAGGATGAAGTTTTGAGACAATTGGTACAAAGAGTGTTTCCCCCAAAATAGGTCAAAGGCCACATTTTCATGAGACATTTGACTGCAGCGAGCTGCTAAAAGAATATCTCCATTTCTTAATTAGACCAGAGTTCTCCTTTAAATGGTTTCTCATTTTCCTCTGTCTTCTCTGTCTTTTCCTTAGAAGAAAATGATTCCCAAAAGGCTTTATTGAGCTCCGCCATTGGGCTTTGGCACCTGCATATGTATTACGTTGATCCAGTGACAGAGAGAGCTAATTTATATTCCTCAGCAGTTTCCTACTGTGTTATAGAGCACTTGCATTTTTGCTGCCTTCTTCTGTTTTACTCTTATATTAAATGAGCTTGGGTTACATTTCACTGTGATGCTTTGTGCCTTTTCTAACTTGGAAGATGCCTAAGTGGGCTTTGCTTTTCTTTGAAGATGCAGGCAGTGAATGAAACCTTGTATAATATTAAATTACATTTCTTTCCCAGTTCTATTTTCTGGCAGGCGGCGTGCATCATGTTTATCTGAAATTTGATGCAATTGTATTTATGAAAGAATGATGGTATCCGTAAAAACATAGACATCTTTGAGTCTTATGCAAACAGATTCATAAAAGGCTTTTCAAGCGATCTTCCGAAATATGCTCTTAGAATATGGCCAAATGAACACTTCTAAAATTGACAAAGCTACTTTTTGCGCTATTTTTGGTACATGCTGATGGAGGGTTATAGGGATTGGATTAGTGCTCATTCATATATGTTGAAGTACAGCAGTGAAGACTAGATGATAAATTGTAGATGGAATGAAGTATGTAGCTTCTGTGATAGCTACGGTAAGGCCTATAAGAATAGAGGGCTCAGTACACACAAGATGTCACCAATTCTTAAAGTGGATCTAGCTTTAAAGTGTATGTAAAACTAAAGTCTATTTTTATTATGTTTTAATATATGTCATTTTTTTTTTGAATTTATGGCGGTTTCTTACTTGGAGATCCTGCCAGGAACAGCACTCCCTGTTGGAAAATGATACTGCTATGTCAATACCTCACAATTAAAAGCAGTGTTGTCAGCCTGCTGTGTGAGCTTATTCAGTTGCCCACTATGCTGCCTATCTGATCTATCAGATAGGTAGACCAATGGCCAACTGAAGGAGCAAACATGGCCAGCTGACAACACTGCTGCAAATTCAAGGTAATGGTAGCTCTGTTCACTGCTTTGCAGTGCTACACAATAGTTGGGCTTTGCTGCTCCTCCTCACAAGTTGATTTAATTGACTCATTGAAAACAATGCACTCCCTGTGTAACTGAAAAAATTGCACTACCTCTTGGTGACTTGTCAAAACATTTTAATACGGAAGATAAAACAGAAAAGAAAGCTTGTAAAAATTTTAAAGTTGCCACCTAAACGACTTTAAGGTAAAACAACACAAAAACAACTCCAGACTATGCACTTACTGATACACCATATTTTTCCAATAAAGCTCCTAAAATAGAAGTTCCCTGCAATTTGAAAGAAAATATTTGTCTAAAAATTTTCGTGCAGAGCACTTGCAAGTATTGGTACACAGACCTTTTAACTAAACTATTTCAGAGTTTTATCAGAAAGCTATATTTTGATATGTGCCTGGGTCGTGTGAGATATATGAAGGAGGTTTGCTAGGCAACACAGAAATTATTTCTATAAGAACATGAGAATCTTATCTTAGGCTACATCTTCTATGAGTAGCATGGAACAAGGTGCCGTCTGACTAATGATTGCCTAGCTGTTTCCTGATACCACAAAACCCCTGGAAAACAAAATGAGAATCCGTTGCCTTGGGGTGCTGGCAAAACAGTTGGTATTATGAAAGAATGGGGTAGTTCTAGAAGTAAGGAGTAAAGAGAAGATGTGCCTGTAGAAAGCCTCCTAAACCCTGCTATAATGGCCAAACCAGTCATTCTGACTGGCAAAGCTTCATCACTTCTTGTAAAGGTCTAGATGGTCAGGCATTGGCCCCATTAGACTGCCAGACTTAAATTGGATATTAAATCTCTACAGAACAGCATTTCTGGCCCTATCTTTTATACTTTATGTCAAAAAGTCATGCAGTCTCTGGGAAAAAGCAAAAATGTCAACAAGTCTTGTATCCAGGAAGAAGTGAAGGTTATTACCTACCTCTGATTGGTGTATAAGTTATGCAGCGGGAAAGGTGTCATCAATACTCAGGTTCCTCTCCCTTTCAATATATCTTGGGATTTCCAGCCTTTGGATCAACTGGAACACTAAGAGGGAGGAAATTGTCACTCACATATGTGAGTGGACTGATATTTTGTCCATCTTTATTGTTGGTTTACTAATAACAATATGTTGTTATTGTTTTATTGTTTAAAACCATATAGAGCTACCCTGAACAATATAAAGCCATTAAAAAATTCTAATTCTTTGGTCTAGTATCTTTATTTCAGGTACATTGTTTACTATGTTTTGTGTACAATAGGCCTGTGCAGTGCCATGATTGTGAAGAAACTTTCCCACGCCTTCCTGCAGCCTGCACATTCCATTCAGGCATTGAGATAGCTCATCATAATGAGTGGTGAGGTGGGAAGTGCAGTGTAGTGGCAATCTCCAACACTACCTGGAAGTGTTGGGAATTTACCTGTCAAAATGGCCTAGAATTTGTTGATAAGACAGGGTATTATAGACTGTTGCAGATATTTGCAAGCACCTCTAGATGCTGTATTTTATGACTGCAGCTTTTATTTTTGCATTCCAGGGTCTCTTTAAAGCTGAAATCCAAGAGTTAGCTTTTTTTAAAACGTACATTTGTCCAGCTTGGTTAAACTTCATTCTTCATATCTCACATCCGGAGGGTTGCTGGCAATGCTGAAATTCATTGTAGTTGCCTGTGCTACATACATTCCGCAATGGTCATTGGTACAGTTTGAGTGACTTGACATCTGTACACAGGGAGTGGTTCGCTAAGCACCTCTGCCATTTTTATTTTCTTTTGTATTGTATTTTCTTTTTTTAAAAGGTGCTCTGTGATTGGACAATGCAGAGATCATGTCGTCATTCACCCCTTCTCTCAGCCTCGTCAAATTAGAGAATGCCCTGTATTCAATGACAAAATACAAAAAACATTCTAATACAGAAGGCAGATCATTCTACCCTGTTAGGGTACACAGAACATGTTCAGGCTTGTACAGTATAAGTGGCCACGTGCTACTGAGAACTGCATAGTGACACTTCCTCTTCCTTTAATAGAGATCCCACTTCCTATCAACCATGCCTTCTTCTCTTCCTTTCTTTCCTTTACATCTCATAAGAGTATCAGCAATAAAACATTTATTCCATTCAGCAAACAATGGTCCAGCAGGTGTTCTGTGAATGGTAAAAAGCTTTCAGCATTTTCCCTTGGAAAAGCATTTTGCAAGAATTCCAATATTCCTGTTCCCAGCAATAGATTTAATCCCTGCAGGGACACCACGAGCAATCCAGCACTATAGTGGACGAACACCATCAATTACTACTTTTTGCTTCTGTTGAGTTAATCAATGTAGTATCCATTCACAAATGTTTAAATACGATGGGCAATATCCAGGATTTCTCTGCACCAATATAAGGATGTTGTTAAATGCCTTTAAGCAGGGGGAGGGGGCATAAGAGGATTCCATTCAATAGCTACCTTCTTAAAGCAACAAATTGGTTTTGGTTCCTGAAAGCTATAAGCCTGAATTAATATTGACTGATGGGGAAGTAAAGGTAGGCTATGATGTTTGATTCTTTACAGTAGCAGGATTTTACAGAATGCTGGAATGTATTAATTATCATAAATTAATTGTATAAGCTGTGCTGGAATTATAAACAGAAAAAAGAAACAGTACATGGACTCTGATTGGGTTTGTTTTCAGTAAGATTTGAAGAACCAGTCATAAGATGGAAAGCATAGTTACTACTGTTGTTGCTAGAGCTAGGTACCTGCCCTGCATCTCCTGCTTGGTGTCCCGGGTCTCCAGACTGCTACACACACCATTTGTTTAAATTTACTGTTGTACTGCTCTGGTGTCAGTGTGACACACCGGCCCACCAAGTTATTTGCTGGCAACATTGCCTGACCAGCATTTACCTGGCCATGGTTGAGTGAACCTAACCAACCGCAAGTTCCTGTGGACAGACCGCGATGATGTTGTAATTGCCTCATTGCTCCAGCACTGTCTGCATGTGTTCCCGCCAGCTGGAACAGGAGTGCTATAAAGAAGAGGCTCTTCCTGCCACAACAACACCTCGGCTGCTGCCTGATGATCTGCTCTGGTGCAGAGAACAGGACCAGAAGGAGGCAGGACTGGCCTGAGGCCTAAGTAATATACTAGGGGAGAATAAATACAAAAGTGCAACCAATGCTGCCTGTGCCTGGAATTATAACTTTTGCCTGGGGGGTTCACATCTGATTGTACTGGGAGAAGGGAGGACTTTTTGCATGGTAGGCACTCATTGCTTTACTTAATCCTAACCTCTGCACTCTGTACATTACTTACTCCTGACCCCTGCACACTGTGTGTCACCCACCCCTGACCTCTGCACTCTGTGTGTTACTCATCTCTGACCTCTGCACACTGTGAGCTAGAAACCCCTGACCCCTGCACTCTGTGCAATATTTACTCCTGACCCTTGCACTCTGTGCATTACCTTTTCCTGACTCTTGCACTCTGTGCATTACCTATTCCTGACGCTTGCACTCTGTAGGCTCATCTTTTATTTAACTATACCCACTTAAGCCCCACCACTGTTGAGGTAAATATGGCTTCACTCACCATTCGCCATCCCCCAGGCCTTTCACAGTCCTAGCAACCACTATTTCAATTTATGCTGCAAGTGTACGGTCTAATATTTCAAGCTTTTTGGCTACTAAAATTTCTTGTTGCTCTTTGCTTGTTTGACTTTACTGCATAACTAAATGGAGCCTACACTGCAGACCTACTGCACACCATCAAAAGAATTCTCAAGGTCCCCACATGTAAATCCTGTACTTTTAAAATGTATAATGACCCTCATATGATACTTCCACACATTACTTAAAACTGAAATATAAAACTCCATATAGTGGTATTTCAGACCCTTCAGCAGTCTCTTATTAAATGAACATTCCTGATTCTGGGGATAGGTTAATTTGCAAAACTAGGTGCATTTTTTCAGCCAATATGTGCTGGAAATTCTTGGCAGGTTAAAGGAAGCCTTTCGTTCAAAAACAAAGTATGAACTTTCAGCATGATAAAAAAAAAAGACGCATTTAGATGGCTGAAAACACCTTTGAACCCCTTCACAAGCATCCATGGACCCCTGAAACCTAAGATGCTTTGTTATGCCATCCTCTGTGTTTCTATCATCGAATTTTCTACAGAAAGGACTGAAATCTCACACCTTTATATCTCTTTTCATTCCTGTTGCCCCTGCATGTTATGATTTGTGACTGATCTTTTCTTGGAAATGTCTTTTTATCTCAGTGCAAATGAGGCTTTCTGGGTTCTTCCTCCAGTGGACTATGTTGGCATGGCTGAGTAACAGCTTTTCCTCAGGACAAGTGTCTTCACACATACTTGTATGAACAAGGAAGACTGGTGTTGTATCAGAGCTGGCATTTTACAGAGCATTGATTACAGAGGGCACTTGGCCTATCTCTAATGCATATTGAACTGCACAGTCTTTTTTTAGACATAACAGAACTGCTGGAACCGAAAAGTAGAGGAAAACTATTAAAACGGTGGTTGTTAACACAATGTCTTTCTTAATGTACATGTATTTCTGTGACTTCATTTGGGCTTTAAAACTGAACCTTGGGCACAAATACTTTGCTCCATAGCCACATACACTATATTTCCAAAAGTATTGGGACACCCCTCCAAATCATTGGATTCAGGTATTCCAATCACCTCCATGGCCACAGGTGTATAAAATCAAGCACCTAGGCATGCAGACGCTTCTACAAACAATTGTGAAAGAATGGGTCGCTCTCAGGAGCTCACTGATTCAAGCGTGGTACCGTGATAGGTTGGCACCAGTGCAATAAGTCCATCCATGAAATTTCTTTGCTACTAAATATTCCGCGGTCAACTGTTAGTGGGATTATGACAAAGTGGAAGCAACTGGAAAGAACAGCAACTCAGACACGAAGTGGTGGGCCACGTAACATGACAGAGCGGGGTCAGCGCATGCTCAAGCACACAGTGCGCAGAAGTCGCCAACTGTCTGCAGAGTCAATAGCTACAGACCTCCAAACTTCGTTTGGCCTTCAGATTGGCACAACAACAGTGCGTAGAGAGCTTCATGGAATTGGTTTCCATGGCCGAGCAGCTGCATCCAAGCCTTACATCACCAAGTCGGATGCAGTGGTGTGAAGCACGCCGCCACTGGACTCTAGAGAAGTGGAGACGTGTTCTCTGGAGTGACGAATCCCGCTCCTCTGTCTGGCAATCCGATGGACGTCTCTGGGTTTGGTTCGGTTGTCAGGAGAACAGTACTTGCCTGAGTTTATTGTGCCAAGTGAAAAGTTTGGTGGAGGGGGGATTATGGTGTGGAGATGTTTTTTAGGGGTTGGGCTTGGCCCCTTAGTTGCAGTGAAGGGAACTCTTAAGGCATCAGCATACCAAAACATTTTGGACAATTTTATGCTCTCAACTCTGTGGGAACAGTTTGGGGATGGCCCCTTCCTGTTCCAACATGACTGCGTGCCAGTGCACAAAGCAAGGTCCATAAAGACATGGATGAGCGAATTTGGGGTGGAGGAACTTGACTGGTCTGCACAGAGTCCTGACCTCAACCCGATAGAACACCATTGGGATGAATTAGAGCGGAGACTGTGAGCCAGGCCTTCTCGTCCAACATCAGTACCGGATCTCACAAATGCGCTCCTGGAAGAATGGTCAAACATTCCCATAGACACACTCCTAAACCTTGTGGACGCCTTCCCAGAAGAGTTGAAGCTGTTATAGCTGCAAAGGGTGGGCCAACTCAATATTAAACCCTACGGACTAAGACTGGGATGCCATTAATGGTGCTAATTTTTTTGTGCTCAGTCAAAGTGTATATATATATAAACTTAATAAGTGAAATTATCTCATGCTGATGAGTATGGTTAAGATCAACAATTCAAAAAATCTGTGCAACAAACTTAAACATAAACTCAAACATAAATTTGGATCTATGTCCCAACTATAGATGCACATGTATGAATGCAAATGTGCTAATCCACAATTCCACTCTAATTAGTGCATAGTGCTTAAAATCTTATACTCAAGTTGAACATATATGTAGCATGGCAAGTAGACATGTGCACTGCCAAAAAAATTGTTTAGTTTCTTTTCGTTCTGATTCGGATTTTGTGTTATTTCGTGTTTCAGGATTCGGGTGTGAAAGTCAATTCGGATTCGGAATTCGGACGAATTTAGTTAGCGGTAGTTCGTTCGGACGTTCGTTTCGTTTTCATTTTTTATTCGTTTCGTTCATTCGTTCGTTCGTTTGCAGCAAAGTGACATTTGAGGGGGGGAAAAAATGTTTTCTCCTTCTCTAATGTCACTTTGCTCCAACGAACGAACAAAACTAATAAGAAACTAAAACTAAATGAATGTTCGTACGAACGAACTACCACTAACGAATTTCAGAAACGGAAATTCGGATTCGTTTGCATTCGTTATATCTGTAATTCGGAATTCGGATATATCCGAATGTCTGAATTTCCGAAAATGCGTCCGAATTTCGTTTCGGAACGAAATGAATCGCACATGTCTAATGGCAAGTATCAGGTGAAATGGTTTCACTATAATATAATACATTTGGATCTATGTCCCAAACTATAGATGCACGTGTATAAATGCAAATGTGCTCATCCACAATTCCCCTCTAATTAGTGCATAGTGCTTTAAATCTTATACTCTTGTTGAACATATATGTGGCATTTCAAGTATGAAATGGTTTCACTATAATGACATAATAGTAATACCTCTACTGCTACAACATATCTGTCCATACAACCACCAGGTGTTTCTTAGAAGGAAAAGAAGATGGATTTACTTTCCTTTCATTAAAGGCATATTCAATATAGCCTCATAGTGTGCAACGATTATGTCCCAAACTCGATCTCTTTATTTGTAATAATCGGCAGCCTCTTCAATCCCACATGGATGGGCAAACCTTGCAGCTCCCCCTTCCTTTTCATTCAAATCACACTACACCGTTGCATCGGTGTTGGTGTCCCCTGTGATGTCTCAAAGGAGAAAAAGATGTAGAAAAAGAAAGGGCAGGGCGCCTAAGTGCATTAAAAAAGTTTATTCTTCCAGAACACACAAACAAATGAACTTACGAAATCGTAGGTTAAAAATGGCATATAACGACAGAGTCCTCAGATATAGGAGGCAAAGACAAGTCTCTCCCTTGACGTGTATCGTCTTTTGACTTCATCAGAAGGGATCTGATGAATAAAGAATGGGATGCCATTAAAGTTCATGAGCGTTTAAAGGCAGGTGTCCCAATACTTTTGGCAATATTGTGTATATTCCTTAATACTTTATAAAAGTAGTGGTGACATCCTCACTGTGCTGCACATAGGCTTTGTTGAGAACAGAGCTGTGGGAGGGACCTGGCAGGACCCACTCACTACAGGCTGTCTGCAAAAAACTACAGGAGGGGGCGGAGACAAGAGGAGTCACCCCGCACAAGGAGAGAGAGCAGAAGGGACTGGTCTTTATTACAGGAAACTCTTACACAGAAGCAAAGTTTTATACTAGATTATTGCACAGATCTGGAATAAATATGTTGTCATTCATTTAAATACCTTGACTTTCTGTATGCCTTCTGTATTTGTCTGATGTTTGCGATGTACATGCCCATGTGTGTATATGCTGTCTTCCTGTATAAAACGGTTAAAGTAAATTTTTGCTGGTTGCTGAGAAATAATATCACTTATCAATGTTTAGGCTTCAGTTTAATGGTTTAATTTGAATGGTTTTCATGATTTCATTTTTTTTAAAAATCAACAGGCTTTATTTCGGTTTGTCCTTGGTTTGATTTCTCCCATGATCCTTTGCACAGCTGTAATTGGATGAAATGTACAAGTTTAATACGTTGCCTGTAGTTTCATCACGCTCTTCCATGATATAATTCATCTTGCCAAGTGGTCCAATTGTGTTTGAATTACCTATATGAGCATAGACGCTGTCCAGGTTATCCCTCGTGCTTTGAGCTAATTTGTATTCACGGACTGCTTTTACATTTGTTCTCCAATATTTGCATTTACTGCTAGCCTCTCGATTGCTTTAAAGGCCAAATGTGTTTTGACTCATTTTAGTCTCTTTTCAAACATATTTTTTTTCCTGTACCTAGCTAGATCTGAGCATAAAGCATGTCATTTCGAGAAGGCATTTTTGCATTCCCCTTTTTTTTCATA
>NW_017306426.1:338915-343858 GCF_000935625.1 Nanorana parkeri
GTGGAAAGTTTTTTTGCCCTCCCCCTTTTGTTCTACACAGGGGGGGGGGGGGGAAATGTGCACTTAATTTTAAAGTGGATCTATATTTCAAAAAACACCATCTCCTGTCATTTCAATTCATTTAATTCATACACCTTAAAAGAAAGTCTTCCTTGCCGAGATCACATGACCAGTTCCTAGGCATAGGATCACAGGGCCAGCCACATTGGGAGTCTAGCTCTGATTGGTATTTTCTGTAAGACAGCTAAACATCTCAGGTCATCTGTTTAGCATTTAGTTCTCTTTAGCAAAAGTTCTCTTTTGATATAGGTCTTCTTTTATGTGTCATTCACTTTGTAGGACATGTTTAAAGTATGTATGTAACCCTGCCAATAGCTTCTCCTAATGTAGTATTAAACTCCCAAACTTTTTTTTCAATAATGAATCCAGATCAAACAAAGATACATTGCCCAGCATTTACATTTTTGCCCAGAAACAGCTGGCTCCAACTCTCTCAGCTCGACTTCCCTGAGCTTCCTGTCCAGTACAAGATTTCAAGGGACAGAGTAGTCTCCAGAAGCTGTCCATCTACTATCTTTGAGAACAGAGGAGAGATGAAGGATGAAAGAGAAGCAAGGAGCAGAAGAGAAGCTTGCCTTAATGTGTTTGTAAAGACACACACACAGGACCGGATTTCCCACAAGGCCACCGAGGCCAGGCCTTGGGGCAGCAGGGAATAGAGGGGCAGCACAGCCACCAGGTGGGTAGAATTTTTTTTTTTCCTTTAAACATGCCTCAGGCAATAAACAGAACCTGTCACCTATAAATGCTATCACACATCAGCTTGTTAGCTCTTGTGTGATAGCAATAAAGTTAAGCGGGAAAAAAAATGATATAAGTTGATAAAAAGTAAAATATAATAAAATAATAAAAAGTAAAAAAATAATAAGCAATAATGAAAATAAATAAAGTGATAAAAAAGTAAAAAAAATATTAAAATTATAATATATAAAAAATAAAACATTTAAAAAGTAAAAAAAGTGAAATAAAAATGTAAAAAAGTGATCCAGATCGGCCATATGGTTGCCATTCTTCAATGGGGGGGTTGGCGGATAGTGGGGCGCTTGGAAAAACCCGGCCTTGGGGCAGCATAGAGAGTAAATCCAGCCCTGCACACACAGCTTGCTGGCACACACAAGGGAGGCTCTATAGGACCCTGCAGAGAAAAGTTCTCAGGGGACCAGCTGATTCTGCAGGAAGCTAAAATTGAATTAGTATTAAACTCTCTTTTTCTTTCAACCATGAAGGCAGTTCAAGCAAATATACAAAGCATTTCGTTGTATTTTTACCCAAACACTTAAAGTCATCATGTGTCACTATACCTAGCTCCAACTATATCAGATCGGCTTCCCTGAACTTCCTGTCCAGTACAAGTTCACAGGACCAGAGCAGTCTCTAGCAATTGTCCATCTACTAGAAGGGAGAACGAAGGAAGAAGGAAGGAAGTGAGGGGAGCAGGGAGGAGGTGAAGTAGCCTGCGTTGTTGTGCCTGTGTGTTTGAGGAGACACACAAAGCTTACTAGCACATGCAAGGGTGGCTCAATAGGAACCTGCAAGGGAAACAGGATATCAGAGACAATGCTCAGGGAACCAGCTGAATCTGCAGGAAACATATATTTAAACATCAAGAAGCAGCATCCATTGTAGGTGATTTCATCAGCATTTCAAATAGCTTGAAAACAATTGGACTTTAATATCACTTTAACGTCTCTTCTTTGCTCATTTTTGTTCTGTTAAATATAACATCAAAGGCTCATGCAAACATACAGACGTATTTTCATACAGCATTGGCATGCTTGGTTATGTTTCAGAATGCAAGACTTCTGCATTAGGAAACTTACCCCCATGTGTGTGCAAATGCTGGTGTAGGTCATTTCCATCATTTCCTTCCTTTCCATACTATGCTATGGACAGAAAACCGCAGCAACTCTGGCTTCCAGGCAGCGGAAATACAGGAATATTTTAAGATGCATGAAAAGACGGCTGTATTTGCTCTGCAATATGCCCATGTGCATGAGACCAAAATGTTTTGTTATATCTGTTTGATAAGTGCATCCAATGCCTGCTGATTCTGCAACATCACAGTGCCTGAGATGCACTGGAATCTCAGTTAGGACTGGCCTTGCCCAGTTCTCTTCGGCTGAACTAAAGAACACTTCACTCTTTGTATACAGATTCGGAGAGTGGAAGGTGTTCTACGGTCCAAGTCAGGAGTGAGAAGCCTAGGGTGACAATGCGGCTCCTCTATAGATACTTTTTTTCTTGGTTTTAGGCACACTTTAAATTCCCCAGGTATCTAAAAGTAAACTTCTCTGTATTAATATTCAGTAAACAATTGTATACCCTGCAGTTTACCTTGTTTAGTTGTCATCATCGTCAACAAACCAGCTGAAATTTTAGATAAGACTGACATAGGGAATACCTGCAATAGATGCTGCAATTGCAAATAAATTGTGGAGCAGAAGTGATTAAATATTTCATCTGCAGGAGTTACTCAAATAGTGTCATATTTTACAGTGGCACTTGTTTCCCATATGGAGGCAAAACTCCATGAAGAAAAGCCTAGGGATCTGTGTTCAGGATAAAGCAGCTGTATGGATTCGGCAACTCATCAGATTTGTTTCATTAGCCAGAAGAATCCTAAAATCTAAATAAATTAATTTGTGTTAGTTATTACTGTTATTCTATACTTCACAACCTTTAGGGCAGCCTTTCTTAATCAGGGTGCTGTGGCACCATGTTGTACCTTCTGGCTTCCTCAGGAGCCTTGATATTTTGACATAGCGTCTTGCCTTTCCATGGTGTAGACAGGCCAGCCACCAGCACCATGGAAATCAATGACGCAAATCCTGTGAGGGAACCATTCAGAAAAGGACATACGTTTCCCTGCATCCATGCCTGCTGTGTCTGTCCTGGTGTGATGGAGACTCTGACATGAAAGTGGGCTCCTGACATAAAGGGGGTGCTTCTGCTGTAAGGAAGGGCTCCTGAAGTGAGAATGGGGGCTCTGATATAAAAGGGGACTCCTGATTTTAAGGGGGGAGCTTCTGGTGTGAACAGGGCTCCTCATTTTGGGGGACTCTGATATGAAAGGGGGCTCCTTATGTAAAGGGTGGCTTCTGATGTTAAGAGGGCTCCTGATGTGACGACGACTCTGATACAAAAGGTGGTTCCTGATGTAAAGGAGGGCCTTCTGATGTGAAGGGGGCTCCTGATGTGAAAGGAGGGTGCCCTGATATGAAATGAAGGGGGCTTCTGATGTGAAGGGGGGAGCTCCAGGTGTAAGAGGGTGGATTCTAAAAGCAGAAAGCTCCTAATCTGAATGGGTCTCATAATCTAAAGGAGGGCTCCTGATGTGAAAGGGGATACTTCAAAGTGAAGTCTCCTTCACAATGAATCCTAATTTTGTGTGATTTTGGGTCCTCCCTTGAAATCTATTAAACTGGGGTGCCTCAAGATGTTTCCTACTTTTAAAGGGTGCCAAGACTGAAAGAGGTTGAGAAACATTGCATTTTCTGCATGAAGTGATGCACATTATGTAATTACCTAATACCACCTCCTACCTAGTGGTGTTTTGACCCAGAATTGATATTTTACTTTTGAGTTGTCGCTTTTAAATTGTGCGATATGCTTATATCTTTTGGGGACTTCAGTGATGAGTTATCCCCACCTCAGTTCCCAGTTTTGAATCAACTGTGAGACCCATTACAAAGCCAAATGATGCTGTAATTCCTGCTAGATCTTCCGTAAAGTGGAATAGACACATGAATAAGGAATCTAAGAATAACAAGTTGCTTTTATGATGCCAGAAACTTGGCACAGTTGCCTTTTCTTGATGTAAACCAAACATTTGTCACCTTACATGCTCTGGCACCTATCCTTAACCTCACCATTAAGCTCACCACACAATGCGATTGTACAATTTCCTTTGGATCTACCAACAACTATGTAGGGCAAGTGCCTGTCTGATTGGATACAAATTGATTGGATAGATCAGACAGGTCCTCATATTGCATATTTTTTGTACACCTAAAGATGATTGTACGAAGATTGTACAGTCAGATTGTATTGTGTATAGTGTCCTTTAGGGGACATCTGACCTTACAACACCAAATAACACCCCTGACAGGGATTTTAGCTTTTCCCTACGCTATCCAAAAAAAAAGACTTTTGACTCTACATACCCTTTAATCGTGTTTGAGGCACTTGAGACTTTTATAAGCACAAATCTGACTGTTCAAAATATGTTTTTTCATATTTTTATCTTAAATGTACCATCCTGCTAACACATTTGAGGATGTTTTTATTATAGAAGTATACTTTGTACAGGGAGATCAAAAAGAAACATGTGCTTATGATCATTTTAACACGCACAGTCCTCCTCTTTTCTTCATATTTAACACTTGTAACTATGTTTTATCTCCCTCCAGTATAGCCGAACATCATTTAATCTCAACCCCTTGAAATCTTATTGTGATTTTTTGTGCTATCTCTTTCCTCTTGCAGACAATGTTATTTCCTCCCCCTTCACCCTCTCATCTCTTTTTTCCTCCAAAACATCTTTTCTTCTCTCCTCGTTTGCTCCACTAAGGGACCTGGATATTGATGTTGCCTTTAATTGAAGTCAAGTTCTGCTGTGTTCATGCAAAAGGAGTCCATTAGGCCTAAGTGGCAAACAGATCAAGAGCGAAGGTATTTGGTTACCCAGCCATCAGTCTCTGAAACATGCTGTCAAAACTCATCACGGCAAAGAGGAATTACAGAATCATTATGTCGAACAGCAGATCCCTGGCTTGAGCTTAATGCAACAACCTTGACGGCTTTAGATCAGATTTCCTGCCCTCTGGTGACGGCAAGATCACCGGGGTAGCTAGAATGGGAAAAGGACACTGTTCGTAACTTGT
>NW_017306426.1:343946-361773 GCF_000935625.1 Nanorana parkeri
TACCCAGGTCTCAATAATGTAATAAGCACATAAGCACCAACTACGAATACTAACTCATTTAAAATCATGAAATATATATTTATAATTAGATAGACCGTCCCATAATAACATTTTCATTATATCACTAGATTACACGGCATATTAATATACATAGGAGCAAAATGTATATCTATAATAAAATATGCAGTATGTAAATGGGGAAACAGTGAGCCTACCGGGCAACTCAGTCACTAATACACTAATAAATATAACAGGAAGCAAGAGGAATTTTCTCTCTTAGTTGTTCATTTATTCAATTCTATTGCAAGAATAAAAAGGATTATACATTTGGTCAACAGGAATTTGTCAGGAAGAGCATAATATTAATAGCATAATTTTATTGTGTGAACATTCTAGAATTCATTGGTAAATCTGCCTCTATGTTGATTTAATCTCCTTCTGTTTTAACATATTTTAATACATATGAAATGGAAGAGAATCTAGAAATAAATGAAAATTGCTGTTTAAAAAATATTATAAATTGATTAGATTTAGAAAATAGGGATTAAAAGTAAATTGTAATTTTGTCAAGTTCTGTTTTTAGTTCAACCATTTGTGCAAGCTAAAGAATACATTTGTTTTTGTATTTCCCTTGCACATGATTTGGTATTGAAATTACACAGGTTCAGTTGATGGGCTCATGCATAAGGCTATAAAAAAATGCTGCATTGTTTTGAGCACAGCAGGTTTTTACAGATGTTACAGATCTGATCGCAGAGGTATTGTTTTCTATAGGCCCATAAACAAATGCGTAAAAATCAAAAAACTTGCACTGCGTTCAGATCTGTAAACTCAAAATAGAAAAATCTGAGGTCCTGCATATGGACCATATTTTACACTGTATGCTTGTAATCATTTGTGATAATGTTTACATGGCTACAATATACAGCCCATATGCACTCTTTCAGAGCAGGCTGCATCCTAGCAATAAAGGATGCTATGCGGCAAGGAGTTGGTAAGGGATGCCGACAGGGCTATTCTCTAAAGGGTGAAGAGTTTGGAGAAGGCAGGAAAAGTGAACAATCTAGGACAACATAGCTGAACTGGAAAGTGGGCTGAATTGGATAATGTTTCCAAATCAGCTATTTTGGATTGTTCACTTCTGCCGCTCTTCACCCTTTAGTGAATAGTCCTGCTAGTGTCCTTTGTTGCTAGGATGGGATGCAGACAGCTTCAGCTGCCTGAACTCCTTTCTTACTAGTATGCAGTCAGCTTGAGCTGCCTGAGGGTCTTTGTTGCTAGGATACAGTCAGCTCAAGCTGCCTGAAGTATTTTGTTGCTAGGATGGAGTCACTTAAGCTGCCATTGTTGCTAGGATGCAGGTGGCTTGAGCTGCCTCAATTTCATTGTTGCTAGGATGCTGGCAGCACATGTTGCCTGAAGTCCTTTGTTGCTAGGTTGCAGTTGACTCGAGCTATCTAAAGTCCTTTGTTGCTAAAATGCACTCGGCTCGAGCTGCCTGAAGGCCTTTGTTGCTAGAATGCAGTTGGCTTAAGCTACCTGAAGTCCTTTGTTGCTAGGATGTTGGTGGCCTGAGCTGTCTTAAGTTGTCTGTTGCTAGGATGCAGTCGTCTCAAGCTGCCTGAAGTCCTTTGTTGCTTGAATGGAAGCCACATAACATCCTAACAACTAATAGGGCACCTTTGCACAAATGGCACAGTATTCAGAGCACTTTTTACACTAAATCTTGCTGCCAACTTCATACAGCTGTGCATGAGCCCTATTTGCTAAATTTTCGAAAGTTACCATTCTCTACTCCTTTAGTATTTATACTCCTTTAGTTAATCCATAATTATCAGTTTCACCTCATCTACTAAAATGACTGAGAATTCACTTTACTAGGTGAACATTATTTGCTTAGTAAATCAAACCCACATCCTTGGTGGTGGACTGCCATGATTTGTTTGGTTGTTGCTATCATTGAAGGTTGGTTGAAAGTGGTAGAAATTGTCTGAAAATCGGCCTTTGTGTATCACTAACTTAATGCTGGAGATTCACACATTGCCTTTTCTTCTGATTGACTAGTCCGGTCGATGGATGATTAAAACGCTTGTTTGATATAGCACAAATGGTAAATTTGCCTGCATTGATCCAACCGCTTTTAATAACAAAAATCAAGAGGAAGCGTCAACTGTCGCTGTGAAAGTGATCATTCTGTGCTTCAATCATTTTGTTTGTTTGACCAAAAATGACACATTTAACACTTATTCTGAGTAAACATTGATTGAAGTAAGCTGGAACAAACCTGTTGAGCCATTGTCTTCTGTAAGAGCTGGAATTTTGCAGGCCATCTTTTTATCTTTAATTTTGTGTTATGGAATTTATTGAAAAGGATCTAAATAGTCTTACAAATCTGATATTTAATATATTCCATTAAATTTGAAAACTATAGCTTCATCAAATGATTAGGTCCAAGCAGGCCGGTGCATACTAAGGTCATAAAGCTTCAGCAGTTTGTGTGAAAAGACCACCCCACACAGAAGTCAACTGACCAAATCCTAAGGTTGGAAAAGGAGAACCTGGGTCACATTTCTCTCATTGATATGACATACAAGCCCTCTGACCCTCAATCCTCCAAAGAACACTCATCTCTGATTACAAGTGCCTTCTTCAGGTTCAATCAGAATCAAAAAGAACACACAAACACACATGATATTATAAATGTTAATTATCATTAAGAGCTAATAATTGACCCTCTCTAAAGTAGCTGATTGAGAAATCCTTGCTCAAGGAGGGTGCCACTTCATAATCAAGATATATATGCCAGAAAAATAAAACCCTCTTAAAATGTTATATTAATACTCACAGGAGCTCTTCATTTTTTGCAGGTTTGCGATCTTAAAATAATGCTTTGTAGGGCACACAGTCCTGGAAAGATCAGCTACATACATATAGTTACAAGAATAGCCGGTCTTACGTATAAAAAAACAAGACTCTGTGTCTAGCCGAGGCTAGACAATGGATGAACAATAAGCTTGAATGCTATGGTAACCATTACACTTGGCCCCGTTTTAAAGGGTCCATAGGAAGGGTTGTTCTTGTTGCTCGGAGGAACCAATCTCTCCTTTGTGTCTATATGGCATTGCATATGCTACAGTTTACTAACTTTGCAATGGAAATATAGAAAAAGTATGTATGTATGTATGTATAATATATAATCCCAGCACACAGGTATATAAAATAGAGCTCAGCACACAGGTATATATAATAGATCGCAGCACACAGGTATATATGTGTGCGGGATTCTATTATATATACATGTGTGCGGGGATCTATTGTATATATAATAGATCTCAGCACACATGCATATATAATAGAATCCCACACGCATATATATACATATACTGCTCAAAAAAATTAAAGAACACTTTTTAATCAGAGTATAGCATCAAGTCAATTAAACTCCTGGGATATTGATCAGGTCAGTTAAGTAGCAGAGGGGGTTGTTAATCAGTTCCAGCTGCTTTGGTGTTGATAAAATTAACAACAGGTGCACTAGATGGTCAACAATGAGACGGCCTCCAAAACAGGAATGGTTTTACAGGTGGAGGTCACTGTCATTTTTTTCCTTACTCATCTTTTCTGACTGTTTTTCACTAGTGTTGCATTTGGCTAGAGTGAGTGTCATTACTGGTAGCATGAGGCGATACCTGGACCCTATAGAGGTTTCACAGGCATGCCAACTCCTCCGGGATGGCACATCAATATGTGCCATTGCCAAAAGATTTGCTGTGTCTCTCAGCCCAGTCTCAAGAGCATGGAGGAGATTCCAGGACACAGGCAGTTACTCTAGGAGGGCTAAACAGGGCCGTAGAAGGCCCTTAACCCATCAGCAGGACCGTTATGTGCTCCTTTTTGCAAGGAGGAACGGGATGAGCACTGCCAGAGCCCTACAAAATGACCTCCAGCAGGCCACTGGTGTGAATGTCTCTGACCAAACAATCAGAAACAGACTTTGTGAGGATGGCCTGGGATCTGTTATATACTGTATAGGGATGCACTGATACCAATTCCATTAGGGGAGTGTCCGAGTTTAGGCTTGCCTAGGGCAGCACAAAACCATAATACTGCCTGTTGTATATAAACAGACGCACGGCATGTGCTTAAATGCGGGTCGCTGTACAGGTATGGCGTTATTGTTTTCAGCTGGCTCGCACCCAAGCAGGACACAGTAAAAGTTTTTAAACAGCCGGTAACGGCTGTTACATGCAAGTGTTCGGGCAGCTTTAGAGCCGCCTGATTGCTTGTATGCTGCTTGAGAGTGTGTGGGTTCCTCCGTCGTCGCTGACGGCTATCCTGGGCACCGATGTCCCCCTGCAGAGAGCCTCCTGCAGTCCCGGGACAGGCACGGCGGCTCTCTGCACTCTGATCAGAGGGAGATCAGCACACGTCAACATGCTGATTTCACCTCCAATCTCTGAATGCGGAAGTGATGTGTATTACATCACTTCCGCCTTCAGCCTGAATTGATGAGTGGTAAAAGCGTCGCCAATGAGCAATTTTGAGTATTGTTGTTTCTTGCGATTTCGCTGGCACACGCAATTTTAAGGCTTAACATGTTTGGTATCTATTTACCTGACATGACACCGTATTTTATATTTTACTCAAAAATTGGGTAATAACAAACTGTAATAACAAAAAATTATATAAAAATTAATTTCAGTACAACGTTGCATGACTGAATAAATGTCATTCAAAGTACCGCAGCAATTAATACTGAAGAATGGCCTGGACAGGAAGAGGGATTAACACATTGGTCTTCAAGTGGTTAAAATATTTAAGGCATGCTACTTACTGGTAAAAGCCTCCCTAGTGTAAACATCCATATACCCTGAGACTTCTGTCAGGCACTGCCATCTTGAATGTGATTACAGCAGCCCCAGTAGACTCAGCTGTCACAAGAGTGACACTCTATATCAGGGGTAGGCAACCTTGCCACTCCAGCTGTGGTGAAGAAGCTGGCCCAGCACAGTGAGTAATGAGACATTCTCAGAAGAGGAGAGCTCTATGTCATGCAGGAGGGAGGTGGCCATGCTAGGGAATTGACTCTTCTAGAGTAGCAAGTTCAAAGGTACAAAATAAGATAAAAAATGAATAATGAAAAGGAAAAACACGGCAAGTAAATATTTAAATACCTGAATTGCTTTTACCTGCAATTTTGGTGCAAGAGTCATTTTAAATGGTTTAATTGCTTATATTTTAAATGAAAACAATAATTCTAAAAACAAATATTGGAACACTCATGGCAGAAACTGCTAAAAAAAATGGCACTGTGACTGTATACAAACCATCGCTGTGCATCAAACAAATCCATGAAATTTTGATTGAAATGCCCTCAGTCTCTATTTTTACAGTAATACACAAGGGTATGCCCCACATTCTCTTTTTTTTTCTCTCTTTTAAAGATATTATAAAACTTATGTTAGCTGCAGTTTTTTTAAATTCGAACTCTTCCTGGAGGATGTGAAATGATTAATAATTACCTTACTGCATGTGAATATTTTATAATCCTTCCAGCATGGTATCCGCCAGCCTCAGAATGCAGCAAAAGCTTTATTTCCCAGTCATGTGACCACTTTATGAATCACAGGCTGACTTGTGATTCTGTCAGATCTCCTTGACAATGCCAAGAAGACACATGGTTGAAACCCGACTGGTAGAAAGGGAAGACTAGATCAGTGTAATACAATAACATGAAGTTTTAAACAGCTCAAACAATAAGAATTGCATAAGGATTTCCCTACAGAGCAATCCTAAACATCACGTTGTCAGGGAAGATCTGTCTTGAAAATGCGTAGCACGCAGCGCTTCATTATTATGGACATACACTGCACTGCGTTATGTTTACTTTGGAAATTATTTTTTTATATGGACAAGACTGCTGTTGGAAGTCATCCTTAGTGATGATGATTTAATGGACTTTGATGTTGCTGGAAATAGCTTTTCAGCAGATTCTGAGTACTTGTCTGCATCAGCTCCTGTTACACAGGGATGACTTACCAAAGGTAGACTAGCAAACTTGTGTTGGCTTCAAACAGACGCACAAATTAAAGGGAATGCATAGTAGTTTCAAAAATTGTATTAGATATATAATACATGTAACATTTTAAAAAGGGATCAGTGTGATGTCAATCATTTTATCAGTGTGTGTTAAAAATTTTTAAACCTTGTTTCTGTTTATATTTTTATACATGGGGCAGTCATATTTACTTATTACAGACTTTGCTTCCTGCTGAGAGTGGATGTGTTTTGCTGCTTCCTAACACAAGATTGAGATTGTTGATTCAGGGAATATCCGATTGCCTTATGGGATTAGGAAGGAATTTTTTTATAGGTTTGACTCGATGGACATTTGTCTTTTTTAAACCTGACTAACTATGTAACTATGTAATATAAAGCTGCATTCACACTGCCTGTTCTAGGATACCTGTGGCAAGAACCTGTGGATTCCTGCGGCAGGAACCCCAGGTGTCCCTGTTCAGATGCAGGCGCTGTATGATTTCCTGCGGTTTGGGATTGATGATTCTTACTGAATGCATCTATCCTACGTCCGAGGACAATCATCTATGCCAAACCACAGGTAATCGTACCATCTACCGTTCCATTCAGATTGCTGCTAACAGATGTGATGCGCCCGCTGTCACACTGTCATTAACTTGAACAGGCACAGTGGCCGCATCTGAACAGGGACACCTGGGATTCATGCCGCAAAAAAAATCATAGGTCCTTGCCGCAGGAATCCCAGAACACAGCATAAGTCCCCGTGTTAATGGGGATTTTGTCTATGGACCTGCCAACTGAATATTTATTCCCTTTAATTAAATGTAAAGCACCTTTCACAAGCATCTTCTGTACCTATACCTTTCAAGGCTGATATTGCCATTATTTTCCACTTATGGATATCCAGGAACAGCAAAATGACGTACTCTAAAGTGGACCTGTACTCAAAAAGTGAAGACTTGCTGTCTTATAGGGAAAATCTAGAAATGTCTAAGTATATCGATACCCAAAACTGTATTATTATTTTTTTTAGCTTTCGATAACGTGCAAAGGGTTAGAACTCATGTCAGGTTTTACTGCTATGTGGAGGTCCGTTGGAAAGATAGATAGATAGATAGATAGATAGATAGATAGATAGATAGATAGATAGATAGATAGATAGATGACGCCATAAAAACATTTATTTCATCCCTGGTATTTTTTAACCACCTTAATGATTTCTTTGGAAGATATCAAGATTAAAGATGTATCAAAGTATTAAGTTGGAAAACTGTCAGTTTTAAAGTTCATTAACCACTAAATTATGGGATTTATAAAAGATTTTCCTTCTTCTTTTCCACCAAATCTCCGTCTGTGTTTCTTGTAGTACAGAGATGTTTAATATTTATGAGTTTCTAATCAAAAAGAAGGGCAGGCAGGAGGAGAATGGTGAGGGTCACATATGAAAAAAACAGCTTTCAATGTTTAAACATGCTTTAATTAGCCCTTAAACCTTTTGCTTCTTCATTTATCTTTCTTGCCTCTATGTAAGAAACTCGTTTTGTTCTATCCGTTATCACACAATAGAGTCTTTGAGAGTCAAAGATAGGCCCCCATTTTATTATGCTATAAGCATTACAGGTTGGCTGACCAAACTTATCATGATCAAGGCAGTCAATCTTTAAAGAGCGGCAGTCAAAATTAGGCTAGTATAAGAGTTTGATTTCTCCATTTTTGTAAATATGCAGGCTTACCTATGATCAAACGTATGTGGATAAATCATCGGGCTTCGATGTCTTCATTAATGAGCACTGTTGAGCCTTCAGCATGCAAAGGCATTTTGAACAATTGTGTGCTTCCAAACTTATGAGAAGAATTTGTGAAAGGCCATTTTCTGTTCCAGCATGACTGTGCTCCTATGCACAAATCTAGGTCCATAAAAAATGAGTTTGGTCTGGAGAAACTCGAGTAGCAGGTATATAGCTTTTGAATTGGAATGTGTCCCATGAATTTGAAATTGTAAGTCACATCTTCTCATCCAATATCAGTATCTGACCTCACAAATGCTCTTGTAAATAAATGGTCACAAATTCCCACAGACACACCCCAAAATCTTGAAGAAATATTTTCCAGAAGTGTGGAGGCTTTATAGCAGCAAAAGGGGGTCTATGTTAATGCTCTTGGTTTTGTAATGGCTGCCCAAAAAGCTTATATAGGTACAATGGTACTGTATCCACAAACCTTTGGCTGTATGTGCATTTTCTGTTGTTGAATGATTCCTTGAGTGAGCTGAGAAGGCCTTGAAGTCCAACAATTGCTGACCTGTCAGCTGTTCAACTTCAATCCACTGAAATACATAGTTGTGCTATTGGATACTGTTATGTACACTCAGGAACAGGGAGGCAGTATGTGTCATCAGCATTTTGGTGGGCAGTTCACAAGGCTGCAACTATCAGACCTCAATGTATCCCTCAATCCTCAGTTATCCTTATACAACATAAGTAAACGTAATAAGGGAGCTAATATAAATGCTTCATAAGTAAGCAGCCATAGTTTTAATATTTAAGAATTCACTTTTATGTTCTTAAATATTCAATATTTTAAAGCTGATCTCTGGGTTCTCCCCACACACACCCCTCCACTAACTAATCACTGGCATGGAAAAAAGTCTTATCTCTTCTTCTGTTTGAGGAGGCAGGGTCCAATGTCTGCATGACATGGACTGTCCAAGAATGGGGTCCTCTCAAGATCCAGAAGAGGGGTTACAGTGGTGACATCAGCACGAGGGACAGTCCCTGGACTAGCTGGCATGGGCATTCCTGCAGTGATGGATTACCCATCCCATTAGCCAGAAACAGCACTGGGGAGGGATCCTGACTTAAGTGAGTATAACTTGCTTTACAAAGTAAGAAAAAAAACAACAACAGGTGAATGGGTTAGTGGAAGTTGGAAGGTAGGGGTGATTAATGAACTTCCATATTACATATAAAAACAAAATGGCTATAATCTCTAACTCTGGCAGGTCCAAATGTTCTGCCCTAGTAGATCTTCAGATCTCCCAGGGGAAAGACAGTAACCCTGGGGTAGTCTACTGTATCCCAAAATGAACTAGAGGTCAGCAAGAGGAACCAGTGAAAGCTGTGAGGAACACAGGATATTAACTCTCTTGAAAGTGGCAGTTTCCCTTGAGGACTTCAGCAAAAGATGTTTTCATTTTAGAGCAATGTTCATCAGCATGGGCAGCAGGGCAGTAGTTACACTGTTCATAGGTATACATTGGTTTCGAAAGTGCACTATAAGGGCAAGGTCAATTTAAAAAAAACCTGTAACCAAAACACACACCATTTATTTATAGTAATAATATATCTATAAGACTACTTTTTACATCTGGACTTTTTTGTTGTTTTTGTTGTTGTATGCAAAATTTTGCAGAAAAGCTAGTATTCCCTATTCCCCACCAGATTTTAGTTTACTATAGTCCTGTTTCCAAGATGAGGGTTTTTTAATTTTTTTTATTTCCTATGCTCCTCGGCTTCATCTAGTGATAGTAATACCATGCAAATGATATTCGCCCAGCTATACGCTGGGCTAAGCATTTAAAAAAATTAGCCCCTATCTGAACATAATCTAATATTATTGTAAAGCAAATGGTGAGTTTTGGCTTGCAATAGTTATTTTAGACATTTTTCATAGCTTAGGTAACAGGTATTAGAATAAAAAAACAATACAAATAATCACAAAAGCACAAAAATACAATAAGACCGCAAAGCTGTCCACATACATTATATGTGTTGGCTGTGCTATTTTCCCCTTTCTATGTACATTGTACAGTCATGAACTATGTACGTAAAATAAGCCTTTATTCTTTACAATAAAATAATTAAGCGAATAACCTCCAAATAGTCCACAAAGTTTAAGAAAGAGATTGCAAGAAGCCATGACCTTTTCAAGGTTGGAATTAAGGGCTCTATTGTCTAGAGAACATTCTATAAGAATCCCATTGTAAATATGCATGAAGATAATCAAACCTTTGAAAGCTGTTAACTTCTGTATGGAGGAATATTCAAAGAAATTGTCATTTGTGAGCACCCAAGACTTAATTATGAAAGAAGTATAATTTTTTCTGTCAAAGTCAGCCACATGCTCAATGCTGATGTGATGACACATACATTTCAGCAGAGTAGCAATCTTCAAGGTCTCCTCTTGGCCTCTGCTGTAATGTCATGGTAGTACATAGATAGAAAAATAGATGAACTATTAAGTTATCTGATGTGAAGATGAGAAAGGTGGACGCAATTTATTGCATGTACATTAGCAAAAGCTTGATTTCTACGAAATGAAAAAAAACTATTATTGTGTATTGTGTATATATAAAGAAACAACAGGGTCACAGTTCCACTTATTATGCTACTGCTTTTACGATATTGTCTTGTTACAGTTCCTCTTTATGTGATTGTCTTCTTATGTGTTGACCTATAGGCCCGGAATGGAATCACAATACCTGCCACTGTACTTTGGTCTATTATATAGAAAGTACTGCCTTACCGCATGCCATTGACATGGAAGGGGGAACTTTTGCAGTAGTCCGGGGACTATACAATTTTCTTTGAATAAATATATAAAGGAAACTACAGTATAGTCTCAGTAAGTAAACACTTTGAGTTATTATTGTAGCATTTACCTGAAAAGAATTTATGATTAAATGCATTAGCAGAACTACTGGCATAGCAGTTCACACGGCTGCTATGGGGACTGAGCCGATGGTGGGAGCCCTTCGGGAACCCATGGATGAGAAATGTTAGCCGAAAGATCTCCAGTTACACCAGTTACACTGGGCTGGCGGACCCCATCAAGACCTCTAGATCCAGACCTCCATCAGTAGGACCCCCTGCAGGATCTGTCAGCCCACCTGATCAAAGCTGTCACTTGTCATTTGTAAAAACTTCCACTATTCACATCCTCTGCTGCGCTCTGCAATAAGTGTCATCTGTCAAAGTCGCAGAGGAAATAAAAGGAAATAAAAGGGCACCAAACTGAAAAGTGAAAAAAAGTGCCTTTTATTGTTCACAATTCAATCAAACAAAAACAATCAATGTGTTTTGGAGCCAACAACACTCCCAATTCATCAGCGTTTAGAATGGGATAAGGATTTATTTGGACTCAGAAGATATTATAACTAATATACTACTAATATATAAAATATTAGTTCTATATATCATTTGATATAAAAAATCTTGTTTTGGCTGCTGCTGCGAGTTGCAATTCCAGTCCTAAAGGAGATTTCTACACCAAATCCTATATAGATCCACTTAGTTATAGTATCTTATAATCTATCTACAGAGAGAGAGGTGGGATAGAAGCAGCCCCAACAACAGTTGCTAAATACCCTAAGATTACAGAACTGTGGTTGTCTTGTGTTTTGCCAATAGACAAAAGATTGTCTTTTAACTGAAATGACTGTAAACAACTTAATTAACTAACTCAAGTGTCTGTCATTTCATGTCAGTGTGCACTTTTAGCTTTGTAGAGACTGTTTTTTATAATCACATCTAACCTGTTGCTATGAAGCAGGGCCGCCATCAGGGGGGTACGGCCGACACTCAAGTAAGGGGCCCGGCCAGTCTTAGGGGCCCGCGAACCTTACCTGGGTGACGGCCGTACAGGTGACTGAAGGCGGCCGGGCCCCGCACACTCCACATCGTAACCTCGGGTGCTGTGCGAGCCTTTGGTGTCCCCTGTGTCCACTGCACATTAGGTTTTTAAATATGGCCGCCGCAAGTAGTGGCGGCCATCTTTAACCAGTTGCCGTCCGCCCGTAGTAGAAAAACGGACGGACGGCACTGTCGCATTCGCGGGTTGCCGTCGCCAGACGGCATTTTTTTTCTGCTCGCGCGCGCCCCCTAGCGGGCACGCACGGGCAGAAAAGACCCGTCCAATGCGAACACCCGGTACCGGGTGTTTCACATATAGGCGATCAGCGGGTCCATAGCCCGCCGAAACATCCCATTTAATATATTGCCGAAACGGCAATATATTAAATGAAAATCATTCCCTGGTGGGGAATCAGTATGATCTGCATCTCTTGCTGATGCAGACCAAACTGATCGCACCCTCGTGGGGCCTCTGCTAACATGCAGGGAGCGATTAGTATGGTCTGCACCAGCCAGAGTGCAGAGCACACTGATTCTTCACTGAAGCCCAGGGATGCAGCCCCACTTCCTGCAAAACAGGTAAGCAGGAGAGGGTGGAAATTTTTTTATGAACTATTATTAGTTGTGAGAGTGTGTTTTATTGAGTTTTTTAATGAGTGTGTATATTTTTTTTTTTTTAATGAAGCTATGTGTGTGTTTTTTAATGAGTGTGTGATATGTGTGGGATATGTGTGTGTCATTAGGTGTGTGTTTTTTAACCATGATTGCTGTTTAAATACAAGCGATCCGGCGTCTGTATAGACGCCGGATCGCTTGAACAATACGGAGCAGTGTCCCCCCTCTGCTGCCGCCGGTGCTGCTGTCAGCTTCCCGGGCTCATCTGTCCCTCGTGTGAGCCAGGGACCTGTGTGGAGGGTCTCCCTTGACAGATCGGAGGAGAGATCAGCAGCTTCTAGCCACGGATCTCTCCTCCGATCACTGGACATCGGAAGTGAGGTGCATGTCATCACTTCTGGTGTCACTGGGCACATTCTCCGGCTCCTAGAGCCAGAAGAAGAAGCTGGTGAAGCAGATCTCGGCTTCATAAGCTTCTTTGGGGTCCCTAGGTGACACTAGAGGTCTGCAAGACCCCTGATGTCTCCATAAAGAGGACCTGTCACATTATATTTGCTATTACATAGGGGACTTGTTAGCCCCCTATGTGATAGCAATAAAGCTATGTGAAAAAAAATTTGTAAAAATTTAAGTAACCAAAAAATTCTAAAAACATTTTTTTAACCACTTGAAGTCTTCGGTGTTAAACCCCCTTCCTGTCCCCGCCATTTTTCAGTATTTAACGCTGCAGTACTTTGAATGATATTTATTCCATCATGCAACGCTGTACTGAAACTAATTTCGTACCATTTTTTGGGGACTCATAAAGCTTTCGTTTGGTGGTGTTTAATATTTACTACCGTATATTAACCACTTCCGGGCCGCAATACATCTATAGACGGCGGCCCTTTGAAGTGGTTAAAACAAGAACACGGCTGCTGCAGCAGCCGTGTTCTTGGTATGGTGTCACTGTACACAGTCTCCGGTTCTTAGAGCCAGGAGATGAAGCTGGGGAAGCAGATCTCTGCTTCCTCAGCTTCTTTGGGGTCCCTAGGTGACATTAGGGGTCTGCAAGACCCCCGATGTCTCCATAAAGAGGACCTGTCACACCCTATCTGCTATTAGATAGGGTGCTTTTTAGCTCCCTATGTAATAGCAATAGAGTTAGTGGGAAAAAAAAGTGTTAAAAATTAAAGTAACATAAAAGAAAAATTATAAAATGGAAAAAAACATTTTTTAAGACCCCCGTCCCCAAAGTGCACGCACATATACACATATACACGCAAACACGCGTCGGTGCCCCTACGTGCGAAAACGACAATTGCGCTACACATGTTACATATCGTCGTGAACGTCGGAGCGAGAGCAATAATTCTAGCACTGTCAATGATTGTTAGCACTAAACTGATGAGCGTAAAAGCATTTAAAATGTTCCCTATGGGAAATTTGTGGTATTTACTATTTCTACAGGATCTCAGCTTTCAGAAAAGATATCATTGTTGGGGGTCTGAAGCTGTTTTCTAGCCAAAAATGTATATTTTATCATGTGTGCGCAAATAGTAGGAAAATGCCCCGGATGGCAAGTGGTTAAGGAAAGATTACCGAATTTTCACAGTTTCTATAATAAATTTTAAAATGTTTATTATTACCCAATTTTTTGGTAAAATATAAAAGGCGGGGTCACGTCCGGTAAAAAGACATGTTAAGCCTTAAAATTGCTTGCGAATCCTCAAAAAAATATAATTTCAAAAATGTTAGAGTGTAAGCTCCTCTGTACAGAGACTGATGTGACTGTGGGAGGACATTAGAGTGTAAGCTCCTCTGTGCACAGACTAATGTGACTGGCTCATTGTGGCGGCGGTGCGGGGCGGCGGTGCAGGGGGGGGCCAGGCCTAAAGCTGTGTAAGGGGCCCCCGAAATTTCTGATGGCTGCCCTGCTATGAAGTGACAAACCAGCAGATGAAGGTTGCTTTACAGCTTTCTTTGCCTAATTGAAGCCTCACACTGAACTCTGTGATAATGGATGGGTCACTGTTGTAATGACTCCATCTGTAAGCAAGGGTCTTCTATCAGCATAGCTAACATGGCAATAGGGTACAGAGCTCAACTGACCTCTCCCCCTGCGATCCCCCCACCGCTGCTAGCCTTGGGCGGCTCTCTACTTGTCACTGTGCCCATGTCTTTCTACTCCCCAGCTGCCTCTGTGTCCATTGACCCCCCTCCAGCTCTTCCCCTGCAACTGTGCCCACCTCTCTCACCACCTCTGTGTCCACTGACCCCCCTCCAGCTCTCCCCCTGCCACTGTGCCCACCTCTCTCACCACCTCTGTGTCCACTGAACACCCAGCTCTTCCTCTCTCACCCCCTGTTCAATTTACTTATCATGCCAGTTATTGATACAGCGCTCACCTGACCTCTCCTTCTGCGATCCTCATGCCGCTGGTACCGAACCTTCAGCTCTGTACTTACACAAACTAGGCAGCTATGAGGCCCCAGTGTGTGCTGAGGCGGCCTCCTAATTTGCCTAACTACAGCACAGGTACTGCTTTCTGGCCGTGATTGTTCGGTGTGGCTGGCCCCGGCAGAGCAGTTGAAAGAGGGAGCGGCAATTTTCTCAGGAGGGGGGGGTCAAAGGGGCAATTGGGATTCCACCACTGATCTGAAGAGGCCAATGCCGCCCCCTTCAGACCAGCGCCCCTTTCCCCTCCACTACAAGACTGGTCGGCGTCCTGCTGAGCTTCTGACAACCAGTAACATCATTGGTTAGCAGGAGCTGAGCGGGATACCAGCAAGAGCAGGCCTGGCGCTACCGCAAGGCAAGTCAGGCGGCCCTCTGAGGGCGCTGCAGGGTGAGGGCGGAAAAAACAGGGCATTTTGACAAGCTAGGGACACCACTGTGTATATGTTTGTGTGTTCCTCTTTGTTTATTTGGCAGAAGCACTTAAATTAATAGTTCTTGTGTTCTTTCTAAAGCACTGCAGAATACGCCTTACATAAATGACTCAAATAAATAAATAACATGCTAAGAACATTTCTATGCTTCTCTGCGTCTCGTACAACATCTGAGGTGACAGTACATCTGTGTTTTCATTTAAGTTTACACTAATGAAGAAGTCAACAATATTACCATGGCTTCCATGTTTGAAGTGGAGCTCCGCAGCTTGAGTAACACTCAGTAGAGCAGGTAGATTTAATCGATCTGAGACAATGGCTGTACCATATGTTACCGCGTGTCACTGTAATACGTCTCGGAATTCCTCTTAGAACTACTATAACAAGCCTTCCTTCCAGTTTCCAGTAGAGAAGGTGCTTCACATCATGTCACTTCTGCTGGTGTGAAATGAGGAAATCAATATAATGTCCTAAATTATAGCACCATTAACAACTAAGCAGATGTGTCTTTGAGGGTCCCAGGAGGATCGATAAATGGTGGAGTTCACAAATGGGCCTAATGCATGTAGCCACCAGCGTTATCCTGGGGACCGTAGGGCTATACCAGCAACATCAAGTGCATGAACATTGGGACAGCTGGGACTTGTTGCTGGGTGTCATTAACCATTTATGTGCTGCTGCTGACAGATGAAATAGGGCAGTTGGGCTCTATATTGTTCCTCTCCGCTCTTAAAGGAAGTTGCAAATGACTGGCTCGAAGTGGAACACGTTCATGCCAGCGTTTCTTTTTTACAAGAGGGGTTAAAATGTATTTGATTCCAGAGGCACGTGAGCAATTCTCACATCCTGCTGGGAAATGTTGGTACTGTACTTAAATATAATTTTTAAAAGGGACATTTTCTTTACGACTCAGTGGACAGGCACTGAAAAGCAGCTAGCGTCAAAAAGGGAAAAGAAAAGAGATGCGAATGGAGGGAAGTGTTTGTGATAATTAAAATTTTAACCCTCTCAGTTCTACTCTACATTGTCCAACTGTCATAAAGACCCTTAGGCTCCATTCACACCTAGGCGTTTTGTTGCGCGGTTTGACGCACAAAGTTTAGTATTGAAATCTATGGGACCACAAATCGCTGTAATCTGCCAAAATGTAGCGCATGTACTTTTTCTACTGACAGGCCTTTTTCTGCTTGCGACAAAACAGGGGCCATAGAAATGGGATTCCTTGTCTTGACCGTTTTGTCACGCTTATCTTTGAGCGACGAAATGCCTAGGTGTGAACAGCGACTTGAAGTGCATCAAAACTCCCAAAAAATCTGACTGATTGCAGAATAAAAATCCTTAGGCCCCTTTCACACAGCCGCTCTGATCGGGCCCCCCTGTCAGTTTTTCAGGCAGACTTGATCGGATGCCCAATGCAAGTCTAAGGGCAGCTGTGTGTAAACAGACATTTACACCCGGTTACCCCCCACCTTCAGCTGGGTCTAGAAAAACAGATGGATCAGAGACCCGTTTCGCCAGACCTGATCGTGCCAGATCGGGCGGGTAATGTGATGTAAACAAACACATGTCCGTTTATCTCATTCCTCATAGACACACATGGGGCCCGGTAATTGCATTTTTTTCCTCCATCGCAAGGTGGAGGAAAAAACTGTACGGACACGGATGGCTCCGTACTGCTGTAATCAGGAGAGAATCCATGCACGGATCCTCTCCTGATTAGCCAGTGCGAAAGGGGCCTTAGATGTGGTGGGTGCATTAGATTTCACTCTTTTAGGCTAAGAACATTTTTTGTGTCCAAATGACTTGTCCATGTTACTTCCCGTGAGTGTGAATAAAGCGCCAACATGGTTAATCTTTATTGTGTAAACAAAGGGATATATGTTTGACGTGGAGCCTATGTGACAACTATGGCTCTTCCTATAGATACAGTGGTGTACCAGAAACAACAGACTTATGCAGGCACTGCATCTAAAACCTAAAGTAATGTAAGCTGTACACTTTAAAGTGTACCTATTATTTAGAATCATACTTTATGTGAGTCAAAAGTGACAATGTCAAGATTGTCAGCTAGCTATGAAAATGTGCTACTGCTAAATTGCCAGTCTTGGCAGCCCAGATCACATGGTCTATGGCAGGGGTCAGCAACCTTTTACACACCAAGTGCCATTTTTGAAACCATGGTACAACCGAGTGCCAGTGAACAATAGCACGCTTTAGTGTTAGTTACAGTTAAATTTTTTCACTCATGGCTGTACTGCTAATAGTAAGTTAAACTCACTAATTATTTTAATGTGTTTACCTCGCCAGTAGCAGCACAACTATAAGGGGAAAAAAATTGAATAACTGGTGTGCACACAAAACATGTTCATATTTACATGTGCTGAAAAGTAAACTGGACTTTTTTTTTAGTGGGATCCCTGTGTCTTTATTTCATGGTTCAGTTGAGCAATCTCTGGCCTGTAGGATGTTACTGTCAGCTGACCCCAGACCAGCACCAATGCATACTCTGAATGTCAGATCTCAGAGCAGTACCAATGCCCTGCAGACATCAGGCCAGCAGCACCAATGCCCTGCAGACCTCAGAGCAGCAGCACCAATGCCCTGCAGACCTCAGAGCAGCAGCACCAATGCCCTGCTGACCTCAGGCCAGCAGCACCAATGCCCTGCAGACCT
>NW_017306426.1:362325-406294 GCF_000935625.1 Nanorana parkeri
GCACTGTAAATCACATACCACCACCAATGCACTGTAAATTACATACCACCACCAATGCACTGTAAATCACATACCACCACCAATGCACTGTAAATCACAGACCAGCACCAATGTAATGCAGACCACCACCGATTTACACATTTTAGAGCCTGCATATCAGCCACAAACACTGTATGATTGACAAGTTTGCAATTTTACCTGCTTGAAAAATATAAGTATTTTAGAAGCAGTCTTCCTTACCTACATGGACCAAGGCATATTAGGCACACAGAGACCTATACAAGTGCACAGCAGTATTGTCATCCACAAATAGCATTGATTTTATTCCTGTCCTACATGTTAGAGCAGGAATAAAATCAAAACTCTTTGTGGATCAATATACTGCTGTGCATTTGTGAGGGACTGCATGTGTTTGCTGGTACGGGGGCTAAAATTCATGTACAGTAGTTGAGCAGTATACATGTGGTACATACAGTATATTCCAGGCGATTGGCTGGCTCCTTTAATTTTTCTGTGGTCTCCGGCAGGATGGTGTTGAAATCCTCCTGTCGGGCAAGGTGCGGTAATCATCCCGTCGGGTGAGCCGGCATCTTTCTGCGCGGGCTGGTACAGGCAAGAGCTTGCGCAGACTAAGTTGAGGGCCTCCTAAGCGCGCCTCTGCCGCTCAGTCACGTGAGGGAGGTGGGCGGGCCAGGAATGTAATTGACAGCCGGCTCGAGCTGTCAACTACAAATGATAAAGAATAATGTCGCGTGCCAGCTGTCAAGGCCTCGCGTGCCAGGCTGGGCACGCGTGCCGGGGGTTGCTGACCCCTGGTCTATGGCCACCAATCAAAAACCATCAGCGTCTATTATTTTCAGTCAGACAAGTCCTGTCAGATAGACTTACACTAAGATAAGAGGGCCAAAAAGATACAGGCCCTTCATATGTAATTAGCAAATATGTACTGTACATAGGGTTGCCGCTTGTCCGGGATTCACCCGGACAGTCCGGGTTTTAAATGTTTCATGGCAGCTGAAACCCGGACACAAGATGTCAGGCAGACACGGGCAACCAAAATTAAGATGGGAGCTACTGGCCTCCCACTGAAAATAGTCTCAACTGTGATATTTACATATGAATGAACCAAACTCATTCTCCCAAAAACATTTCCATGCGTCGCTAGAGTGTTCGGGTTTCGATGGAAGAAAAGGTGGCAACCCTATTTGTACGTAGTTACAAACCATACATGCTGTGGGACGCTGGCTGGCAGGATTGTGGACAATGTATATGTGTCACCCAGATTTCTCACCTACCCATGGTGAGGGGCTCCAGAGATTGCGTCTGATGTGGAGAAATCAAATTTTTTTTTTGTCCTTTTTCATTGGTGCTGCATAAATGTTGGCATTATTTATAAATGCTTTGTCACTTTGCCTGATGAAGGGTCTCATGGTGGCTTTGAAATTGCACACCTGTATGCAACATGCTGAGCGAGCATCAATAAAAGTACTGCAGGAAATCTGAGGTGTTTCTGTGCAGATTTTGGTTGTGTTAACAAATGTCTGACACAAATCAGCCCCCGGCTGCAGCCTCTCGCCTTGTGACTTGTGACCAGTAAAAATAATGAAATATTTCGATCTCTGGAAACCTATGGAAGATGGTCCATCTCCGGAAACCTATAGAAAGTGCTTCATCTATGAAAACCAATGGAAGCAGCTCACTTGCTGGAAACCAATGGAAAGGGCCCCTTCTCTGAAAATCTATGCAAAAGGCTCCACCTCTGGTGTTACCTTGACTTCTCCAGTCTAGCACTGGGTCTCCTCCCCAGCGTGTGGTCACCAGCACAATTGGGTTGTATGCAGAATGCCATCATCTGCGATCAGCATACAGGCACTGCCTTAAAGGGCTATGTGATGCGTTGCTCTGTGTTCAAGCAACATATTTCTAAGCCAAGCCCCCCTGCTACCTGTCTGACTGTATTTATCATGCCTTCTGTAGTCAGCATTCTCCAGTAACTCCTGTGTTTAGCACTCACCATTGATTGCTGTGTCCAGCATTCCACAGGGCCTTTGTGCCTCCTGTGTCTCCAGTGACTCTTGAGTCTCCAGTGACCCCCAGCATCTTCAGCGACCCCTGTGCTCATGTGATTCCACTGAACCGAATGTCTCCAGTGACCCCTGCATCTTCAGTGACCCCTGCGCTCCTGTGTCTCCAATTACTCCTGGGTCTCCAATGACCCCTGAGCTTTCTGCATTACCCAGTGACCCAAGAGCATCCCGCATCACCCAGTGCCACAGCATCCTGTCATTACGTCACCCCTAGAGCATCCGGTCACACACAGTGACTTCAGAGCATCCTGTGTCATCCTGTGACTCTAGAATGCCCTTAGCACCTCTGTAATACCCATGTCTCTATGTAGCCTCAGCTACGCTCATGTATTTCCTAGTCTCCCTCTGTAGATATGGAGCCCTGTCATCTGTAAACTTGTGGAAGATGCTTAAACTCTGAATACCTGTACAAGATGTTCCATCTCAGAAAATGCTACATTTCTGAAAACCTTTTGGAGATACCCCATCTCTGAAACCTATAGAAGATGCCTCATGTCTGGAAGCCTATAGATGATGGCCCTTGTCTGGAAGCCTATAGAAGAAGTCCCTTCTCTGGTAACCTATAAAAGATGCTTCATCTTTAGTTTTCTATGGAATATTACCCATCTCTGGAAATCTATGGAAGGTGCTGCTGCTATGAACCTGTAGAAGAGGCTCCATCTCTAAAAACCTATGGAAAATGTGCCATCGCTGGATACCTATAGAAGACTCTCTGTCTCTGAAAACCTACAGAAGATCCCACATATTTTAAAACCTATAGAAGATTCTGAATTTCCATCGCCTAATACCTATGGAAAATTAACCATTTCTGGATATCTATGAAGGAAGCTATGTCTCTAAATAACATTAGATGCCCTATGTCTGGATACCTATGGATGCTCAATCTCTGAATACCTATCAAAGATGCATAATTTCTGCATACCTATGGCAGATGCATTATCTCTGGTTACCTATAGAAGACGCTTCATCTCTAGAGAGCTATGGAAGATGCTTCATCTCAGAATACCTACAGCAGATGCACCATCTCTGGTTACCTATAAAAGACAAAAGAAATCTCACCACTCCAATTCCTTAGCCGCCATCAGGATTCCCCAGGTGCTGGTCTAATAGGTGTGTCTCCACCTTGGAATGTAGTAGTATACAAATCGACCGTACCTCTATGAATAAGCCTACGGGTGAAACAAGTGAGAGGTTGTAGCTGGTTGGGTGTTTGCGGTGCTGGCATTTTCTGTTACATATACTGTTGCCCTGGATTTGCTGTGAATTTCAATAATGTCTCAAGTATTAGAATTCTCTGGATAGTGTGCTCTATTCATATACTACTACCTATAGAAGACGCTTCATCTTTGGATACCTATGGAAGATGCACATTTTCAGAAAAATTACACATAATATTCCATCATTTTGTAGCTTTAACTAATGCATGCATAGAGGTGTAAAAAAAAATCTGAATGTTGCATTTATGTGTGTTGACCTGCAATTTCCCATGGATGTAGTAATTTACAACATGCAGAAACCACATAAAATGAGTCAAAGCAAACATACATTACAGCAAACTAAAAGCCATACATTTTGTGTGAATGCAGCCTATAAAAAATACCACTCAGCCTGCTGGGAAACAGAAAACTTGACAAAATGCGTAAATGATGCATCCTCATTTTATCCAGAACTCTAGTACATTACTGCATTGACCTCCCGGTAATTTATGTGCATTACGATGTCAGTATATTAATTCATTTAGCACACTTTGTAATAAACATTTTGCTGCGCATGCAGCTGTTGTTTTATGTATCCTCTTCAGATTATGATGTTAGCAAATCTTTCTTTGAATAATCATTATTTCTTTTTAACGTAAAATAGTCAAAATTACTTAAATTCGGTCTAATTATCATTTGTCACCCTAAGGACCCGTTCACATTGAGCGATTTATCGCGCGGTAATTCCCGCGATATCGCGGCTATTTACCGCGCGATATCGCTCTTCAATGCATCTCAATGGGGCAAAGGGTCCTGCTGTCGCGGGGCCAGCTGATACTGCAGGAAGCTAAAACATTTACACATCAAAAAGCAGCATCCATTGTAAGTGATTTAATCATCATTTGAAATAGCTTAACATATTGACTTTAATATCACTTTAAGCCTTTCACACTTTATCTGAAACTATAAAATATGTTTTGAGTGAAGATGGGCTTTAAGAGTGTATATAGGTTTCTAACAATGCACATGAGCATAGATAATACCATGTAAACGCAAATATGAATAGAAAAAGTTCATGTAAAACAGGAATCGGCAGATGCAATATTAAACTGTATTATATTATAGTATAATACATCCCTCCTATAGAATTCTATTCAGGAAGTTGTTTTGTTGTAATATTTCATTGTCATCGTATTTTATCTCTATAGTTTTCCAACCCAAGAAACCAGAGAAAACCAGCATCGTGTTCTTTCTGGTGATGAAGAAGTTAAAATTTCTTCTATCATTTGCAAAAAACCCTAATAGATGTGAAGGCTTTTCTGGCACAGTGCAAGCAAACGGCACTTCCACATGATTTAACCGCAGAAAATGTCAGCCTTAAATAAATGATAAACACCATTAAAGCAAACATGGGAGAGCACCGCAACTCATCAACATTATTCTGCCCTACATGGCCTGTTCTTCCCCTCCTCCACCCTCCCTCCCCGTTCTCCTTACACATTAATGACTGGATCCCTCTCACATGGAATAGGGGAAGGGGGAATAGTTTTAAAGGTCAGAATTGTAGTAAAGGTTCTGTGTCCAGAGAAAGCAGAGCACGAAGATTAAACTGAAATATAAAAGAAGATTTAACCCTTCTTACCTGCAGAGAGATGGGTCAGGCCTCTCGCCTCTAGAAAGAAAAGACATATTTGGGCTTATTCAAGGCAAAGAGCAATGTGCAGTAATCTTCAGCAATGAGAATTAATGAGGTAATTGTTTTAACTGTAGTTGTTGTCCAAGCCTGGTACCCCACACTCCACACACGAAAAACTGATTATTATAAAGGATACATGCAAGTCAACTTATCCTTTTGGCCCCCTTCTGACCGAATCTATACTACCCTCCCCAGATCCATTCTTATCTTGATCCTTAGGCTGTGACCTCCAGCATATGTTCATATTCATCCTAAATCTCATCTGAGCAATAACTGCCTATAGACTTCTATGAGATCGTATTGAACGAGTCTCCCCCATGGGTGCTAAGGAATCCAGAATAGCCAGCACAAAGAACATTTTCGGGACAGATGCAGAAAAAAAAGCTGGAGGCCACAGTCATGGGATCTAGGTAGGTATTCAAACTCACAGCTGAAATACAGCATTTCTTCAGGGGCAAATCGAGAAAATCTGTCACCGACAGATGAATTATGATGAAAATGGGTGAATGGCATTTCTACTGCAATTAAAAATGAACAATTACTAAAATGTTGCAGCAAGATTGTTGTGCACTCTCTGTGATAAGGAGTGTCTGGAGTAAAAGAGATGCTCCTTTGAATCGATTATACCTTCCAGCTGGCCTGGGAAGAGTTCAAAACAAATCTCTTCAATTTACTTAACATAGCTCCCTTGCTTCTATTTCATTCAATCTTCCTAATACAAAACTTCAATTATATTTTTTCTTTCTACCCTTCATTGCCTTTTCGAAACGAGCAATAAGGTTGATTTACTAAAGTATCTGAGAATGTTCACACAATAAAATATGGGAAGATTCACTTTAATTATTCAAGCTTGTGAAATGAAATTCCCGTTTACTTATTTTATCTGCACATAATTGGATAATTGAAGTGAATATTTACACAATTTATTATGTGAACATTCTCAAATCCTTTAGTAAATCATTCTCACTATCTCAAGCAAAGAGAGAACATAGGCAAATGTCTCAATGTCCATGCCTGTATGTGAGACACATCTATGGCTTGTCATAACTTTCTGAGGGATACGTAAGGAATTAGGGTGCTCTATAAATGATCACAATTGATTCTCATCTGTGTTGGAAACATTTTTATACTTTATTTAATTCAAGTACGAAGTCCTTTATATTTTGTGACCGGTGCCAGAGCCAAATCATCGACAAAGACAACCTAGACGGTAACCTGTGGCCTGATGAATGTCCAGGGAGCCCAGCCACAACCTTGATGCCACTGCAGTGAATCAGGGGGATGGGACAGTTGGTCAAAGCTGACCAGGGGCAGGCTGGGGCATTTTGGAGAACGTTAGGCCTTTGAGCCCTCCTGGCCAACCCATCAAATTCTTCAACACAACACAATGTTCATCCAACAACATTGCCTTTATTTCTGGTTCCACGACGTAAAAATTAAAAATATATACTTTGCACTGCAATTGTGACACATTATTGCAAATATACAGTATAATGATCTGTCTGATTTTTACATTTATGTGTTCAGTAAATTAGATTCCAAATATATACATCAGTGTAAAAACAGATCACTAGAAAACTACATAACCAGTAACTGGCCAGGCCTGTGTCGCTAAGTATGATGAGGATGAATGGTACAGAGCTGAAATCATTGGAATACTTTATCCTCAAGATGTTGATATAAATTATATAAACTTAATTAGAGAATTAGCGTGCTTTTTAACTGTACCCAAAGTGTAAAATGGCATCATGCAAAGGCAATTCCTTTTGCAACTGTTTTCAGGGATGCACCGATACCGTTTTTTCGAGTACGAGTACCAATGTTTTATTTCAGTACTCGCCGATCCTGAGTAACGAGTATCAGTGCCGTGTGCCCTGATTATCTGGAAGTTGGGCAGCGGATCATGACCCATCGCCCGGGTGCCTGATTGCCTGTGAAGTCAGTGTTTTAGCGAAAAAACAGCTTCTAGCGAAAGAACACCCTCACTTGCCAAGGCTGCCTGGCTTCCTGGCCATTCAGGAAGCCGGACGGCAAGTCATGATGTGCCACCCGGCTTCCTCATTGGCTAAGAAGTCGACTTCACCTGCTCCTAGGCAGCCTGAAACCAATCAGGAAGCCAGAAACCGGGTCATTACGTGCCGTCCGGCTTCCTGATTGGCTAGGAAGCCAGGCTGCCTAGCAAAAGTGAAGCGTGCATTCTAGCCAATTAGGAAGCCAGGAGGCAGGTCATAACCCACCTCCCGGCTTCCTAATTGGAAAGGAAGCCGACTCCATGCAAACTCGGCACTGCCAGTCAGAGGTCGATCTCCCTTTGACCAGAAGTTCCGGTATCGGAGGTAAGTATTTGAGCATTTGGGCGAGTACAAGTACTCACCCAAATACTCGGTAGCGGCACTGATACTAGTATAGGTATCGGTGCATCCCTAGTTTTCAGATATAGTTATTACTGGCTTTGTTAGTCTTCATTTTCATATTTAATGACATGATTCCAAACTATCTAAACTATACTAAATTATCTTATGCCTCTTAAGGAATGGGTGGTAGGTTTGAGATGATTGTCTGGGTTTATAACAGTGTGAAAGGAGCAGTGCTGAGGTGCTGAAAACAGCATACCACACTGTAACCTTTTTTTTCCGAGCTTCATTAAAATGCCACAAAGTGAACATTCAGTTCTACAGGTGAAACTCGAATAATTAGAATATCGTGCAAAGTTCATTTATTTCACTAATGCAACTTAAAAGGTGAAACTAATATATGAGATAGACTCATTACATGCAAAGCAAGATAATTCAAGCCGTGATTTGTCATAATTGTGATGATTATGGCTTACAGCTCATGAAAACCCCAAGAACCCCAAATCCACAACCTCAAAAAAGTAGATTATTACATGCAATCAATAAAACAAGGATTGTACATAGAACAATATCGGACCTCTGAAAAGTACAAGCATGCATATGTACTCAGTACTTGGTTTGGGCCCCTTTTGCAGCACTTACTGCAATTACTTTTGCACGATATTCTAATTATTCGAGTTTCACCTGTATTCACAGCAGCAAGTTGCAATGTGGTGTACTGCGTTGCTGTGAACTGACTTAATTGGGAACAACGCAGTTTGCTTTGTCCGTGGATTAGAACTTTGCTAGGCACGGCTGCCCAGTGCAACCTAATGCATCTGGTTTGAACAGGCCCTAAGCATTTGCAGCATATATCAATCAGACACCAATTTATGTTCGCTCACAATATCCTAAGTTAACAGGAGTGTGTTGACTATAGTTTTTGTATTTAGCTTTAAAGAAGAGTGTTTTGTTAGAACAGAAAAAGAATAAGCAAATTAATGAATGATCTCATCATAAAATAAACTTCTGTTTATATTTCTCTCTGTGTTCATTAAAATAACAGTTTCTAGAAGATCCTGTCCAGTCAAAGACCTGTGTTTAACAATTTTCAACTTTCAAAACATACTTTCACGAGACACCCAAGTGAATGAAAGAGTAAGCACTCTATATGCTGAAAAAAGGTTCGTATTTGCAGCAGACTGCAACTCATGGTCATAGAAAATCTTATGGAAAGAGGCTATATGCTACACGTTTCACATCAGTAAAGTCTTCATTCTCTAAGATATCATCAATGAAATTTGGAAAAGGGCATGGTTTTTTAGAACTAATTTTCTTTGAAACTAAGAAGTTCAACTTTAAGTTGAATATCAACATTAGCCAACTGTGCTAAAGTTTGCAAAGCCCTGTTGGAATGTCAATTTGTTTGATCTGACTAAACCATTTGGGGTCTAAATAGGACATCACAGATCAATGCTTCATTTTGAAAATGTTTCTTCTAGGCTGCTTGTTGCCTGATCAATGACTACATATAAAAATTTTTCCGAGCTTCATTAAAATGCCACAAAGTGAACATTCAGTTCTACAGGTGAAACTCGAATAATTAGAATATCGTGCAAAGTTCATTTATTTCACTAATGCAACTTAAAAGGTGAAACTAATATATGAGATAGACTCATTACATGCAAAGCAAGATAATTCAAGCCGTGATTTGTCATAATTGTGATGATTATGGCTTACAGCTCATGAAAACCCCAAGAACCCCAAATCCACAACCTCAAAAAAGTAGATTATTACATGCAATCAATAAAACAAGGATTGTACATAGAACAATATCGGACCTCTGAAAAGTACAAGCATGCATATGTACTCAGTACTTGGTTTGGGCCCCTTTTGCAGCACTTACTGCAATTACTTTTGCACGATATTCTAATTATTCGAGTTTCACCTGTATTCACAGCAGCAAGTTGCAATGTGGTGTACTGCGTTGCTGTGAACTGACTTAATTGGGAACAACGCAGTTTGCTTTGTCCGTGGATTAGAACTTTGCTAGGCACGGCTGCCCAGTGCAACCTAATGCATCTGGTTTGAACAGGCCCTAAGCATTTGCAGCATATATCAATCAGACACCAATTTATGTTCGCTCACAATATCCTAAGTTAACAGGAGTGTGTTGACTATAGTTTTTGTATTTAGCTTTAAAGAAGAGTGTTTTGTTAGAACAGAAAAAGAATAAGCAAATTAATGAATGATCTCATCATAAAATAAACTTCTGTTTATATTTCTCTCTGTGTTCATTAAAATAACAGTTTCTAGAAGATCCTGTCCAGTCAAAGACCTGTGTTTAACAATTTTCAACTTTCAAAACATACTTTCACGAGACACCCAAGTGAATGAAAGAGTAAGCACTCTATATGCTGAAAAAAGGTTCGTATTTGCAGCAGACTGCAACTCATGGTCATAGAAAATCTTATGGAAAGAGGCTATATGCTACACGTTTCACATCAGTAAAGTCTTCATTCTCTAAGATATCATCAATGAAATTTGGAAAAGGGCATGGTTTTTTAGAACTAATTTTCTTTGAAACTAAGAAGTTCAACTTTAAGTTGAATATCAACATTAGCCAACTGTGCTAAAGTTTGCAAAGCCCTGTTGGAATGTCAATTTGTTTGATCTGACTAAACCATTTGGGGTCTAAATAGGACATCACAGATCAATGCTTCATTTTGAAAATGTTTCTTCTAGGCTGCTTGTTGCCTGATCAATGACTACATATAAAACCTGATATTGAAGCCATTCAAAAGCATTAGATAGGGGTTCATCCTGTGACAATTCTCCAGGCATTCTTATTTTCCTAGTGAGCCTTTTCTGAGGTAAATTACTTTCAATTGCAGTATTAACAGAATGCTCAAGAAGGATACCGCTTGCCTTTGTGACAAATGATTGTGGTTAGGGTTGAAAACAAATCCCTGAACAACATAATTTGGTCTTTGGTCATTTCCAACATTCACCACACCTGTAAAATATGTAATTGCATATTCCATGAAACTGGACTAGCAATATTAAATGTTTGCATACACAGGAATGAGATAAGCAAAGTTTCATATCGTGTCTAAGCATGAAGCAGGTTTTTGGGCTTACTCACAGCTTTTTTGTCAAATCTAGGGGATTCAGAAATGTATTCCAAGCAGTTCGGTAGAACAGCACACAGTGGCTTTAAATGGTCTACAGTGGAACCAAGTATGGTACGAAGTGCTTTTGGCTTGCTCCACCAACTAGTATCACTGATTTTCTACAGAGCTTTTTATGCCCTTGACCTTGACAGAAGAACTATCCAAACAGAAAAGGGTTTGTAGGACAAAGACAGCTGTCCTGTCAAGAAAATAGTTTTACAGGAGTAGCACACTATGTGACATCAGTAATCACTAAATTAAGAAAATGAGCAGAGAACCACAAGCATACAAAACCTGCACTTCTTTAGATTTCCCACTTAGATTTGCACCACCACCAAATGAGCAGCCAAAAATGTTAACAACAAATAGAACTGTTCCAACTGGTCTATCAGAACACGAAATATGCTTTTTTTTCAGTTGACATTACTTAAAGAGAAAAGCTTCTCCTGTACCATTTTCTCTTTGGATATCACAGAATTGTAATGCCACTGCAACATTCTGTGTGCTCCCCATTTCTACACAATTTAACAGTGTTATTTGTTGTTTCACATGTTGCTCATGATAGAGAACAAGTGATTGACTGAAGTTTTGCTTAACAAATGTAGCCCCATCACCTTTTGTGAGGTGGCTACTAGAAATTTAGTGATTGCCAGAGCCGTAGTCAATCTGGCTGAATTATATTTGGCATTTATCTGGTTAATTCTGGGTGTTCTGGCATTGATTGTTCCTAACTGGGTGGAGTGTGACTCTGCTGCAGTATAGGGCATCTAATGTGGAACACCAGCCAATCACTGGGTCTCTCTCAACCAGTGTTGGATGCTGAGACAAGGCATATATACCCCAGGGAATTGCTATGTGCTCAGTTCTTGGTGGGCTCCAGCCATGGGTTAGACCAGGTTGGTCTAACCCATGAGCTTGAACCGGGGCTGATACTTGGCTTCTCTGAGCATGACAAGCTGTCCGGAGGACGCTTGGTTCTTTTTTTTCTTCTTTTTTCTCTTCGTTGAGCTTGAACCGCAGCGGACAGTTGGGTTCTCCCGGCATGACGAGCTGGCCAAAAGGAGGAGGCTTTCTTTTTTTCTCTCAGCATCCCGAGCAGGCCAAAAGGAGGAGGACGCTTTCTTTCTTTCAGCATCATGAGCTGGCCGAAGGACGCTGTCTTTCCCTCAGCATCCCGAGCTGGCCGGAAGAGGCTTCTTTCTCTCAGCATCACGAGCTGGCCGGAGGAGGACGCTTTCTTAAACTCAGCATCCCGAGCTGGCCGGAGGATTTTTTTGTTTTTTTTTCTTCTCGTTGAGCTTCAACCGGGGCTGACACTTGGGTTCTCTGAGCATGACCAGCTGGCCAGAGGACCCTTGGTCTTTTTTTCTGATTTTTTCTTCTTTTTCTCTCTTCGTTGAGCTTGAACCGCCAACCATACCATATGGACAAACCTTACAGCTCCAGCCCTTTCATTCCACTTCTTTCCAGCATTACCAGAAGTCAGTGACCCACAAATAAAATAAACAATCCTCACACAATATAGTTTGCTCAGTTTAGTCATTAAATTAGTGAGATTAGTTTAGGCACTTTTTTAATTTACTAAAGAAGATGACCGCACAAATCCTCCAAATCCCTGCATTACCAGAAGTGAGTAAATTACCGCTAAATAAATTATATTATTCTCACACAGCCTCCATTTAGTTTGTTAATGTTTAGTCAGTCAATGATTAAGACTACCTTAGGCTTTTAGGTTGACTTATTAAAGAGAATGGCAGCCTGCTGCCATGCCACGTGGCTCTCGATCATGTTGCTTTCTAAAGTTGATATGCACAGTGTTCACTTACGTGGTTGAGGCCCTGGGGGTGGGATGCTTGGCACAAATATGCAGACAAGCAAAATAAATGATAGACTAGCTATGACAGCATCCACTAGTTATTTTTTATGTCATTTTTGGGCCACATACTTGGATGAATCAGAGGATCCTTCAGTGCTCCTGGGCTTGCACCTGCCTATCGCGTCACAAGGGAGGATGCACCTGTATGCTGTTGGTGTCTAATGGGGAGGGGCCATGCCAGTACAGCAAATGCATATGAAGTGTCTTCTCTGAGCCTATTGCAATTTTAATCAATGTATATAAAGGGACTGGAGGGTCAAAACTTCTGCGTGGCTTGGTGCCCCATTTTGCCTTAATCTGTCTCTGATTAGTTCAGAAAAGTTCTACGAGCTACTTAAAAGAGCAGTTATATGTATATATGCATGTATGTATGTATGTACAGTATGTACGTATGATTACATGAACTGTTCAGTTTCATGCTTTAGTACATTTTCAAATGCAGCAGATTATCTGTTAAGAACTGTGGTAGTCACAGAACGCCAAGGATTATAGTTTGAATACAATAAAGTCTGACTATTCTATTCTGTGATATGCCCCTAAAATTAGTAATGCCAAACACTTTAATCTACATGTAATGTCACACTAGCTGCTCCCGGTTGTACAGATAATAACATATATTAACAGGGCTCATTTACTAAGGGCGGGCCAAGTCTCTCTGTGCATGATGTGCACAGCTCAGTCTCCCATATCAACCAATCTTAATTCACTGATGTCAGCCAATGTAATTTCTAATTGATATAGAATACAACACTCTACTCTTTAATGTGTACTGTGATTTGTAAGCCCACAGAGGTCCCTGATAAAAATGGTTAAAGGAGTCTGGCTTACAAAGCTGGAGTAGGTTACAGCCACTAGGTAAGCGTAATTGTGGTTTTGCTCAGTATATTATGAAAACACGTTGAATTGACAAGCCTTTTGGCCTGGAGATGACCTAACAAGTGCCAAGTACACACGAACAGCCAGTTGCAATTTGTGCTGCTCTTCTCTGCGGAATTAACTTGGACTGTGAACTAGGCTATATCTAAATGAAAATATAGATAAGACAATAGTACTGGCTAAACTAGTTCTGACAATTGGGACCATATCTGCCAAGACAAATTGCCAATTTTACAAAACATAACAGAAGACAATTAGAAATAGAGTTAGCTGCACCAGAGCATTAGGAGTGTTATAACTCAGTTTGAAGTATTTTTTTTCTCAGTCACATTGTATGGCCTAAGGTAGAGTTGGTTTGCTGTTGATTACATTTGTTTTGTTTTTTTTAAAGTTAAAGATAAAATAAATGATTGCCAAATAACAAGGCAATTTACCTTATAAGTACATTTCATTGAATGGAACACACCTTGTTATAGCCATATTGCAATCAATTCACTTCAGAAGGTAATCCTGTCAATTGTCAATCTGCATCAGATGGAGGATGTACAGAAGCAAGAAATGCAAGGAGTCATGTTTTCTCTGATCAGCCTCAACCTGTAATGAATCCTGTACTCTTTTATCAACTGCCAATTATTGCTAACAGGGCTACTTATTTCAGCTGATAATACAAACTTGATAACAGACTGTATAAGGAGGCAAAAGACTGTAAAGTGTATGTCCAGCCAACACTTTTTTCTTGTTTTAGGATAGCAGTCAGGAAGGGTCACTGCTCTGTCAGGTTTCCACTGGGCTCAATTAGAAAGTTTCAGCCTTAATTCCTGTCCAGCTGACAACGTTTTATCAGACAGGAAGTGAGGGTAACTCTCCAACAGCAACAAAACACAAATTAAAATGTTTTTCTAAAGTAGTGGGAAGTTAGAACACTTGTCAGATGTTTATTTTTGTCTGTGTGACTTTTGCAGATTTTCCATCGCTTCCTGTCTGGTTAGCAGAAGGACTAGAAGTGAGGGTAAATCGCTCAAATGAAGACCTGGATAACAGTAAAAACCTGAAATGTCATTAATCCATGTCACTACAGCACAGTCACCACAAACCAGTCTTTAAATAATACTGTTGCTTTAAGTGTAACTCATTCCACTCCAAGCACTCCTATGTCTTCTACCAAATTTTCTTTCTCATTCATTAAGGGGTATAGTATTCAAAGACAATTGGGATGTCCAATAGCAGTTCAATGCCCTGTAAGGGATGATTGAGAGGCAGTAATTCTTTCCAATTGTAGCAGTGACTGCAAGGTAGACATGCACAGCATAATCTACATTCATACAACGAAGGAAAATCTAATTCTGATATACTGGGGCTGGACAGAGGGATGGAAGCTCATTGTCCTGGTTGAGGTAAAAGACCAAATCTACCTTGAGAAGGAAGAAGACAGTAGGCTTAAACACCACCTTGTCCTTGTGTAAGGCCAAAAAAGGTTCTCTACAGGGCAAAGCCATCAGTTCAGACACATGCTTCATAGAGGTGATTGAGACAAGGAAAGTAACTGTGTGAATGAGAGTAAAAAAAGGAATAGGTTCAAAGGCCTGTTTTTAAATAGCAGAGAGAACCCCTAAAAGCCACAGGTGAGTACACAAGGGGAGCTACATAAGAGACACCATGTACAAAAGTCTTAATCAATGCATAGGAGGCTAGCGGTCTTTGACATAAGACCACAAACAGTGAGATCTTACCCTCGATAGTACTGATTGTAAAATAGTCAGGATTAATCCCACTGAGAATTTTCTGGGATGGAATTTGTAAAAATACCTTCCATGTGTGATGGTAGATCTTCCAGAAAGTGGACATCCTGGCTCTAATATCATGGGTATCACTGAGCTGGAGAGGCCCCTGTCTCTCAAGGCCTAGGCTTCAACAGCCATGCTGTTGAAGCCAACAACCATGGAGCAGAGTAGTAAACCAGTCCTTGCCACAGAAGATCCAGTTAATCCTGAAGAGCCCAGGGAGCATCTGTTAGGAGTCTGATTGGGTTAGCGTACTACATCCACCTGGGCTAATTTGCAGCTATGAGTATCACTGGAATGCTCTCTATCTGCGGAATAAATGTGGAAGGAGTTTCAAGGGAGGAAATTGTGTAGATCAGGTTGTATTGTTTCCGCCAAGGATCACTGCACCTGGAGACAATCGTGTTTAGTTTCTTATTGAAACATGAGGCCAAGAGGTCCACATCTGACATTTCTCACCTGTGGCACAGATTCTGGAACACTTCTAGGTATATAAACCATTACCCTGGGTTTAGGCTTTGCCAGGTGAGGAGGTGTGCCTGTCCATGCCTAGACTATTTAGTACAAGGCTGGAATGTGAACTGCCCAGGACAGGATCTTTTCTATTTCTCTGCAGCAGCAAAACTTCTGGTTTCTCTGTGGTATTTGTACACCACTGCCATGGCACTGTCCAGCTCTATCCTTTTCTGAAGACTTTTCAGACGAGATGTTCAGCGTTGTAGCTTCAAAATGTGATTGGTAGCCATGATTCCTCCAGTGCCTCTGCAATGACAAGGTATCTAAGAATCCTCTCCAGCCTGTCAGGGTGGCATCTGTGGTGATGATCTCAAATAATATTCAAAGGAAGGATTCCACTAACTTCAGAGCTTAATTGCTGAGCCATTAGGCCAGAGACAACCTGGATATTGTTGTCAGTTGCAGGAAACTAGACTTAAACTGGGCAAATAGGATTGCCTCGAAAGTGGGGCTATCATCAGTCCCAAGACCCACATGCAGAAAAGAAGAGTCGGTCTAAGTCTGGGTTTTCAACAGGAGATGGTTCAGATATCCCACAACCGTGATGCTGTCAGAGTGTAACAAGGCAAGCACAGGGGCTAGAACCTTAGTAAATATATGGGGTGCAGAAGAGAGATCAAATGGCATGGGCATGAACTAGAAGAACTGAAGACCTTAAGCAAAGCCAAGGAATCGCAGATGTCCTGTCAAAATTTGATACATGTAAGTAACCATCCATGATGTCTATCGAAGCCAAAATGCATCTGAGAGACCAAAAATCTACACACCAGGTGGATTCCATACAGAATTTTTGAACATAAGTCCCAGTATCAAAGAGGTTTCAGGAATTCTATTCCTTTTTACAGTTCCAGATGCTTTGGAACTGTAAAAAGGAATAGAATTCCTGAAACCTCTTTGATACTGGGCCTGGGATGATAACCCCTTGCTGCAGAAGAACCACAAAGACTACATGGAGGTCTGCTAATCTGAGTGGTGACACCGGAGGATTGAAGGATATGAAGAGAGTAGAGGATGGGGAACAAAACTTTAATTTGTAGCACATTAAAACTATCACCCATACCCAGGCATCTGAAATGCTATCTGTCCAGATGTCCACATAGGTGAACACAGGTTCCCCCACTTTGGAAAGTGGGGGTGCCCCTTCATGCCAAGGAGGACTTGTCTGCAGCTTTGGGGGATTTGGGGAATAGGTGTAATACTTCCGGGTTCGGATCCACAAGCCGACTGCGTTCCAGAGTGGAACGCATCGGCCGTAGGCGTTCCAGGGCGCCTCCTCCCCCTGGCCGCGTATCGCTATGCGTTCCAGGGTGGAACGCGGAAGTGACGTCACGCTGCGAGGCTCCTCTTCTGCGTTCCACCAGTATAAAACGAGGCCTCTGAACCCATGGACGGCGTTCCACTATTGGGTTCATGGCCCAGCACCCCAGGAGCTACCCAGCATTGCAGCCATCAGCCTCCCATCAGGACCGCTCACCTCCACTGCACGGAAGCCTCTCCAGGACCTCACAGGATCTACCTGACCAAGGGGTTCTATCCCCTCAAATGCAAGTATCTGCATTATATCAGACTGTGTTACTTAGGAGTGTCTCTCCACTGCCACCTGGTGGAGGCTAGCTAAACATGCCTCAATATTTCCATGCTAATAGTCTATAACTGGATTGCTACTACTGCTATTGTACCACCCACATACAGACTGCCTTAGTACTTACTTGCTCCTCAATATCATTCCCATTTATGATGTTTAAAGGAATATGAAGTAATATTCCACAGAGATAGTGCATCCTGCCTTTTTGTTATTTCCTTACCGCGGTTTATGATTTCTAGATCCCAAACTCTCCGCTTGAGATTGAGAGAGCCGTCTGGGATCTAAGCCTGACACCGCATATTCAACCACCAGTTAGAACCGCAGCTGTGATCCAAACTCACCTCCCTGAAGTACGGTGAATGACAATAGGACTGGGTTCCTGGCTTGAGTTTTGTCTTAGAGGCTGAAACCTGGGATTAATAAAAAGAACTCTTCTTGGTCTTGGGATGGGGGTGTTTTTCCCAGCATGAGGCCTAGGTTTTACGTGCTGGGATAGATGAGTACCATCAGCTTCAGTGACATTCTTGATAAAGGTGTCCGAGGTAGCTTTGGATAAGATGTTCCTCAAAGGAAGTGCGCAATACATGCTTTTTACATGCCTATTCCTCAGCCCAAAGTTTGAACCAAAATGTTCTCTGCATGGTAACTGATAGAAGACGTACAGGTGAAACTCGAATAATTAGAATATCGTGCAAAGTTAATTTATTTCACTAATGCAACTTAAAAGGTGAAACTAATACAGGTGAAACTTGTATAATTAGAATATCGTGCAAAAGTAATTGCAGTAAGTGCTGCAAAAGGGGCCCAAACCAAGTACTGAGTACATATGCATGCTTGTACTTTTCAGAGGTCCGATATTGTTCTATGTACAATCCTTGTTTTATTGATTGCATGTAATAATCTACTTTTTTGAGGTTGTGGATTTGGGGTTCTTGGGGTTTTCATGAGCTGTAAGCCATAATCATCACAATTATGACAAATCACGGCTTGAATTATCTTGCTTTGCATGTAATGAGTCTATGTCATATATTAGTTTCACCTTTTAAGTTGCATTAGTGAAATAAATGAACTTTGCACGATATTCTAATTATTTGAGTTTCACCTGTATATGAGAGAGACTCATTACATGCAAAGCAAGATAATTCAAGCCGTGATTTGTCATAATTGTGATGAACCCAACACAGTGGAACTGCTGCTCTTGTGTTTGAGATCTGACATGCTGTACCACAAACAGGGACAACATATCTGTTATACAAGGTAAACCCCTAAATTAAACCTTATAAAAACACAAATTGACTGCTAGAATTAGGAGAGGAGCAAAAGGCCGGAGGTGAGCATGTCACTGCAAGGAATAACCGAGGAGGAACCATGTGTCTCTTGCAATTGGTGAAAAGGTGCTACCTCACTCTGAATGGAAATAAAAGAGCATGGAGAGGGTGGGTGCAACACTCCACCTAGTGATCCATGGAGGAAGAGACAACCAAGTGTGTGCGGGCAACACTTTATCTAGTAATGCAACACTCAATTGCTCCATATTTTATTTGGAGGAAAGGGTTAAAACAGTAAATGCTCTAACTCGTTCCTCCGATGCAGTTCCACGCAACACTGGTGCACCACAAGGATTCCACCAGCCTTCATCATAAACAGTAGAAAAAAGTGTTTGCATGCGGATGTGAATATAGTTAAAATCTCTTTTATTTATTCAAGGCATAAAAACAGACATAGCAGTCCAGCTAACCCGTTTCAGTCATAGCTGCTACGATTAAGGCCTCTTTTGGCTGAAACGCACTAGCGGGACTGCTATGTCTGGTTTTATGCCTTGAATAAAGAAAGAAAAGGTTAACTGGATCCAGAACCGCATGCAAACACTTTTTATTACTGTTTATGACGAAGGGCTGGTGGAAACCCCAAAAACCTAGGAATATGGTCATGTGATCTCTGCTGGAGGGAAGAGGATCAACGTTCAGACTGGCTGGCAATAATTTCTGCCTTGAAATTATTTAAGAACTTCAGGGTGGTAGGCAAGGAAGCAAGGAGAGTGAGGACAGGTCCACTTTTAATTGATTAAATACTCTATCTCTCTCTAATATATATATAAATGCATGACAGTGCACATTTTAATAGCCTGTATAAAAAGGCGTCTTCGCAATATTAAATTCATAATTTAGCAATATCTGAATTGATACATTATTATTGCTCAGCTGGAGTAAGTGCTTCAGTGCAAAATACTGATTGTAAAACCCAAATGCGATGACTTTAGGGAAGTTCTTTTTGTTATTGTTTTGGAAACTATTTTCATGTCTTCTGGCAGTTTTCAGAGAATATTTCATGGCTTGTTTATAATATGCAAAGAATATTTAATGGCTTATTTATCATAAGCAAATGATAGGATTTCTCGAGAGGAATAAACTGTGAATTAATATTTCAGTCCTATTTTAACCTCTACAGCATCAAAATACTTGAGGTATAGTAGAGCAGCAACCTGACAAACAGAATAATATGGGGAAAGAGACATTTAAAGGCTTTTCTGTGTCAAAACATTAACTCAGCTATATGTATTTTTAATACATCAGACCACAGCTTGTTGACACACCCCATAGTGGCAGAAGGAATGGAGGTGTTTAAAGTGAACCTTTCATTGACTTTACAAGTATACACAAATACATTTCTGATGTGCCATAATACAACACAAAACAAAAAAATGTTATACCTGTATCTTAAGATGAGCTGAACTCGATGCACCCTGAGTACTCTGTTCAGTTTCAACAACCTTGCACATATACAGTAGATACAATATTGAATTCTACTGAGTGGGCTGCATTAAGACTAGAGATGCACCGATATATTGAGCACCGAAACAAATGCCGAATGTGCCATTTTTCTTCCGATACAGCGGTGCATCCCTGGTTTCTCTCCTCCCCACTGGGCGCTGCTGTGTGTCCCAGCGGGGAGGAGAGAAACTGTGACAGGTGGTGGAGCGCTGCAGGAGGGAAGTGCTGTGAGCGCTCCAGTCACAGTCCGGCAGAGCGGTGTGTGGGCGGAGACAGTCCGCGCTGTCACAGCAGGCTGAGCTCTGCTCGCTCAGCCTGCTGTGACAGCGTGTCAGTAAGGAGAGCAGTGCAAACACTCAGAGATCAGTGATCGCTGAGTGTTTGCACCTAATTGAAGACAGAGTATGTTAACTATATCCTCAATTATGAATGAATGGGAAGCGATCTACATCACCTCCTGTTGATTCATGATTGTGGTTATAGTAAACATACTATGTCCTCAGTTTATGAATAAACAGGAACACTCAGTATAGAGGATTCCTGTTCATTTATAACAGGGGCTGCAGAAAAAGGCATTGAGGACTCTGTGTTCTCAATCTCTTTTTCTATTTTAAAAGGGAAATATCAGGGGTCTGTTTAGACCCCCAATATTTCCCCAAAGCCCCTAAAAGTAAAGTAAAGAAATAAAAATATTTTTTTAAATGTGAAAAAATAAGAAAATAAACATTTTCAGTTTCGGTTTCGGCCTGACATTTTTTTAAATTTCGGTTTTGAAATTTCCATTTCGGTGTGCCTCTAAGACCCTTAAAGCCCATAAATAATGACACCCTTTTGTTCTGATTCCTACCCACAACTCCTAACTGAATTACATTTAGGGGGTTATTCACAAAGCTGCCAAAGGATTTAGCCGAACATTCGGCTAATCCTTTGGCTCGCTTCGACAGCAGAAGGCAATTGGTTCAGTGAACCAAATGGCTGCTGTATGTACTACTCTCAATAGCATGTACAACAGCCATAGGCATCCGAAGTAAACAACCGAATGTAGCCGAACCGAACGAACATGCTCCAGCTCAGTGAAGCCAAACAAACAGCTGGAGCAGGGAGAACGGTTAGCCCAAGCGGACCGAAGCAATGGAATGTTATTAAAAATCAGAAATCAAAGAACAGTGCAGGGTTCACCTCCCCAATTCATACCCACCTTTCAGGTCTAGTAGAAATGTTAGGGGGGACCTCTGATGTCCCAAAAAAAAAGCGTGGGGTTCCCGTGCAAAGTCATACAAGACCCTTTACGTCTGGTAGGAATTTTAAGGGGTACCCCAATGCCAAAAACAGAAAAAAACATGGGTTAAAATCCCATACTAGACCCTTAATCTGAGGAGCAGACTGGCGAAACAGGAAAGGGGGGAACGAGTGCACGCCCCCCCCCCTCCTGCACCATACCAGGCCACATGCCCTTGACATTGGGAGGGTGATTTGCCAGGGGGAGACCCCATGGAAAAGCACCTTGCCCCCATGTCGATGAGGACAAGGGCCTCTTCCCCACAACCCTGACCTGGTGGTTGTGGGGGTCTGTGGGCTGGGGGGCTTATAGGAATTATAAAAGGTGGCACCGAGATGCTGTCCCCCCCCATTGTGAATGAGTAGGTGGTGGTTGTTACCCCTACTCATTCACCAAATAGTAAATCAAATAGGAAATAAACACACAACACCTTAAAAAAAGTATTTTATTTGAACAAAAAACAGTTTTTCACAAGCCCTTTATTTAGTAAAAAAAAAACCTAAAAAAGTGTCCATCAATGTAATCCACTGCTCAATCATGTTGTCCAGCGATGTAGATCCTCCTCAATCACGATGAATGATGGCCTCCAACTCGCCGAAATTAAAAAAAGTCCTGATGCCCACTAAGCCGTCCGATGCCACCGAACTCCCACCGCAAAATGACAGCTCTGGCCTGAATGTAAACAAATGGGCAAAGTGAGTCATGACATCACGGGACTTCCTCAGCCCATTTGTGTTCATTCTATGCCAGCTCTCTGTCCTCAAATGGCATGCAAACAAATGGGCAGAGCAAGTTGTGGCATCACGGGACTTGCTCCACCCATATCACGACTTGCTCCACGCATTTGTTTACATTCGGGCCAGAGCTATCATTTTGCGGCAGAAGTTTGGCGGCATCGGACATGTTGGCGGACAGTGGGACTTTTTTTTATTTTGGCAAGTCGGCGGCCGTCATTCATCGTGATTGACGAGGATATTCATCTATTTGACCAATAGAATCTATGGTCTACCATATTCAGTGAGTATGCCTAATCTGGAAAGAGCACTCCCTGTCACCTCTCTACCCCTCTGCTGCAGCAGTCTAAGGTCCCTGAGTCATTACATTCTGCAGAAAGTGTATAGGACAGGAGGACACAGAAGAACATACCATCACTGCAGAGGAGAAGGAGACAGGCAGGAGGGAGCAGTGTCCCAGCCGGCTGGCTCAATGGATCGAGTGAGTATAACTTTGTTATTTTTGACCCTAGGCAAAAACCAGCACTTAAACCTTGCAGTGTGGGGGTATCCCCACTGCAAGGGTTAACAACATTTTTACCCAGAGTTGTTTTTTAATACTTTTCCTGTCAAGTCCCTGCTCCCATGGACTTACTCCCATTTTGTGTCTAAGTCAGATGGCTGAGGCAATTTTTCATGTGCACCAATAAACACACAATACATATATACTGTAATTACAATCTCGTGTGTGTGAATGTACATCATATTTATGCAAATATTAATCAAAACCATATTTTTAACAAGAACAACTCAAAACCTCCAATTAAATGAAAATATAAGACTGCTGAGTTAACAAATTATAAATACATTTAGACTTGCAATCATTTACGCTTGCTTGAGATACACAAAACTGTAGACTGGCAGCATTCATTGTAAATTATTGCTTAGCTTTGAACTGAAATTATGTTCCTAAAATCAATATTATATCTCTAGCCTGTATATAGAGTGCAGATCTGTTATTTTTGTACAGGTTGCTAATTGTATTTATTACACTTTATCTTTTTTTCATTACTTTTCTGTCATGGTCGGGCCTGAAATTCCCTCTTCATGACAGTATATATGGGCATGCAACAAGACCACCTTGTGGCTCTCTGTAAGCCCATGACGTTAAGAAGTCTAGTTATAGACAATTCTGTAAATGTTTGTTTTAGAGGAAAAATAGCAAAAATGAATGTTCCTAATTCTTATTTCCCACTATAATTGTAGTGTTGTGACAGCACAGTATGGCCAGTAGATGGAGTTTCCCAGTTCCAATGTATTTTTTTAGTTGTAATAATACATTATGGCCTCTAGATGGAGCTGAGGGGCATAGAAAATAAGTATAGAATGAAAACAACACACTACATTTGAACTTTGAAAAATATATTAAGAGCATTTGTGTGGCATTATTCACCCAAAACAAACATTTACAGATATTCGCAAGGCGAATGGCCCTGCAGATTGATCATATATAGACCCCTAAGAGGTAACCAACAGCTCATCATCACCACCCTCATCCAGCATTGTTGCTTTTGCCCACTTTGTGTTTGGTCAAAGGTTCTCTTGCGAAGATGGTCTCCTCTCTGTGCTGTAGATGGAAATTTGGGACAGAAGGTCCTGACTTATTGCTTGCTTGGACTTTGGGTGCCAGGACACTAATTGAGATTCTGGAAGTTCTCAGAACCAGCCCTTGTGGATGCAGCAGTGGCGACAGCAGCCTGAAACTGGAACCTGTACCGTTGAGAAGATGAGGTGGTCAGACACCAATGAACATGTCAGAGGCTACTGGGAGTACAAAGGAGAGACAGTATATTTCCATTAATGTTTCATGAGCAAACTATTAATTAATGGTTTATTCAATAAATTGCAGCTGCCATCATTTAATGTTTGGCAGGTGCTCCGCTGTTGAACACATCCACATGTGAATGAGGCACTGTTCTATTGTAAGATAAGACAATAGTAGAGTTAGATCTAAAAGAAACCAGTACAGGGGAAAAACAAGGGCTTCCGCGGATGACCTCCTTGTGGAACTTTTGGATACCTGTTTGTCTTAGCCTTCAATACAACACAAATCAAAGACAGACATGCAGCAACCGAAGTCAGAGCATTGTCAACACTCTGATCTGATGCTTTTTCTGGGTTAGTGGTTCCAAGGTAATGATTCAGAAAGCATTGAAGCCACAGACAACCAGGCAACTAGTATTTTAGATCCTAACAGTGACAGTCTAGATATTATGTTGAGTTTCAGTAAGGGCACAAGGTACCCATTAGGAATGTCCATATACCAGTTCAGATACCAGTGCCGATACTTGGCATTTTTACGAGAACTACCAGGGTTGGGCTGGCTCTGGTGCTCCACCACTGTCCTGAAATCATTAGTCTGTATTGTTTTAGAAAAACTGTCACATGACAATAAACAAAAATGTATCAGTACTTGTATCTGTGAGTACCTGGGCAAGTATCAGTACTTGTACTTCAAAAAGTGGTATCAGTGCATCCCTTATTTATATTTATTTTTAAAAAATCATACAATAAAACAGGCATGCACAAAATCACAGGAGCTCCGTATGTACCTTAAAAATGACAGCTACCTCCTAACTTTTGAATTTTTCTCTAGCCTAATCTTGGAGCTGGAAAAGTATCTGTACATGTACTTGTACTTGTACCAAGTACGGTACTTGGTATCTGAACATCCCTAGTACCCATGCATGAATTTGATGTGGAACAAAATAAGGGCAATCATGGAAGCAGACTGTAGTTTGAGAGACTAACCATGCAGTGATAAGGAAACTAAGAAAATGATGTTACTGGGGGAAAAGCATTGAGAGAGAGAAAACACTTAAGGTAAATGTGAAAAGTCACACACACATAAACCTAAATGCTCCCATCCAGTAATCCCACAATCACCCTCCTTGTTGTCAGTCTTTGCACCAGATTGTGAAGAAAAACCTTTATAAGGTTTACAGAATAAATATATAAATATTGCCTTTAAAAACCCATTGTGAAGAGATACCTCTTAAAAAGTATACAAAATAAAAACAAATGTTGCCCTAACATACTGTATCCCCAGTATATAACAGGCCCATCAAAAGTCCATAAAATCTGTCCTCCATGGTGTAAGCAGATGTGATAAATGCTCAACCCTCTAAAGCTGGCATAAGTGGAGCTCCAAGACAGTGTCACTTGAGAGAAGCTGGTAGGTGAAACAAGCCCAGTGACAGCAGCACTCACACCAGGCCCAACATTCTCCTACCTTTTATCTGCCTCCAATTCATCTTCACCATAAAAGAATCCTGTACACAAAAGCCTGTGCAAAATCCATATGTGATCTTGAAGTCAATGTGTAGTTCCAAACAGAAGGACTATCTAGGGCTTTCAAGGGGTCACCGAATACAGGAGAACCTTTCTTCACCAAATTATCCACTGGGTCACTATGCTTTCTCATTGAACAAGTATTATAGACCAATCTTTTAAAGATCCCATGTGGTAAAAAGTCAGATGGCAGCAATTTCAACAGCTTGATTAGTACAAGAGGAATGTTAGTCTATGGCCAAGCATTGATATCCTGTAGGAGACCAGATGGTATATTTTTTCCTGTAGCTCTGATAAGGCAACATGATGAGCTTGAAGACTAGGCAGCAAGACCTTCCTCAAACAATTACATTTTCCCTGCCAGCCCCCAGACACAATTTGTATGGCTCACCAGTACTCACAAAGCTTTATCTGAACTAAGGTATATCCTAGCTTGGGCACCTCAGATACTGAAAGTAGCATAGTTTATAAGTAGTTGAATGAATGTACTTTATTTGTTTTAATAAACTCGATTTAGGTCTACAGGTGAAACTCAAATAATTAGAATATCGTGCAAAGTTCATTTATTTCACTAATGCAACTTAAAAGGTGAAACTAATATATGAGATAGACTCATTACATGCAAAGCAAGATAATTCAAGCCGTGATTTGTCATAATTGTGATGATTATGGCTTACAGCTCATGAAAACCCCAAGAACCCCAAATCCACAACCTCAAAAAAGTAGATTATTACATGCAATCAATAAAACAAGGATTGTACATAGAACAATATCGGACCTCTGAAAAGTACAAGCATGCATATGTACTCAGTACTTGGTTTGGGCCCCTTTTGCAGCACTTACTGCAATTACTATTGCACGATATTCTAATTATTCGAGTTTCACCTGTATATGGTTGTTATATAATGAGACATCACAAAGCCCAGTTAAAAAAAGCAGGATATTATTTTAAAGTTGAATTCTAGGTAGTTATAAAGGAAACACAAATTTGCATCTTTATTTAAAAAAAAGAGTAAGTAGAAACACCAAGAGTCAATTATAGTAGGTGGGCTGCAGTGTACAGGCCCGACGCTACCGCAAGGCAAGTCAGACGGCCGCCTTACGGCGCTGCAGGGTGAGGGCTAAAAAAACAGGGCATTTTGACAAGTACTTGTACTTGTCAAAATGCCCCGATGTTTGCGCTATGTTTTTGTTTTTTTTTTCACTTATTTTCAGTGCGGGAGAGCAGCGGCAGGTCAGCGCTGGTCCAGTGGGAGGAGCTCCAGGTGGGGTCCTAATTTAGCTGGCCGGCGACTGCCTGAGGATCCCGGCACGCGCGGCACCTCAGGCAGTCGCCAGCTAAATTAGGACCCCACCTCGAGCTCCTCCCACCGGACCAGTGCTGACTCGCCGCTGCTCTCCCGCACCGAAGGATAGTTATTGCACCCGCCCACTGCTGCTGTCAATCAGCAGAGGGCGACCTGAAGTTCTCCATCAGGTCCTCTTCTAGTGATTGACAGCAGCAGAGGGCGGGTGCAATAGCCAGCTTGCTATTGGATATTGCAACTTGAAATAGCCAATAGCAATCTAGCCATGCATTCCTATGCTGGGTTCTTTTTTTTTTTTATTCTGATGGCAGCAACTGTTGGAATACTAAAAAAACAAACCTGCAGATAGCAAAGAAGCTATTGCTTCCCGTGCTATCTGCCATCATTTCAGGGGGGTGCTCTCTCAAGTACTTGTCAAAATGCCGCCGTTTTTACAGGGGGTCGGGGTCGTGGAGGGGAGCACAAAAATGCACCTTGCCTGTGTAGGCACGAATCCTAGCACCGGCCCTGACAGTGTACATGTACAAGACGAACATGCTGACAGGAGGACTGAGCAGAAGGATAAGCTCATTAGTTTTCTGCTGGTCCTTTAATGTTCCATCACAGGCTAGGGGAAAGGAGGTGACCTGATTGTAATGCTTAACTGCAGCAAGAAAAGTCAGGTCACAACCTGGCTCTGCTGCTTGGTTGGGCTGTGTACATTTCAGTACTGGATGGACAGAACTACAAATGTCTAAAGATTTGGCAGCTTCCATATACAGTATGAATTCCAACTGTGCATTTAGATGTTTGCTTGAAGTTCAGCCTTAGAGGAGAACTATGGGGTCAGGGGTTTTCCCCATAGTTCTCCTTAGGGTAACGGGAGGACACAAACTAGCGTCCTCCCGTCACCCTAAGCTCAGTATACTTGTGGTATACTGAGACGCCGGAGCGGATCCCGACATCGATGTTGAGATCCGCCCAGCTGCGTGAGTGACAGCTGGCTCTGCCTACCTAGAGGCAGAACCAGCTGTACCCGCCCCCTCCCCCGTCCGTTCCGGCAGTCAGCGCTAGCGGATCGGAGCGGGGGGAATCCAGCCCCTCCCCTGTCACGGCAGAGAGCTGTGACAGGATCGAGAGGTGAGCGAACGCCGGTATGTGTTCGCTCACCTCCCAATCTACTGAGCCCACCTATGACAGTCTCATTGCCACAGGTCGGCTAGAACTATGAGGTGAGTGAAAAGCACTCACCTCATAGTTCTCCTTTAAAGCCTGGTTCACACCTAGACGTTTTCAGTTTTGCGCGTTTATCGCGCAATTCTTTTCTGCAGGTTTTTGCTTTTAAAAAGGTATATTTCTCCCAGCATAGAGATGGCTATGGGACCAAAACAACATTACATCTGTCTGAAAATAGCACCAGCATCTTTTCACACGACAGGCATTTTGCTACATGCGACGGAACACTAACATGTGAATAGTCACCATTGACTTGTATGGAAGTATGCGTTTTGCACGTTTTTGCGTGATTAGATCAACGCGGAAAAACGCTCAGGTGTGCCTAAATGTGATAGTAAAAAAACCTTTACAGACATCCCAACTCTCCCGGACGCTATTAGATAGCGGCTCCCGGCCGCCCGGGAGAGAAACACTTTCTCATGGAAAGGTTTACTGTTTACTCTGCTCGATCGAGCAGAGTAAACCTTTCCCTGCTCTGTTGCATAGCTAGATTCCTATTGGCCATTTCACTTTGCAATAGCCAATAGCAAACTAGTTATTGCACCCGCCCACTGCTGCTGTCAATCAGCAGAGGGCGACCTGAAGTTCTCCATCAGGTCCTCTTCTAGTGATTGACAGCAGCAGAGGGCGGGTGCAATAGCCAGCTTGCTATTGGATATTGCAACTTGAAATAGCCAATAGCAATCTAGCCATGCATTCCTATGCTGGGTTCTTTTTTTTTTTTATTCTGATGGCAGCAACTGTTGGAATACAACAGCAGAGGGCGACCTGAAGTTCTCCATCAGGTCCTCTTCTAGTGATTGACAGCAGCAGAGGGCGGGTGCAATAGCCAGCTTGCTATTGGATATTGCAACTTGAAATAGCCAATAGCAATCTAATGAAATTGCTTTTTTCAGGTTGGGATCCCTGCTTTTATTTCCTGCAATGCCAACAGTACCTTTGTGCTTGACAGTTTTATGAACACAGCTTCTTCTGCAGCATCTCAGAGACATGGACCTTGGCAACAACATTTTCCGGGGGAGGCAGAATGAGCCACATAATTAAGGGACCTTTATGGAAACCAAAAGTGTTCTACCTGTACCTGATTAACTTAATTTCATTTTGGCAGGCTAGTAGAAAATACATTTACTATAATGAACTATACATTAATCATTTTGCTTTTTCCTTGTCTCTGCCCAAGTCAGTCTATGAGCTGATGATTGGTTTCTGGCCTTATTCACAGAATATCCCTGAGTTACCCCAACTTCCTTGCCTCTTGCCACTAATTGCCTTACAGATAACGGGGTGTGAATAAAGGACAAAAGGAATTGTTGCAGCTTGACAGTCCTTGCAACCATTTTTTACAGCATTAAATAGTATTAAACATTCCCGGTTTTTTAAAATAATGCATTCTAGGAAACATAATAATGTTTAAAATATAATCTGCATAAAATGTGGGCAAAAAACACAATATTCACAATACACTGCCCCGCACATCGCTGGGGAGAGTGAATCTTGAGTACATCACATGCAGGGCCGCCGATAGGGGGTACAGCCAGCCCTCTCCTACTAGGTCCCGGCCCCTATAGTGACAGCTGGGGGCACCTGGAAGGGACATCCCACATAGCTTCCCCCAACAAGAACTCCCTTTGATGCCTGCGCAGCTTCTCAAGTACAAGTGATCTGAGTAGCTGTACAGCCGTTCCCCATCTGCACCCGTCCCCCCACTATAGTTTCCAAGGTCCCTTGCTCCTCTGGGAGGCCCAGGACCAGGGCAAATGGTGTCAGGATGGAAAGTGGGAGCGGACCAAGGAATGTCTGTTCTTTGATCTGCTCTGTGATCAATACAGCAAGAAGTGCTGTGCTCTCATATCTTCATGCTTCAGTGCTATCACAAGCTGGCTGACGTGCCAGGTAAACAGACAATCAAGCACAATCATGTGCTTGATTATCTGCATCGGATGGTAGTGGGGACATTAGGGGTCTAATAGACACCAGATGTCTCCATAAAGAAAACTTGTCACCTCCAAATGCTGTCACATATGGACTTGTCAGCCTCTTTGTGATAGCAAAAGTTAAGTGAGAAAGAAAAAATGTTAAACAAGGCTCCAGCTGTTCTCATTCTCTTGCTTGGAGGAGGGGGAGCAGGGGAGTAGCATGCCACTTAGGCTGTTTTTCTTGATGATACACAATGTAAGGAGACTGATCTGTAGTGCCAGCTGTGAGCATGCACACAAAGGTGACTCCATGGGGATGAAGCCATCCAAAAACAGGAATCAGGGAATAGACGCACATGAAGACGCGCGTTTTAACTGGCAGCTCAAGAAACATTGCGGTCAATGGACGAACGTGCGTACAAACATGCTTCTGCCACACATTTCCATTGAAGTCTATGGGGGGAAAACAAGCTTGACACCGCTAAAAAAAAGCTCATGTCTGCATTTGCTGGTTTCCAGTTGGCATTTTGCTTCTCAAGTGTGAACAGGTGCCATTGAAAATCATCAAATTTCTTGTGTTGGGAGTTTAAAAGCCCTTTTTGTACTGCTCAAAAATGCGTAGGTGTGAACCAGGCCTAAGATGCAACCTATGAGATTTTAAATATTGACACATTCTTAATCAGCTGTAAAAGAACTTTAAAACAACCCCTCCCTGACCTCTCTAGCTGCATGTACTGTTGAGTAATCCATCTGCAAAGTTCCCAGCAGGGACTCTAAAGTGGGTTTCTAACAGTTTACAGCACCTGCTCTTTGTTTATATTACAATACTTGAAAGTTGCCAAGTCCGGACTGCCAGCGAAAATAAGGTATGGAGGCTGCAATTTCAGTAGCTCTGTTGTGAACTTGAAGATGAATTTCTCCACAGTGCTGGCAGCTACAGAGTTTAGCAAGGGTTTGTTTAAAACTTGCTTAATGTTTTTTAATAATTCATAAACACTTGCATCCATAGTCTGGGTACAGGTGACCTTTAGGATGTAGTCTATATACATTTTAAGTGCAAAGCTCATCCTGCAGGTACTGAGCCAGGGTGGACAGGATTTTAAGCACAAACATTATGGTGTCAATGCCTAGAAAATATTAATGCTACTCACAGACTTTCCTAAGAGCAAGGGGGTTGCAACCTTTTGCCCTTCCTTGTAAATGCCTATACCTAGACAGAGGATCTGTAATCTCTGAGCTCAACCTGGAGATAAGACTGCCTTCATGGGGGCTTAAGATTGACTTTTAAAATAAAACTGCCAAACTCTAAAGGCAAGCTGAATGAGGCCAAGAGATAACCTTGATCAGTAAGGCTGCACTATGGTAAAAAAAAATTAAGTTGGTTCTGCATCCATGGACCTACCCACACTTTACTACACCCCCGCCCTCCCAGCTAATGCCCCAATTATTTAAAAACATGTTTTTTCTTAATTTGCCCATGTCACGTGCAGGTGACGCAAATATCTATTGACTGGTGGGGTCCACACTCTCTACTCCATTGGTGGGGTCCACACAGGGTCCTGAAGACTCCAGTGGTGACTTGATGACATCATGACAAGGGGCAGCAACAAGGCTAGCTGTCTCCTTTTACTTTCTATATAGTCACATAGACTGTATGTAAGGCGAAGTCTCTAAAACAGGAATGCAAAGGGACGATATCACATCAAATAATGGGGAAGACGTGGAAACTCTATGGCTGGAGCTAGATATGACGGACGCTAGCCGTAAACTTCTCGTTGGTATTTGCTATAAACCTCCAAATATAGGGGAAGAGGGAGAAGTCAATCTTCACTCACAGATAGGAATAGCTGGGAGAGAGGGCAATGTAGTCGTGATGGGTGACTTCAATTACCCAGACATAAATTGGGCCAATGGAACTTCGGGTTCGGCAAAGGCGGGGCGATTTCTAAACATGTTGCGCGACAACTTCATGGACCAGATGGTGGAGACTCCTACCAGAAAAAATGCCATCTTAGATCTAATTGTCACTAATAATGCAGAGTTAATCGAGGATATTGTAATTGGATTGCAGAGACAAGTCTATAATTTTGCCACTTTATAGATCATTGGTTCGACCTCATCTGGAGTACGCGGTCCAGTTCTGGTCACCAGTACTAAGAAAAGATGTCCTTGAGTTGGAAAAAGTCCAGCGAAGGGCAACCAAACTAATTGGGGGTATGGAGGACCAGAGCTACGAGACGAGGCTACTAAATTTAAACATGTTCACATTAGAGGTGAGGAGATTAAGGGGGGATATGATTTCCATGTACAAAATGTTTAATGGTGGTAGCAACATTAGCGATAAACTGTTTAAAATTAACTCCGTTACAAAAACTAGAGGCCATCACCTAAAATTGGTGGAAAAAAAATTCCAGCACAAGGGGCGAAGGGGGTTCTTCACAGTAAGATCAGTTAGGGTCTGGAACTCACTGCCACAGGCGGTGATTTCAGCAAATAATGTGGAATTGTTCAAGAAACTTTTGGACGATTTCTTAAGGGACCGTAATATACAGGGGTACAGGTACTCCTAGAATGAGATCCTAATAGGTTGGACTTGATGGACTAATGTCTTTATTCAACCTCAAATACTATGTAACAAAGAGCAATAACGATGTTTTTTTTCCAATCAATAAAATAAAGTGCTTGAAATTCTTTTAGGATCTTGTAGCTTTCCCCATCGGGAGGATTGTCTCTCACTTCCTGTATAGTCCCAGTGTCAACAAGGGGAACACATCAACAAACACCCAAAAGAGATTCAAACCCTTCCCCACTCTGACCTGAAAAAAAGAGTTTTCAATGGTGATCCAGAAATTCATATAATTACAAATGTTCCATTAATCTTGGCTCTTTATCATGCACAGCTCCCACTACAGTAAACGTGAACATTCACAATATCAATCTTTATGCAAATTGTTATTTATTTTTTTCAATTGAGACCTCCAAGATTAAAAATGAGTTTCTAGCAAGTGAATGTGCATAGTAGAAGGAGAATGAGCTGCTGTCGGATTGACCTGCTTTGTGACAATACAGTGAATCACGATGGTGTTGTAACCCAAAATTTCGGTGGTTTTTATTCCAAGCAGCACAAAGCGGACGTAGATAAATAGCTATTCACATTGCATATTAATATTGAATGTTGTGTCTTGAGTGTTTGCAATGTTCATGTAAGTTCAATGTACAGCAGATACACCTCGTTTTTATATAGCGCGTCATTTAAACGCATTCATAAATATCAAACAACCAGTGTTTTGTTCCCTAATAGACAAAAGCCTGAACATCTTTCATAAGCATAAACAGTGCTGTTAGAACCAATGACATGCAAATGGGAGCCAGCTTTTTGTGAGAGAATTTACAAAATGGGTATTTAATATTGCTTATAATGCCCCTTTAATTGTTTTAATTGTAATGTCATATGACACTACTAATGCGCAATAGATTCTGTTCACAGTGGGAGGGAAAAGTATAGAGAACAGCATCAGAAAATAATAATAATACATAACAAAGAATGATAGACATGCCTTCAGTGAATTTGTTTTTATGTTTGCTTGGAAAACACATTAAATGGCCTGTGTTTTGCTGACATCTGCAGGAGAGTTTTAGAACTACATGAAACTATTAACTTGCTGATATGCACAAATTAAAGGCAGATTGATTTATTACTCCACTTGGCTGTGGAATCTGCAAGGGTGGTGATGACTTAGGGGGTTATTCACGAATGATCCAAAGGATCCAGCCATAGCTTCGGCTCATCCTTCAGCTCACTTCGGCCTCCGAAGCCCTTCGGTTCAGTCGAACCGAAGGGCTGCTGCACGGGCTATTCCCAATAGCCCGTACAGCAGCCGAAGGCAGCCAAGCGGCTCAGCCAAGCCGAAGGCATATGCTACGGCTCAGCCGAAGTGACAGCTGAAGCATGCAAAAAGGTCGGCCGAAGCCGACCGATCTCCACGCAAATGACAGCTGGGCGGAGCCAGCCGTGATCTCATCCCCAAATGACCTGGGGATGCTGATCTGTCATTAAAGAATAACAACTGGGCGGAGCCGGCTGCGCCGTAATGGCCGGCTCTGCCCAGTTGTTATTCATTGGGTAGGAACTGCTAGAAGACTCTAATAGAAAACAGATGGGCGGAGCTAGCTGTCACCGTTAGCTCCACCCAATTGTTTTTATTTTGCCGGCATCTGTCAGATGCTTCCTTATGCGGCGGGAGTTTGTCGCGTGCAGTCGGGTTAGCATGCGTTGTTTTTTTGTTTTTCTTTTCGTTTCTTTAAAACATCTTTTTTTTTATTTTCGGTAAAGCGGTTTTACTTATCTGATCCCTGCTCACCTCCACTCCAGCTTGTAGAGTGTCCCTCAGTGTCCTCACTTATAATATAGGGCCAAGAACCCTGCATTAGACATGATGATGTCAGAGTGCCTTCAACCGCTGGTGTGGAGGGGGAAAGAGGCTGCAAGAGCTAGTCTTGGAGCATGTGGGAGTAGGGATCAGGTACGTAAAAGTTAGCCCCTGTGCAAGGAGAGGTTTTTTTTGTTTCCCCAGAGATAGGCTTTAAACTTCACTATTTCTGGAAAGCAAGCTTGCATCTTATTTGAGACTGTTTTACAAAAATAGGGTAGCCAACAAAAATATGAAAGTGAGATGCTGATCCTTCACATCCTCCTACTGGGAAACAAACCCAGTTTTTCACTTCCAGCCATTTTTAAACAGAGAATGAAGACCACACTCACAGCATACCTCTGCTCAGACATCTCATTGTAAAGCCATGTCAGGCTGAATGCCAAATGAACGGACAAAATACCCTGCATAGACAGCGGCACACAAACATTCAACAAACTATCAATTGAAAATATCCTTCACCAAAGTTCAGTCAGTTAAGGTTTGGGTATAGTGTGAAAGATTAGAATCTCTGTTGGTTTTATATTGGTAGCTGGACTTCCATTAGAGAGATTCCCCCTTGCCTACTGCATGCCTCCCAACTCTCTGAGATGAGAAAGAGGGACACCTTCTGTTACAATGTATTTAGGAAATGGATACACCCCTGCCACTCCCGCATTAATGCGGACCATTAAGAATTTATTTGCCAAAGATGATTGGTAAAACCCAGAATTGTTGTTACATTTCTATTATGCAGGCTTTTCAAAATAGCAAACTAGATAATTAAGAGATAGGATGAAGGTTTTAGTGCATAATGCATTTTCATAAATATCTGGACATCAGACCAAAAAGATAGACAAGTGAGAAGAAAGAGGGACAGAGGTATTTGGTTCCAAAAGAGAGACAGTCCCTCTAAATGAGGGACAGTTTCAAGGTATGCCTACTGACAATGGTTTCACTAGACACAAAGTGAGAAAATATCTCCTACAGGTATATACAGCAATGAAAGGCTGACAGGGGTTCTAGCTTTCCCATACTCTACCAAAAATGTATTTCTGTCTTTGTTGTTGTTGGATATTTTCCTGCCTTGTGCAATCACTGTCGCAGGAATTGATTTCCAACATTTATTCTTTACTCAATTGTCTAACTACAGACATGGCTCATAACGGCATCTCCAAGTGGGAGATTGACCTCAAAAGCACTAAAACTGAGGAAACTGTCAACAAAATTTGGGCCACAGTTGCTTGCCATTTGTCAACATCATTTCTGTATAGTTGGCACTCAAGGTATATTGTGCCATCTAGACTGGCGCACCTCCACCCCTCACATTCTGGCATGTTTTTAGAGGCTGCAATGATACATATCTGGTAGGCTGCAATGATACATATCTGGTAGACGTACCCTATGCTGGGTAGATTCTGGACTAAAGTGTTCAACTTTCTGCACACATTATTTGGATGCCACCTTCCAAGAGACCCTTGGATTGCGCTTCTACATCTCCCTAGACCCCAAATAAAATTCACCACTTATATATTGTTAGCCCCCAAGCAATCAATCACCAAAGCTTGGGAACAGCAGTTTGTACAATATGTGGAGGTTGAGCGATGCCTGGGCTCATTTTTTTGTTAATGAGAAGCTCACTAGTGTACTCATGGCTACCCCCAAGAAAACTACCTGAAAGCTTCACCTCTTTATATGACTTTGCATTTGGGGATTTCTAGTGCCACTTCACACTCCTGTCTTGCCCTCCTTCCCTTGCCCCTTATAATTTTATCCTGCCCCCATTGCTTTGTACCATCTTTTATTTTCTAAACAGTATATTCCAACTTCCTATATCTCAGTACATAGTTTCATTATGTGACCATGCCCTCTAACTCCACTGCTCCATGGTTTCAATGCACCCATCCATGAAATTCTGGTTGCTGCATGCCTACTGGTTCTTTTAGTGACTGAGACTTCACTGGATGGGCTTGCAGTTTCACCTTTTCTCAGCCCACCTGTCACCACCTGTGACCACAATTTTGTGCCAGTTTTGAAGTATTTTTCCAACACCTTCTGGGCTTGCGGGATCTTCATGTTCATTAATGATAAAGGAGATAAATGAATGGTTTTATGTAGGGATGCAGCGATACCAAGTATAGTACTTGGTACAAGTACAGGTACATGTACCGACACTTTTCGACTAGACTAGAAAAAAATGCAAAAGTTTGGAGGCAGCTGTCATTTGTAAGGAGCACACGGAGCACTAGGGATTTCTACATCACTGTTTTAATGTATGATTTTGTTTTTATAAATATAAATAAAGGGTGCACAGATACCAGTTTTGCAAGTACAATTACTGGTACTTGCCCAATTACTTACAAGTACGAGTACTGATACATTTTTGTTTATTGTCATGTGACAGTTTTTCTAAAACAATATCGACTAATGATTTCAGCACAGTGGTGGAGCACCAGAGCCAGGTCCCAACTGCAAAGACTGCAACCCTGGTAATACTTGGCATGAAAATGCCAAGTATCGGCATTGGTACTCGAAAAGTATCGGTGCATCCCTAGTTTTATGTGTTCTTTATTGCATGTCAGGCAATTGCGTTTATTCTCTACTAATGACTCTGTAACATTGTTGAAAAACCTAAGAAAAATGTATTGAGTGTGAAAATAGAAGAGGCATGTAGAGTTCTGTAGGCAGCCTGTAACAGGAGGATCTAGTAAGTCCCTCACACAATTCTCTTCTCTGCATAGTTTTTGTGCAGCTCAATGATGTCACGGCTACTTTTACAAAATAAGATCTGAGTCTGGAAAGGATGTTTAAGAATATATTTGAGAAAAAAATATGTGTGCCTGGTGTGTAGCTTAAAAGGGTAATTGAGGTCATCAATAAACTTGATCCCATATGGAAGCTCACCTTGGATGTAGTATATTCACTGAGGGGAGTTTATCAAAATTGGAGCAGGCAAAATCTGGAGCAGTTGCCCATGGCAACCAATCAGCTTCGCTCTTCAGCTTGTACCGTTAAGATTTGAAAATGAAAGAGAGAAGCTGATTGGTTGCCATGCACAATTACTCCAGATTCTGTTTGGTCCAGTTTTGATACATTTCCCTCACTGTAGTCAATTCAAGCAAAAAAACTGGGACTTTCTTCAAAAAAGTATTTCACAATACAATCAATGCATTTTACCATAGACAGGCATATGATTCCCTTGTAAGGTCAGTGGTGGATGGCTGCTATCAGCCAGAAACTGAAGCACCAAAACGTATCTCAGTAGATAGGACTGGTGCACAGTTATCTCCAGTAATTTACAGGTAAGACAGTGGGGGGGATTTATTAAAACTGGAGCAAACAGAATCTGCAAACAGTTGCCCATGGCAACCAATCAGCATCTCTCTTCAGTTTGATTGAAAATGAGAGAGAGAAGCTGATTGGCTGCAGTGCAAATCTGCTCTAGATTTTGTCTGCTCCAGTTTTTATAAATTCCCCTCTATGTCTTTAATTTGTGCTGTTGACTTACTTTCAGATTGTGATGCAGAGTCTGATGCGGAGTTTAGTTCTGCTTAAACTCAGGCTTTAACCTCAGACTGTATGCCTGTCAAAATTAGAATGAATATTGATTTCAATCCAATACCCAAAACATGAAGTTTAAGTGACTGAGCAGTGACAGTCAGGATGACATAGCATTGTTGAGCATAACAGGTCATATACTGCAAACAACAAGCCTGTGTACACACTGCACACCTATTAGCAGAGATGAAATCCTAAAAGAGACTGAAGCTGGCATGAACACGGTTATAGTATTAATCAGAAAGACTCACAGAAATTAGTATTGAAAGGCCTGATACGCTTACAGTAAAACAAATGAGAAAGGACTGTAGTGCCAAATGAAATGGCATCTGGCCCCAGATGAAAGGAACAACTTTAACCGTCAGAATAAAAGATTAAAATAGGCTTAAGTTTCCCTGAGCTTCAGTCCCTATTAAAATGAACTCTGCAGCCAATTTAGGTACTTAAATCCCCAATCTCCGTGTTAAAAGTAGCTTTGGCTGAACACAGTGCTTTTATCTGAGGCCAGATTTCAACCTCGCTGCCAATCAGCACATGGGATAAAACATTTCATGCATTTTATTCCTAGAAGCCTGCGTGGACAGAGCTTATAATAAGCCATATAATGCTGGTGTTGCAACTTGCAAGGCATTTAAAGGACAATCTGTAATGTCTTAATCAATGATGGTCATTGTAATAGGGCTCCAAGCAAAGAACATGTACAAACTGGTAATCAAGATGTAATTTTTGAATTTGCAACCTCTACTAAATGGACTGTGCTGCATTCTGTTGTTTTATGCTATAGTTTGCACTGATATGCGGCTGGATTGAGTGGCGATTGATGTTCATATGGTACACACCTTCAGTAGACCTTTCTCATGTGATAATAACAAGAGCCAAAACCTGTTCCCTAAAAATTAGGGTGGCTGCAGAGTTGTCTACAGTGCATAAAGAAGTCCACAAATGCAGAACTTTTATAAGCAGCTAAACTGATTGATGAATGGGATGTTCAGGAGGTACCAGACATCTTCAGTAGACCTTTCTCATATTATAAGGGTATGTGCTGGATTTTGCATCAGCTCTTCCTTAAGCTAAGTGTGACTCCTGAGCTGTCTACAGTGTATATAGAAATGGATAACTACTGTGATTAAGCAATTATAAGAGCCTCTTGGGCACGGGAAATACCTTCAGTTATGTGCTCTTCCCAATACTTAGTGCCGGCGTGTGACACTGAAGGTGTCACATGCCTGCTCTATAGATTAAGAGCTGATCGATCACAAACCGCTGATCGATCAGTTCATAGTCTTCTCCCTGCAGAAAGTAATGACTCTCAGTCACCACTCCCCGCAACTCTCTCTGTTCCTCCAGCACTCATTGGAGGGACAGACAGGGAAGGGGGTGGGAACAGCTGGCTCTGGCTCTAGAGAGGCAGAGCCAGCTGTCAATCAGGCAGCAGAGTGGATCCCGACAACATTGTCAGGATCCTTCCTTGCTGCATTGCGACCCTGTGCTGTCGGCAAATAGTGGGCAGTGGCCCACTATATACTGACTTTGGGTCACAGGAGTACACTTTATATAATTCTCTCTATCTCTCTCTCTTTCTTTCTTTCTTTCGCTCTCTCATTAAAACTCTATTTACACCAGTCTGAAAAAGATTTATAAGAGAAAACTCACTCCCCTGACTTATTCAGTTGTGTGTATAAACAGGAGTATTCTGACTCCGATTGTTGTATTAGCGATTCAACCCTCGCTGAAACCTCTATGCCTGGCCTGTATAAGTAGATATAATCGCTGCGGACAATCCTTATCAGATGGCTGAACTCACTAAATACCTTTTCATCCACAAATTTCTTTCTTGCAGCAGGGTTACAGCAGACAACAGGATACAGCAGATGAATGAACAGACAGTATTTGAAGGTCAGAGATGGTAATGTTTCCAAGCATGTATGCAGATTAATATGTGGCCATGTTACAGTCCGCCATTTTAATGCCAGAAGACTACTTGGAGAAGAGTACATTACACATAAGGGGAGGGAATGAAGAAAAACATGGTGCAATATCCAATAACCAACACCCACAAGATGGCAGTATAATAACCAGCTATACTAACACCAAAGATAATGGCTTAAAGTGACATTAAAGCCAAAAAAATTCCCCTCCCCCCCATGTAAATGTTAGCACTTACCTCAAATGATGTATCTTATTCTGATCTTCCTCTTCTTTCCGGATGTTTTCATGTGTCCCTCCAGCGGTGCGACGTCACTCCGATCCAGCGCTGACTGCTCTGTCTCTCCGATCCAGCGGTGTCTGCAGGCGGGTGCACGCGGCCATAGACTTACCTTGCGTCTCTGCTCGTCTCCCGGCCGAGAATCGGAACTGCGCATGCGCCCGCCCCAAGATCCTTTGCGGCCGTACAATCACTTCCTGATTCTCGGAGCGGGATCGAGCAGCGATAACGAGGTAAGTTTAAAACCAGTTCAAGCGGTTTTTTTTTTTTTAAACTTCTTGCCTATATCTACTGCTTGCTAGCAATAGATATAGGCAAAAAAATGGAGGGTTTAGAACCCCTTTAAGGAAAGTTAACTATGTGATTCTCATTTCACATTAATATAAGTATATTGCATTGTGTCATATTTTTACAACTGTGTAACTGCACAAGGAGCTTGAGCTACTGACTTCTGTATTTTGCTTTTTCCAACAGAGCTGCTACTATAGGAATGTACTAGTAAACACATGTGAAATAGAGCCACCTGCTTCCTGGGAAAAGTAAATATTTCCTATACATATGGAATGTTTCTGGGCTAGAAATTAATAAAGATTTAAAAACATATTTTTTTTTAGTCCTGCACACAATAAACAAAGAAAGAAGATATATATGTAAACTCTATTAATTCACTGTAGGTAAGTGAGATCTCTCTATCTCAGCTAGTTAGCACCCCAAGAGTACAGGAATAGCATCTTCCATCTGAATCTTCCCACGTGGTCATTTTACTTTTTGCTAGATTAAGATGTGAATTAAAATATGAAAAAATAACAAATATCTTCTTTAATGCTAGTGCATAGCTCCTTTTACCCGAAGCAGTGTTTAAAAATGCTTAAAATCTATTCATATGATAAACCCAGCTGTTTTGTTCCTATCACAGAAATAAATTTAGCTATACAGGTTTAAAGTCCAAGTGCAGACATTTAGAGACATAAAGAAACAGCCGTTCAGTGCCAGATAAGATGTCCAATCTATTTCTAGAGCTAGAAAGTGCATACATTGTGTACAGGCAGCATTCTCTTTACGTTGCCCAGACTGGGGAACAAGGAAATATGCAAATAGTTATATGTATTCACGAGCTATAATGAGGTAATGATATGTATTCTATACCACTTTGAGAGAACATTAATAATATGTGTATGGACCATGAACTTTTATGCTGAATCTGGGACAGTAATAGTTCAATTCAAGTGCTGCCAGTGAATGCAAATCTGATGATAGGGAATTGCTATTTCAAGAGAAAGAGAACTCGACTATCTGCTTGTAATAGCTGGCCTCTTGCATGCCATTATTTTAATGGATGGACTTCATTCATCTGGTACACTATTCGGCTCAGTGTATGGTGTCAAGATAATATGCTGGGCTGTAATATCTTATGATTATCAATATTATTTTATATTTAATTTTCTCCCATGTGTTGCGCAATCAATCTTATTTAATAAGGCAGATGGAGAAAATAACGGCAACAAATAAGAAAAATTATTTAATACACCTGACACTTCTACAGTTGAAAGATTATTGGCTGTCATTATTTTACACACCCTTTGTGCTTTTTGACCAAAATGTATGAATTTCCTAAAGGGAAGTTCCACTTTCAACAAATAAAAATAAATCATCATAAACAAATGAATATTGCATATAAAATTGCTGCACAAGCCATTTTGTAATGTTATTAAAATTACCTTTCCATTTAAAACTGCAGCCACCGTCATTTTCAAAAACTGTCAAGAAAATTAATTATGCCGACCTGGAGGCGTTCTGTTCACAATTGGTGTACAGAACTCCCCCAGAAATGTCAATTCCTACTTCTGTAACTGACTGACTGATTTCCCCAGAAGCCTGCACTAAGATACAAGTAAAATTTAAGGCATCCCCTCCCCTGCTATAGGATTTTATTTTTGGTGAAATACCCCCTAACTGTTAATTACTACTAAAGGAATGCTGGCACTGCAGCTTTCCTCTGTACTACACAGAAAGTCCACCTGCTGATTATCAGGAACCCAGACCCCCCCTCCCCCCCCCATTCAGGAATCAGTCTGGAAAGGATAGGGTTCACTAAATGCCTGTGTTTTGTGAAGGATAATCTGACATCTGAATGTACTGCAAGTTGAGATTCCATGGAATGCTGATGGCGTGAATCAAGACAGAAGGATGAAAGTACCACCTGTGTGCTGCTATCACACAAAGCAGATCCTCGCACTCTGATGATTGAGAACTCATTCAACGACCGGTACCTACAACCTTTCCCATAATTTTCATAGAGATGTCTGTCCATCTATGACCATTCCTATCATCAACTAATGCTTATATAATCCTGCAAGGCAGACATAACTATCACACAGCAGCAACAAGTGAAGAAGACTGTGTTTATGTCATACTGCACCAAAAACGCTTAGAAAGCATTGAAAATCGGAAAGATGAAAAATATGGCAGACAGCTGTCAGCCAGCCTGCACAGGGTTAAACAATAGCATGCCACAACATCTATTTAACTCGATTGCATTGGGTTACAAACACGGGAAGAGACGTTACCATGGAAACTCTGTATTTATCTACCTAATTAGGAGGGGAAAAGCATCTCGCATATTGCATGGCAGAACTGTTTTGTTAGCCAGTATTTAACTGGCAGGTTGAGTGTCAAAATCAAATATGATTTCTGCTAATCACCTTCAAGTTATTAAAGATGGAGGCGAGACAGAGAGAAGATGAGGTAGGAGCGGATGACAATAAATGCACAGACAATGAAATACGGATAACAGGGAATTGCAGTGTGAACACAGAAAGATGAGGAAAGACAGGGTGACAACACATAGCAAATACAAGGAAAGTTTTGATAATTACAAAAGCATTGCTCAGAGTTTGGGATGACTGATAGTTGTATGAGCAAAGAAGGGCCAGGAACAAAAGTATATCATATGATGGTGAAGCTGAGTAGGTAGGAGTGACAACTTGCAGCATATGATCACATAATAATTATTCAGAACATATGCTATCCTTACAATCTGCATTTTGCATATGAATATTATATTTTTGTTGGTACAAGATAAATGATAAGTAGCGGCTTTAGAAACAAATTAAAGCTGAACTTCAGGCAGATATAAAATACACAATTATTGCAGATCCGTATTCGCAGGATGCAGGATGAGCTTATCAGTCTGCTGCTACTCTTTTACTGGCCAGTAGGAAGGCTGGGCATGGAGAGGCAACACCACTGTATTGCTTAGCTGTATGCATGTAAGAGGGGGCCCTCTGGCACCTGGGTTGTTAAGCCAGTTCTTAACTAGAGAAGCCCACATCGCCTTTGCAGGGGTAGGGAGCTAAAGCTGTCAACTCACCTCACAGGTCTAGGACGGGGTAGGAGTTTACTTACATGCCTTGTAGGAGGCCTCCACAGCTGTTTTAAGAATCCCGGTCCAGTCCCTAGGAGGGTCACATCACACACCTAAGGCCCATGCAATACAGGGCTCAGGCAGTATGGCAACTGCGACGCAGGAACCTACCCAGCCAGTACCACTAATGGAGCTGGTGTCACCGGACCATCACACACTTCTGTCCCGAACCAGCTGCTGTATTGAGTTTCACAGGTATAGGCTACACTTCTTTACAGGAATGTCTTGTCTTTCTTTAATTGATGAAAAGTGTAACATTCCATTTATAATACCATGTCTCTGGTCAGTCCATTTCATACTTGTGCCAACAGGAGCAAGTGCTCTCTGTTCAGCTGCACTGATGGACCCACTTAGGGATGAAAAAAAGCAGCATTCCCCCTAAGAGAAACATCAAAAACCCGGAACACAACATCTTGCTAGGTACGGCCTTGTCTTTCCCATGAGAGCCCAAAGAGGTTCTCTCTTTCTGTACTCTCTGCTACTGAAAACAACCCCTGGGCATACTCCTCCCCTGTATTACCGTGTTTCCCCGAAAATAAGACAGTGTCTTATTTATTTTTTTTCACGAAAAAAGACACTAGGTCTTATTTTCGGGGGATGTCTTACCTGGCTGCTGCTGCTGTCCGCTCTGCCGTCCAGGGAGCCACAAACAGAAACACAGGTGGGCGGGCATGCGTGCGGGCGGGGGGGCGTGTCTGTCA
>NW_017306426.1:406763-439495 GCF_000935625.1 Nanorana parkeri
GGGGCGAGAGGGAGCTGCCTCTCCGCTCTGATGTCATCCAGAGAGCAACAGCGTGCGGGTAGGTGGACGGGCGAGGGGGCGGGAGGGAGCTGCGGCCGGTCTTCACATGTGAAATTGAATTACATGTGCAGCTACCCCGAAGGTAAGACTTAGCGCTATCTTCAGGGATGTCTGTAATATAAGACCTACCCCGAACTAGGTCTTATTTTCGGGGTAGGTCTTATATTACAGAAATCCCCGAAGATAGCACTAGGTCTTATTTTCGGGGTAGGTCTTACTTTCGGGGAAACACGGTATATACCCATTAGCTGGCAGAGAGAGAGACTCCGGGAGGGACCCTAAGGGTACTACACTCCATGCACCCCAGTACATAGTAACAGGGCCTTACATAAGGGTTACCACCTGTCCAGGATTCACCCGGACAGTCCGGGTTTTGAATGCTGTGTCCGGGTTTCAGGGCCGCAGAAAGCCAGACACAAGATGTCAGGCAGACGGGCAACCAAAATGAAGATAGGGGCTACTGCCCCCCCCTCCCCCCCACTGAAAATAGTTTCAACTGTGCTATTTACATATGAGAGGGCGGTGCTATTTCAACTATCTAAATTTAGTGTTGGCAGTTAAGCGGTAGTCAGTCTGAGCTCTTTTAGTTTGTGCTATCTGGGTTTGTTGTGTTTTTCCTAAAATAGGACATTGTTTGCTTGTGTCTACTACTGGGGAGTGTTTCCCGGGGGATAGAGGGAGAAGATAAAACGTTGTAGGTTTTGAATATATAAAATCACCGTGGCCTAACTATTTGAGGAGGGTCTAGAAGGGTACTGCACTCCCAGGCTTTGCCCGGAGAGGACGTCTGTGGGAAGAATCCTAGTCCAGGCTTTGGCCTGGGGAGGGACTCTATGTGAGAAGACTGCCTTCCCTCCTAGATTTTGTCTGGAGAGTATGAGTTTATAAAGGGTCCAGCCTTGCCTTCTAGGCCTGCTGCCTAGGGATGTGTGAGTCCAATGGTACTAGCCTCTCAGGCCTGCTTGCATAGGGATGGTACAGCTTCAGAGAGGTCCAGTTCATACTTCCCAGGCCTTCTGCTTGGGGAAGGAAGCTCAAGCTGAAGAACCTGCTTATTCAATTGCTGTTGCCAGCTTAAAGGTTCATATCTAGCATATGCAGGAAGCGTCTATTCCCTAGACATTTGAGCAAAAAAATTAAAATGCATAGAGTGGAAGTCTGTCTGTCACTGTCAATGGGTCAGCGAGGTTTTGGGTGCAGCTACAAATCAAATCACCAGTAGAAAGGCGAATTTTATTATGAAGGACTAAAATGTTGGGGGTACAGGAACCATGGTGGGTCTCCACTGCAGCAGGGACCCTGTTGCAGTTGTAATTGCTGCAACCATGGTCCCTATATCACTGCCTAAGGCTGGCTGAAATGTTAGTAGCACCAGTGTACTGATGCTCTTCCATAGTCAATATAACATTTCTATATAACTTGACAGCAATATTATATACTACTTTGTAATATACCAGGTGTATTTTAACCAAATTAAGGTGTGATTGTTGCTATTTGCCTCTACACCCCTGGTGCGTAACCTCCAGCCCTTTGGCAATTATTGTAAGGCCCTTGGGGACCCTGCAGACAGTAGTCTGTTTACTTTTGCTAGGGTCTTACTCAAACCAGTGAAGGAAAAATACTCTGTAGGCTATGTTCTGCATATACCATTTCTGTTCTGTCCATCCCTTTTGTCTTTTTATGTTTTTTCCTTTTGATTTATTAAAATGGATCTTAGTCAAAGAAAAAGCATTTGTTGCACAAGCATTTTTTTTATAATGGGGCTGTACGGAGCACATATGTAAAAGCATTGATTTGTAAATGGGCAGTTATAGCAGTGATCTGTAGCAATCTCATGTAATATGTCACTGGTTTATAACTGTATTCTGAATCAAGTCCCCAGTCTCCATCACCTCCAACAACTATAGCATGTCTGCAATCTCGGACCATCTTCCATTGCAACTTAAGAGTCTCTGACCATCTTCTGTTACATGTAAAGGTCTCTGACTATTTAGTGTAGCGTACCTGTAGTCACTCACTATTTCCTGTTATGTGTTAAAAGCCTCTGGCTATCTCTTGTAGCATGCCCGTGGTCTTGGACTATCTCCAGTTGCATGCCTGTAGTCTCTGACAACTTTCTGTAGAATTAAGCTGCCCACACACCTTACAATTTATCTGCAGATTTTCTGTGATCAGATGGAAAAAGTGCAAAAGATTGGCCCAGGTGGAGATCCACACAGTTAAGTGTAGATGGAGGAATCTGTTGCACCTTTTCCATCTGACCACAGAAAATCTGCAGATAAATTGTAAGGTGTGTGGCCAGCTTTACATTCACTAAATATTATGTGAGGCCCTTTGGTGGTGTCAGGGGCTGCACCTGAATCCTCTTTTATGCAGAAAGTTGTTCATCACTGCTCTACACTAGACATGTCCATTCAGATTCGGACGAACCTGCAAAATCAGCAGAATTCTGTTGATGCTGTTTGTCCGAATTAATGAATTATTATATGCCCAAATATACAAAAAATATATTCAGGCATATAATACTTTGCTTGCAGAACATGTGGCCATCATCGTGGAGGCGGAGTGTGTGACATCAGGTGAGGCCGCGCATGACCGACGTCGGGTGATGTCCTCCGCATGTATGGGCGTCGCCATCTTCGTGATGTTTAAATGTGCAGTTTCAGAGGTTCGTTGCCTCCCAATCCGAGAGAGCATAATTATTTGTTTTGTCAGACGAAACGAATTAAAATGTTCCTATTTTTCACTTGCTTTGTCCGAAACTAATTGTTATGCTGTGCGCATGTCTACTCTGCACCATCTCTTAGAAATAAGTCATTCATAGACCAGCAATATTGTTGTTTTGCGAGCGGTAGCATCATGATCAGTGGGATGTCACTGCAATTTAGTAATGGTTTAGAAAAACAGAAATTATTATACTATCCAACACGCTTAGAGTAAGCCCCTGTTCACATCTACGCAATGCGGGAACGTGTGTGCTCCGACATGTGTTCCCACATTGCACAAAATGGCGTGTGACACTGCTATGGAGCTCTGGCGCCATTATTTGTTAAAGTGACATTAACCGCTTGAAGACCAGGTGTTTAGACCCCCTTCCCGGGCAGGCCGTTTTTCAGTGTTCAGAATTGCACCACAACCCACGGTAACTTATTACCATGCGTTGTGGTGCGACACAAGTTTAAAAAAAGGATCATGCACTTATTTGGTGTGATTTAGATGCAGTAGACAGCCCATTCACATAAACGAGCTACCTACCTCAACGCACAGTAATGTATGTAAAAATGCACTGCAACACACGGGTAATGTCACAGGTGTAAACCCTTACACAAAGAAAACCTGAAACTTGCAGAGGAGAGCCCTTTATTATTTTATTTATTACGTTCAAGAGAGTAGTGGACCTAAGGGTGAAGTAGAAATGACTTACAGAAATAAATCTGTGGCATTATATGAAACATAATATACAATATTACTCCTACAGTACATCTCAATAAGATACATCTGAGACCCACGCTGTAATTAAAGCTACACCTTTCCTGAAGAATAGATAGATATTTGGGCCGAGCTCCATAAAGGTAAAAGATGAGCACTTGAAAGCAGTGTGAAGACAGGGGAGAACTAACAGCATTCAGCCACATAAGAAGTGGACAGAGTTCAGTATATAAAATAGATCATGCATTTTATTTTTCTCACTCATATCTGAGAATTACTCCACGCTGGGCTCATGTCCTCACTGTTTGCTTATATCACACACTATCTGTCATTAATCTTCCTGAGTGTTAATGGAACTCAGGCTGAGACCTGCTGGGTACCCCACCAGTGTGTCTCTTAGCTCTAGTGATATTTTCAACTTACTCAGAATCCTCCTGCTATTATTATCATTATGGAAAACAGTGACAAGTATATAATGCTCACATCAACCAAGTGCACCCTCTGAAGAAGAAATGCATTCTTCAATTTAAAAGGAACAGGCTCCCAAACTGTAATTTTAAACCTGACTTTACTACTTAGTCAATGACCTACTTACAGAAAAAGAGTTTAGACTTCTCATGCCTTAGGGATTTTTGTGTTAAGATCTACTTTTCAAATGACAAGCTGCATGAGATCGACCAACGAAATAAAAACCTCCCTTGCTCTCATTCTCCTGGCTGTCTCTTCTCGCTCATTCTCCTGGCTGTCTTTCCTCTCTCTCTCCTGGCTGTCTTTCCTCGCTCTCTCCTGGCTGTCTTTCCTCGCTCTCTCTCTCTCTCTCCTAGCTGTCATTCCTCGTTTTCTTTCCTGGCTGTCTCTCTTGGCTGTCTCTCATAGCTCTCTCCCATGGCTGTCTCTCCTCGCGCTCTCTCCCATGGCCGTCTCTCCTCGCGCTCTCTCCCCTGGCTATATCTCCCCACACTCTCTCCTGGCTCACCTTGCTGTATTTTGTAAACAGTGTAGTGCAACAGGCTGTGTAAACTAATATTCTTTGATGTAACAGATAGCACTTCAACCACCAGTATCCACCAGAAAGGTGTCGGGGAGCTTGGTTCAGCAGGCTCAGGCTAATAGGTAATCATGTGTGCACAGCTAAATAAATATACCAAAAGGGAATAAAGGGGCCACCATTCACACCCTTCGTGATCTACCAGCATCAGCTTTGAGAGCTACTGGTAGATCACAATCTACCTAATGGGCACCCCTGCCTTAGGGGGACAATCCTCACTCACTGTACTGTATCTATGGAGAAGTGTTGTCACTCGAGGATAGGACGGGTGATAGGACTACAGAACACTCCCTACTTCCTCATCTACATAACATGGCCAGAGGTGTTTGACAGTTCAAACAGAGAGCTTGGAACATCAGTAACTGATAAGAGTGTGGCACGGGCAGAGATCACAGAAACGTATCAGCTCACAGGATTTTTGGCAGAATTAGCAGTTATGTTTTCCACTTACTGAACAGAGATAATAAAATGCTTTCAATGGTATATTTATAGGGATGCACTGATACAATTTTTTCCAGACCGAGTGTAAGTACTTTTCCTCAAGTACTCACCGATATCTATTACCGATACTTTTCATGTGACAGTTTCTCTAAAACAAAGCAAACAAAGGATTTTAGGACAGTGGTGGAGCGCCATACCCAGTCCCAGCTGCAAACACTGCACCCCTAGTAGTTCTGCCACTGACTCCAAAAGCTGTAGAGAGACTATAAATCTCAGCAATACATTATACAGCAATGCAAAATACCACCAGCTAGAGAGGACGACACATCTTAGCAATACACTATACAGCAACGCAGAATACCACCAGCTAGAGAGGACTACACATCTTAGCAATACACTATACATCAAAGCAGAATAATACCATCAGCTAGAGAGGACTAAAAATCTCAGCGATACATTGTACAGCAACGCTGAATGGCAACCAGCCGTAGAGGACTACAAATCCCAACACTGCATTACACATCAATGCAGAATAATATGAAGCTTCATACTCTGTGCTGCTCCAGGGTGCCAGCCTGATGTCTCCAGCGGGTCCTGGATGGTCTCACCAGTGGGTGCGGGCGGTGTGGTTCCACAGGAAAGAGGACGAGATGTGTGACCTGTGCTGCAAACAGGCACCGTGGTTCACAGGAAGGCTGCCTTGCTGAGGACCTCAGCAGCCTTCCTGTGAATGGCTGCACCTGTTTACAGCGCAGGCTTCAGTTTAAAAATGTAAAAAGCCGGTATCGGGGCAATTTCACGATACCCGTATCTGTGCATTCCTATATATATATATTTAACAAACCAAAAGGGGGCAAAAAAGTGAATTGTTAGAGTTTACATTTACATTTACTTTAAAGCACATCAAAACCGAAAAACCAAAAATGTAATTTATGGCACCTTACCAGTCCTTAGATGTGGTGGCTGCATTCATTTTCTTTTGTCAGGCTTGTTTTTCCTTTATTTTTACATAGTGATCCTACTGGTAACATACTTCCTGTCCTAGGGTGACTATGCTCACTTACTGTTCTGTATCTATGAAGGAGCAGTGTGCCACCCTAGGACAGGACTACAGAACACCTCGCTCTCTCCTCATCTCCATTACATAGGGAGGAGGCATTGTGTAATTCAAAAAGATAGATGAGAATGCTGATAACATTGTTTAAAGTTGATCTTCAGCTATAGATATGTACAGTACAGTATATACATGTACATTGGTCCAGCTTTGCACAATGTAAGCATATCATACTAATAATAATTTATCCCTGGAAGGGCCATGGGGATCATGTGAAAGACAATGTAACAGCCTCTGCTCTACAGTGTCTTACAGTGATCTTCTGGATCTAGGAACTGCCGCTGTGCTAAGCGACTTCCCCTCCACTGTTCAAACACATGGGTTCACTCGCTCAGCGGGATAAGGTATGCTTCTCTCTCTTGAAGCTGTCTGGCTTTTGGTCCATGACCGAGTGCCTGCCTTTTCAGAAGGGGGTGACACAAAAATGACTGACAATCATTTTGATGTCACCCCCCTCTAAAAAGTTGGGCACTCGGTATTTCTATAGCTGGAGATCAGCTTTAATATTTCAGTTTATTGGATAAACAGGAAGTTTACTGTACTTGCAGAAAATGTACTTAGTCTGAAAAAAGAAAACTAATGCAGCCACCAAATCAAAAGACTAATAAGCTGTCATCTAAACTCAATAACAAATATTTTTATTATTGAGTTTAGTTATATTCTAATAAGCAGTTTCTGAGCCCCAGTCAAGTTTTAGGCTAGGTTCACACAATGGTGATCCGTGACCGCGCGGCAATTGTGCACAAAATCGCGCAGATGGCCTTGTGGTCAAGGAAGTGCCCACCACCGCCGATGGCGCTGGCGGTGCCATTATTTTTTAATGGCACCCCAGTCGCGCCAGGCAGATCACGCGGTTTCCCGCCACTAAACCGCTTGTGCAATCGCGTTCAAAAAAACGTGTGGTGCGTGTCGCAAAATGAGGTACATGTAACCGCACTGAAATCAATGCAGCAATCACTGTGTGCAATCGTGAACCTAGCCTTAAGCTAACCTGAGATGAAGCTATCGGTTTGCTGCAGCCAGGAGACAAACATCTGCTCAGTCTCGTCCACCCCACTAATCAGACTACAACATTGTAACTTTGTAGAAAATCTAAGATGAGAGGCTGTAGCAGGGGCTGATCTGTCTCAGACATTTGTGAACACAGCCAACAACTGCACCAGGATGTTCACAATCGTATCTGCATGTTACTTGAACAAAGATGGTTCTTTCTTTAAGAAAGGAAATTAGAAGAAGGCATTTTTAAAGTGAGTACTGTGATCTCTTTGGGAGGCAATAAATACCTGGAATGGTTACACTTACACATTACTTAGCATTTAGGCACTTAATATAAAAAATATATGTGACACTAGGTTACCTATAAACAATGGCGTGTATAATTGCTTGTAATTCTTCTTTGTATGAAAACCTTGCAGAAGGTTGATATATATTGTGGCACCCAGGCCACGTTCCCCACATGCTCAGTACTCAGTATAGGACTATCTCACATAACTACATATATAGTGGTTAGCATATATGGAACTGAATGCAGACACTTTTGCCGGTGTCACCTACTGAGTTTGAATGTGTGTCATTATTAAATATAATCTGCAGAATGATATATGCAAAATAGCTACAGAATCCATCTAAATGATTCATTTATCCTAAATTCCCCATGTCCTTTGAGCACTTTCATTTGGTACGAGAAATGTAATAGCTCAGCTTTTAGCAGCTTCACATAAATGTCTAAACGTTTCAGTCCCATTAAATGTGGTGTAGGGTCATACGGCCCCTCATTTACCCTTTTTTTTAATTATACTAAATATATTTTTTTCCTTGTCCAGTTACTTAAATACATCCTCTCCTCAATCATCATGCTTTCATTACTTATGTGACCCCATTTACTAATGTTATTATTAATAGCTTTTCTTTTATTCTAAAAGGTTGGTATTTTATTGTTTTTCCACATGTTAGTGGGGGTTGTAATAGTGGCTGACGGATGTTATAGGTCTACTAGGTGTTTTTAAGTTACTCAAGTGTTGGGGGAGATAATATTACCTGCTGATCTCCAATGAGCTAATGAAAATCCACTTTAGACACAACGCACACCCAGCGAAGTGGAGCGGCTTTGTAGAATTGGTTATCCTGCGGCAAGGAAGCCTGCGGGAGCTAGCAATAGGGTGTGTATTACTAGTCCCCAGACTACACAGGCATTAGAGCCTATGGCTGGTTATACATGGTTAGAATTTCACACCAATGTTCGTACAAAAATTTTGTCAGATAATGCCATCAGAGACTTGACGAATGTTGTTTGATATTTAATTTTATTGTAAGATTTGATTTTGGAATGAGTGGAGTTTCCTAAACTAAACACACATTCACTGTTGGAATTTTGTTTGTTCGAGAAAAATTTTCCATCCTGCTCCTTCAAATTTTTTTGTCACTGTAATCAAAAATTATTGTCAATTTGACCCCATTAACTATTAGAAAATCGAACAAAGGTTACAAAAAAGAAAGGAAATACAACTGTGTATACAGAAGCGGCCAAAAGTGGATTTGTATTTGCTGACTGCAGTTCACCGTTAAAAGAGAACTATGTGGTAAGTGTTTTTCCCCATAGTTCTCTTTAGGGTCACGGGAGGACATATACTGGCATCCTCCTGTGACCCAAAGCTCAGTATATTGCGAGCTACAGCTTGCGGTATACTGAGACTGCCGCCGCAGCCGGGACGGATCCTGACATTGCTGTCGAGATCCACCCAGCTGTGTGAATGACAGCTGGTTCTGCCTATCTAGAAGCAGAGCCTGCCGTACCCGCCCCCTCTCTTGTCCGTTCCTCCAGTCAGCACTGGAGGATCGCAGCGGGGAGGGGCGAATCCCTGCAGGGAGCCGTGACTGACAGTCACGGCTCTCTGCAGGGAGATGATCGAGAAATGAGCGAGCAACGGTATGTGTTCGCTCACTTCCCGATCTATTGAGCCGACGTGTGACAGTTTCATTTTCTCACGTCGGCTTGAAATATGAGGTGAGTGATTTTTTTCCTTTAAGCCTATAGGCAACATTGTAGTGCTGCTAGGGTTACTGGTGGCTGGTGTTGAAATGCCACAATTTGCCTCTACGTGCAAATATGCCACTACGTAATCATGGAGTGATGCCTCCGGGTGCCCCAGGTTCTTAAGAACTTATGCAGGCAGATGTCCTTTTCTTTTGTTTGACATGCATTTGAAGAGCATCAAATCCAGGTCGTCCGATTCCCATTGACTTCTATAGTACAGTGTAGATGACAGTTCTGAAGTTGCCTTCATCTGAATTGCATTTCTTTGAACACAACAGGTCTTCTTGAAATGTGGTTACATTGCAGGAAAAGCAGTTGTAATGCAGCCTTTTGCTGCATTTTGCATTTGAATGCATGCATTTGAAGCAGCACGCTGCCATTGATTGCACAAGGCAACGTATGCAAACAATGTTCATGTACAGAAGCCCTTAGAATCCTAGTAATGCCTGTGGTATCTTGTACAGGAGCTCTAAATCAGACTGACAGTGGGACTTATCAGATAATATAGGAGAAACAGAATGGGAGTGACTGGCCCTTTATAACATCTGTAGTCAAGTGTGAAGGTTAAGTATGGAACAGAGACATATTTCAGACACTGGTACTGGTGGTGTGTAGATGTTCAGGTTGCAACACAGTTCCAATACAAATCAGATGTACAAATTGTGTGTTAGGAAGCAGAGCTGAGATTCCCTAGAGAAATAACTGAGCCTTAAAAAGGCAGTCTCATGAAAAAGACCATGAAAACACAGTTGTCAAAAAAGACACTACTGCTTGTTCCATATTCTCTCCTGGGGCTTTCCTGCTGCTGGGGCTGAAAGGGTGTACTAAGCCAAACAAATGTAAAAAAAATATGTGAAAGTATGCACTTAGCTTTTTGCTGTACCGGAGAAAAAATAGATGCCTATGGACCTCACATTTTCTCAGTTGTGTCCTTGTACAAACATCCCTGATTATAACTAAAAGTTTTTTAAAAAAACTGTGACTTTTAAAGTACAAGATAGATAAGGGAAATCAGTATTATTTATATTGAAAATCTTAAAACCAACACAACAAATAAAAAGCTTTTTTTTAAACATGTAAGTACAATACAATACATCTAAGTAATAATACATACAATAACCTATATTCCATCCTGATACTACTTAATATAAATCATGTCACATGATCTGAGTAGCGAACTCTACGCATTCCTTGGACCACAGGTCTCCTTCTTCAGGAGAATAAATGATAATATAGTAATACTAATTACCCATAGTTCTTTTAAGCCTTTACCAGCACACCTATGTGTTATAGTATTACTCATTATAGTATAATATAGTATTTACTCATTTTAAAGAAGACAATAAAAATGAAGGAATGTGAGGAATCATCACAGAGACTAAAAGTTGATAGGATATATCTATAAACAATAGGTCACATTATTAGTATATGATATAATCCCATCCAGTGAACTACCTTATATTCTGTAAATCTTTTACCAATTAAATTGGATTGATGATATTCACCCATTTCAAAGATGGAAGATAAACTAAAGGGCCGGGCGTTGCATAGTCCTCAAAAGAAGTATAGTGTGGGCAGGTACTGTATATATATAAAATAACAGATGTAGGAAGCATCTCATTGGTGGTCCAGGAGTCAGGGAAAGAGCAGCAGGTAAGGGATGCATCAACATGTTGGAGGCTAGGTTCAGAGTTGCCTATCCTTTAAATGGAGTGTAGAGGAAAAGAGCAGCGCGTAACTGACACAGGAACATGATGGAGGCTGGTGTCAGTGTTGCCTATCCTTTAAAAGCAGTGTAGAGGAAAAGAGCAGCAGGTAACGGGCTCATCAACATGATGGAGGCTGGGGTCAGTATTGGCTATCCTTCAAAAGCAGTGTAGAGGAAAAGAGCAGCGGGTAACGGACTCACCAACATGATGGAGGCTGGGGTCAGTGTTGCCTATCCTTTAAAAACAGTGTAGCTGATCTCTCCAGTAGGGTTCAGGACCTTGGCCACATGCAAGGATGAAAATGTCATACACATTTGTGGAGTGCTGTAACTAAAACACTGGTCAAACAGTTACTTGAGAATCTGTACAATGGAAACAATAGGCATTAAGTACATTCTTCCCCAAGAAAAGCTGTAGGCAGGATACTTGGGGTGGTGAGACCCTAGAGATTCTCAGGGCTATGAGCCGAGACTGTTCCATCCTGTAAAACATAACATTGGCTATGTAAGCAGTGTCTAAAGAATGTCACAGTGTACTGCCTGTGAAGTCTATGCAGATACAGTAACTTCATTTTTACTAGCTATGTATTTCTTGTCCCCCGTTATTTGGAATATTCAATAGTTCGGTATTATACTCGTTAATTGTTCCGTAAAGCAATTTGAAGTTCATCAGCTGGCTGAATAGTTAATTCTTATTAGAGATTTATTTCAATGCTCCCCAGTGGCAATGAAAAATGAACCCATCCAGCCCCTCTTATTAGATCTTCTAAGAGCGTTCAGTGTTTGGAAAGACTATCAAACAAACCTACTGGTAATCTTTTAACAGCAACATTCATCAGGGGACATTTACAGAGAGTTACGGAGGGATTTAAATAAAATAATGTCAGTGCCGCCTGTACTGGTAGAAAGCCACACACCAGCTCTATAAAGGCCTTGTTTCCAAGAGTGGCTAAAATAAGTGTTGATAGCGGATTGCTCCCCAACATTCAGTGTATGAGACTTGTATCTGGCAGACAAAATCAATTTATGACAGTGTAAATGCACTCTTCATTCTACTGCTATATCAGAACTGATGATCTGCAGTGTCAACATCGCTGGAGTTTAACCCAGTTTATAGCAGCCTGATGTACGGTGAATATGTGGGAGGGATGAAGTCCTTTGCTTATGTTCGTTCAAACAGAGGATTGATTGATTCAGACACTGTCTTTGTGCCTGCAAGGTTTTCAGCTCATAATGTTTGTAATTTAATCAATACAATTGCATATAAGCTTTAACATGTAATGTAATCCTAAAAGTAATGTTCAATATGTTTAATTCACCAGCTATTTTTTTTTTTTTACTGAAAATCATGCCTGGTGAAATCAGTGGTTTTTTTAAAAAAATTGCCTTTTTGAAGACACAATTGTTTAATAATCCAAATGTCATTTATTTAGGATTTAATCTTATTTTAAAAAGAAAAGCCTAACTAGATAAAATGTAGTTTGCCAAAGCAATGTGTATGATAAGCAATTGCTGTGTTTATTCCATAAAACACTGTTTTTACCTTTCATTACTCATTTATTCATTTACACTTATTCATTTCAGCTCTGCAGATCTCCTTCAGCCTCTTTCATTTACTATGTGTCTACTAAGGGCTGTCTGTATAATGAGGTATGTCAAAGGGGGGGAGGGAAGACAGCATGTGTGCCTGCCGCCCCCTTTACAGCCACAGTCGCCTAGGTTGCTATGCTCTTAGCAACCTGGGACACTCTGGCCAACATCCCGCACAGCTCAATTACATCTTTGTTTGCCATCCTGCCCATCTACTGGTGACTAGTGATGTCGATGAGCTGCATGGGACACTGAACAGAGGTACCCTGACATCCCAACCTGCAAAAACTAATTTCAAGGAGGTGCCCTCACCATCCGTTGGGGGGGGGGGGGGGTGAGGAATCAGCAGATAGCAGAGAAGCTAATGCTTCCCCTGCTATCTGCTGGGGGTTTTTTTGTATTCCTTTCCGTGATAAAATTATTCTCTCGTGTCAGTCAGCCACTATCATATAGCAGGAGACTGCTGAAACACCCGGAAGATTTGCGATGTCTTGGTACTGTGCACAGGGGGTCCCCGGAACTTGCGCCTTCTCGCGGTAACATGCACCACCAATCCTCTCCCCTGTAACGTGCGCCACCAAACCCTACCGTGCCACCTTAGGTGGCGAAAAGCGCAGGGTCACTACTTGCACTTGCTGCAGTGTAGGCTACACATAATTGCTCAGTACCAGTTTATTACCGTTTCGTGACGGTTGCCATCCGTCGATCACAGCAGCACCCATCTGATTATTTTGGAGACAAGCGGAGTGCGATGGGTTCATGGATTTAGTTAATGACAGTCTGGGCCCACAGGAAGGCGATTGGATGACTGGCAACATCTATTGGCTAAAAAGCTTTATTACGGGGAACAGCTCTGAAAAAACGGTAATAATTAGAAGAAGAATTATTATAATTGTATAAAAACATATAATGAAATTTTAATTTGCATTCTCTGAATGGTGTATTAAATATTTAACAGTTACATAATAATAAAGACCTATCAGAACATTAATATTAATTAAACCTATATGAAAAGTGTCTATGGTTTACTCAATGATAACCAATTACTCCTAATTATACTGTATATTGTGTGTTCCAGATAATTCAAGTGAATATTGCAGCGAACGGTGCTTTTTTTTTAATTTTAAGATGGGCAAATCAGCATATAAAAAAAAGAGAAAACGAAACTTTCATTGTAAAATCATTTTAAGGGTCATTGCTTCTAAGCTAGTGTAGCTACATATACTGCTTCGGGTGCCAGGCATAGAACACTAGAATTTGTATACCCAACAGTATATTATTTAGTCTTCTAATCAGTGTTTTAGATTTGGATAGCGTAGGGAAGGGTTAAAACCCCTGACCTTTTTTTTTTGTTGCTGTATGATTTCAATTGGGGACAGACAGTTGTCAACAGTACTGGTGCCCCAAATAGATTTCTCTGTACCCCCTGGTCTGGTGACAACGATAAAACCAGTGTCAATGGTCACCAGGACAAAAAAAAGAGGATACATATCCCCAGCAGGGACAAAGACATCAAATAAAATGTAAATGGGATTACAACCTTTTCTTATTCTATCTAAAACTAATTTTAGATTTAAATAACATTAATAAATACTTTATTTGCAGCATGAATCCTGCTTGTCAATCAATACAAGTTTTAATACCCAATGAGTAAAACAAAACAACCAGGATCAAATATACCAGTAGACCCATACCGATGGGTGCCTCTGAAGGTGGTACCTCCTTCCACATGCTTTTCCCTACCTATTCAGAAAAGCAAGTCGTGCAGAAGGTTTTTTTTAAAAGCATCTTCTTTAAGACTTTAAAGATACACTCCAGGATTCTTTTAAATTGAACCTTGCAGTGGGGTTCATTTTGGTCTAGGGATGAAAATAAAGAAAATATACTAATCCTTTGTCCCAACCGGCTGCTAGACCATTCCCCACAGCTTCTTCTTCCCCAGGCTCTGGTGGTCCTAACCCTTGCAATGCAAAACTAGATATCTTCTATAAAGGACCTTTCATCTCCTGTTTTGGACTGTTGAATACAGATTTTAATAGAAGTGTTGGCTGTGGCTTTAAAAAAGCTTTTACCTGACCTTATCAGGCTTTTAGCAAGTATCAAGCAGTGAAGTATAAATCTTCACTAACTAGACATGTGCTGGGTTTTTTTTCCAGGAATGCCTGAGGCTCTTGTCAACAGGAATATGAAAGGTTGTTTGAAACGAATGAATCCATTGCCCAGTTTCTATAAAATTAACAAGTAGCTTTGAGAGGAGAGGCAAAAACTGAAAGAAGAACTGAAACAACCTGATTTGACAAAGCTTTAAAGATTCAAAAGAAGCATGTAGGATTTTCTAGGTACACTGTACTGTAAACATTCTTAAGGGTACATTCACACCACCAGTCACGCTTAACGTCACGGCTGCTGGTGTGCGTGCCCCAGGACAGTGCCTTTTTTTGTTAGAACTTTATTGAAATGTCACAAGTGGCATTTCATTAAGTTTGATGGGCTCACCACGGTACAACGTGCTTGTGCAGTGTCTCACAGGGGTGCACTTAAAAGAAAAGTACTGCATGCTGTACTTTTTTGAAGCACACACTCGATGTGAACCGAGTCCATTCATGACAAGGCAAATTGCCATTTGTTGCATTCGGGCTGTGCTGGAAAAAAACAGCCATCCTAGTTCAAATGCATATGGTGTGAACTGGCCCTAATTCTGTACACTTTACTATACCTTCTAGATTGTGTACAGTGTACTACATATTGATCACTAGGGATGAGGTATGGATTTGCTGCAACCTTAATTTCATGGCGAATATCTGTTAGTTAAAAATGTTCACATTTTGTCCTTATTTGCCTGGGTAATTTTTTTTTAACCAATAATACTTAGTGTGGCCTTTAAACCATGGCCAGCAGGCTTGTTTGCCTGCTCCACCTTTGTCATCCACAAGGTAAAATATAAGGGGGTGTGTTTTCGGATTTTCATTTCTTATAAGGTATATTGGTTTTTAAAGCAGGAATTTTTTTATTAACCCTTGCAACAGGGCTACCCCCGCACTGCAAGGGTTAACTGCTCATTTGTGTCTAGGTTACACAAAAACAAAGATATACTCACCCGAACTGCTGAGCTGGCCTCTTCTTAGACCAGTCCCTGTCTCTCCCCCTCCTCTGTAGCAGTCTAAGGTCCAGCAAATCATCACATCTATAGCCGTAAGGACACTGAGGAACATTCCAACCTGCGGATGAGGAGGGAACAGGCTGGAGGGGACACTGTGGTAGCTGGCCGGCTCAGAACTTTGGGTGAGTAAATCTTTATTTTAGCAACTAGACACAAAAGAGCACCTCATTCTTGCAGTGCAGGGGTAGCCGCACTGCAAGAGCTAATAAATAACATTCCTGGAGTTATTTATGAACTCATGTTGATAGTTCCTTTTTTAAGTTTAGGGTGCTCAAAGTGCAGTATTCAGTTGTTGCTGACCATCTGTTCTTGGAGCTACCTTTTATTTGCAGCATGCTGCTGCATTGCTTAAAATAAAAGTGCTAAAACTGTGTGCATCTAAGCCACCTCACTTTCCAACATTTACATTAACTGCACCCCCTATCCCCTTAGTGAAAATAACATTTGGACATACATCAATTAGGCCTAATCTCCTTCAACTGGCTGATTTCAAACAGCTCTAACATTTGGGGATAACACTCAATTCCTGTATGAAAGCACTTGCCAATGCCTTGTGTCTCTACATTGTGGCCTTGTTCTTGCTCACTAAAACTGTCTTTCGACTGGCCAATTCAAAGCTGAGCTATATCTTCTTTGACACTCTAGTAAGAAAATAGCTACCTGCACTTTGAGTCTCTACTAGAGTGCCAGGGACATGACAGCTGTAATGAGCAAGACTAGGCTGTGAAATTTAGACACACAAAGCTCAGACAGGTGCTTTTTCAACTGGGATTTAAAGTGTCAGCCCAGGGATATAAGAACTGTGTAAAGCTGGCTATGTAAAGCTAGGGACTGGACGGTTGTATTGAGCAAGACTAGGACAAAATGTACCAGAGACACAAGCACGTGTTTTTGTACAATGTTGTACAATTAAGTAGGTTTTGAAGCTTTTGATATGTATGCAACTTTGATATAAAACTAACATATGTCTCCTAAAAACTAAAAGATCATATATCAGCCAGCAAAGGCTTGCTGAGAAGTGACACTAATTGATATTCACATTTAGTATACTATTTTGTATTGAAACTGTAGTCAATCACGGCAGTGTGCTTGGAGCAGTGGCTACTTTACAACACACAGCGACCATGGGGAACAAAAGTTGCCTCCAGAAGGAAGGACAGTGTCAGCACCAATTCAGAGATGATTTGGGGATCTACAGCTGAGTGATACACAAATAAGATGCACCTTGGTTATTAGTTAGGGTACTTGAATGCATTTTTAAGATTTAACTCCCGAGTTTAGTGTCACTTTAATATTATCATTGTCGTCATTATCATCATCTTATTATTATTCCATTGAACACAACTCCTTAAAGATCCCTGGTGGGAATACAGCTTTCAGCTTCTTCCTGTCATGAAAACATAATCATCAAATACCTGCTTACTCATACAGTAACCTTATCATTCAACGTATAATTAATTTAGGAAGACAAAGAGGAAATGTTTACTTTTTTTCTAGTAGTTACATTTGCATAAGGAACCTAATTAGATTGTTGTTTTGTTTACAAAATTTAGTTTGCTTTTTTGTGCTGCTCGTGTTGATTGCACCATTAATGTAGCATCACATTTTTTTCTACTTTTCAATCTTACCAGAGATCCCTAGAGATCTGTTGATTGCTTATTAGCAAAAGATGTCTGATTAGTAACACGTTACCATTATTTGCTGGTGCAACTGAAAATGTGGCTGTTGATTGGAGAAACTAACTTTGGGCTGTTGATTGGGGAAACTAACCTCGGGTAGGTGAAGTAATAAGCCAGTACTGATAATTGTTCCCATACATTAAAAGGGCAATGTATATCTGATTAATAACTAAAGTTTAGTTTGCTTTGTATAGTTTGTACAACTCTTAAATCAAATTAGTCAACCCCTATAAACATCCAAAGGGAAATGTTGTGTGTGCCTAAAGTTGAACTCCAGGCAAACAGCTAAATACAGAGATGAAGCACACATTGTGAGGCACTAGCAGGTAGGATTGTGGAAGGTGTACATGTGTGTCACCTAGTTTTCTACCATACATACAATGAGGTGCTCCAGAATTTATGACTGATATGGAGAAAACAAACTTTTTCTCACAAATGTAATAAGTCCAGTTCTGAGTCCTGTAGCCCAGAGTATTTGTAAATCTATGGGTGGGATAAAGCAATTCTTTGGTCCACATCTCACCTGGTAGCCAGACCTTATTATTGGACTCAACTGTGCATAGGCCTTTATATGTGAGACGACTGATACTCAGAGTTCTCTCTTTATTGCTCTCTCTCTGCTACGAGAGCCTGCTGTTGGGTGAAAAGGCTGAGTGCCGACAAAACACTAAAAAGATACAGGGGCTGCCTGTTGGTTTTGGGGAACCTATTAGGGGGAACAAATTCACTAGTGGCTTAAAGGCACAGATAGTTTGTTTTCTATCCTATAGACTAAAACGTTCCTCACGCACTGAAACTGTGTTTATTTTTCCTACTTTGCTGAATAAAATGCAGGGCAAACCTGCTTGGACTGTTCCTGGGGTCCCTGTCTCCTGCATGCTTTAGTGCTGCCAATACCACTTCAGACTCTATCCCTTACAATATGCAAAAGCAGTTTTACGTGACAAAGGTTTTGTGTTTCTGTCCATCCAGATCTGAAATTTACACAGCTCCAAACAGTATTGACAGACAGGTGACATGACTTTTCTCTTCTATCCCGGACAGTGAAATGAGAAGCAGCAGACTGATGAGCTAATTTCTGTCACTTTGATCTCTTCTCCTACCAGCATTTACCTTGTTAACACATGGTTGACCTCACTGGCTCCTTGTGTTGCTTTGCCCTCTCCCTATCTGATCTGCGCTTTATTGGGGATCACAGGAGACTGATACCAAGTCAAATTTAGGTACTGTACTTCCACTAGTTGGTTTTAAAAATACACAAAATTATTTTTTAATGAACATTAAAACTGCATTAACTGGTGTGTTATTTTATGTCTAGAGTTCAGCAATTAAGTAGAGCTAAACCCAAACACTAAAAACTCATACGAAATGCAGATTCAATGTTACTTTCAATGTTTTAAATATTCCGTTTTCATCAAAAAGAATACCTGTTGATCCTGTCATGAAAGTTCAAGAGTATTCTGCTATGGAGTGACAATTGTCTCCCAATTGTGCTCTTTCATTGTCACCTGCCACGTGCACCTCAGTTGAAACTATAAGCAGCTTTGCTGTCACTATCAGGAATCTTGTCTCATGATAGGCAGCCAACACTATGTAGATAGGATTGATTGGAAAGCCCTAGAGATGATCAGCAGTGCTAAGATACAAAATAAAAGAAAAATGGAAAAATAGCATTTTATTTTTTTTAAAAGGTCAAGTATTTAGCAAACTTTTATTTTTTTTGTAACTTACATTTTTTTAAACCTTTTTTTTTTGACAGAACTTTATTGCTATCACATAGGGAGCAAACAAGCTCACTATGTGATAGGCAATTTGCAGTGACAGGTCCTCTTTATGGAGACATCAGGGGTCTTTAAGACTCCTAATGTCACCTTGGGACCTGGTCCCGGGCTCACACCGGGAACAGCGGAGCCCGTGATCGCCAGCAGCGGCGGCAACGGAGGGGGGGCGCACACCCGACCGCATATTACAAGCTATCGGGCGTCTCTACAGACGCCCGAACGCTTGTATGTAAACAGCCATCGCTGGCTGTTTACATTCAAAGCCGGTTTCACGCTCATGCCCACCGCCGCCTTTAAAAACGCCCACCCGCCCTCAAGAAGCCGCTTTCCGGCCGTTTAATTACAACGGCCGGACAGCAGGTGGTTACGCTGTTCATACACCTATAGATTATCTGCAGATTTTCTATGGTCAGATGGAAAAAGTGCAACATATTCCTCCATCTACGCTAAACTGTGTGGATGAAGGAATCTCCCACTGGGCCAAGCTTCAGTGTCTTGCTAGTCGGCCCCGCTGGCTCTCAATACACCTGAACAATGCTTGCATCCAATCAGATTGTTCAGGTATTTTGAGAGCCAGCGGGGGCCGGCTAGCAAAATACCATAAAGAGAACTATGGGATAAAAAGGCTACCCCATAGTTCTCTGTTAAGTTACTGGAAGCAAAGATATATATCCGATTCTTCTGGGCATGGGGAAGCAAGAGATTCATATTCCTTTCCTGTGACAGCACTAGTGCTTGGTGATTGGTTGTTCAGCCCCACAGGGTTGTCACATGGTAATAGGGAGAAAGTTGTTAGCCCTATTTCATCACATCAATAGATTTGTATTCAATTTTAAACACACAAAAAACAGGTAAATAATCTACCAGAAAGGCAAACAACAGCATACCTTACAGAAAATAAAAACATCAGCCATCATATTCAATGTGTAATGGAGATAAATAGACATTCAATAAATAGGCCAATCATTCAGAAACTTGGTAACTATAAAACATTGTTGGGCCAGAGACCAATTAAAAGCTGATGCTATTTGTCTAGCAATAGCCACGGGGCTAGGACACCATGACCGTTCCAACCCTAGGACAGAAGAATGGCAGTTATCAGTCTATGAGTAGCCGTGGAAGGAATCCAAAGGTGCGCTGTGACATGCAAACAAAGGGGAGGACAATGCAAACTACAGAGGGGGAAACATACAAATACAGGAAGAGAGGGAAGGGTGTACAATGATAGTAATGAAAGAAAAGGGAAGAACAGAAGGAGAAAGAAGAGGAAATAGGTAAGGTGGTGTGAAAATAATGCAAAGGATGTGTGAAGGAACCGAGGGTTAGAAGCCTACGATAAATGTAGAGAGAGCACCCCCACCCCCAATTTCTGAATGCTGAAATATTCAAAAGCCATCTGCCAGAACACGGAGGTAGGAAATGCTTGATCTACAGATCCCAGATTCAATTAAAAGCAGGCACACAGTCTAGCAGGGTTGCTAATATTTTTTCAAATATCATGACTTCCTTAACCCTATTTTTCACTTCATGGAAGTTCAAGATCTCAGATTTCCAGGATTTTGCTATGGTTTCTTTGGTGGCCATAAAGATAAAGGGGAGTAGCTTAAAGAGATTCCAAGAAACACATTCCAGCTTCCTAGGAGAGCCTCAGTTGTGTCGGTAGTCAGGGGACGGCCCAAAATAATAGCTATATGCCTATACAGCTTGGACTACTGGACAGTGCCACCAAATGTGTATGTCGGTGTTGTTAGACCTATTTAAAGTGTATTTTCACTTTTGCAGTCGAATTTGAGAAAACCCCCTATATGTTTGTTGTGTGTTCCTACACACACAGCATACCAAAAAATGTTTTAGGAAACATTACTTACCTTTAGATGTGTCTGTGTAGCTGGCCTTTGCAAGCGTCTCTCTGTTTTCAAATGACAGGAAACCCTGTCCCCATAGAAATACTGAGCCTCCGCCATTAACATAAAATGCTTCTAGATCTTTAACCCTTTGTTAGAACAGACAGTATTCAAATCTAGTTTACCAATGATAATGAGATCTACCAGAACAGTACAGATACAGTTAATTATAATACCATTAACCAGCCCAGTCACCCTATTTTCGCTACTACGTGTCCTTTATATGGGCTTTTCAAAGTAGCAAACAAGATAATTAGGAGATGGGATGAAGGTTTAAGTGCAGAATAACAATATTGGTAATTTAAATAGTACATTTCAAAGATATCTGTACATCAGACCAAAAAAAAGAGAAGGAAAGGGGGACTGCGGGATTTGGTGCCAAAGGAGGTACAGTCCATCTTAATGAGGGACAGTTCGGAGATATGCTGTAACCCTAAATTTGGGATGAACTTGTCCTGCACAGAAAGATACCAATACCAAAGTCCCAGCACCGGCATCTGCTGCTTCGAGGATGGATGACTGATGGTACTTTGACATTTCAGATCCCAATGTATGCAACGTGCATCAATTTCAAAGCAGCAAAGAGTAATTGAAATCTGACATCAAAAGAAGCTAGCAATATCAATAGTAATTTTTCATCAAATGCTCCATAGTCAGGACTGCAAGCAACCTCTCATTTGTCTAATAGCGAGAACGACATTCATGAGCCTCGCTTATATAATCTCCAGTGAGCTCAGCAGCTCAGCAGCAGATTTATACAATCCCTGATGTACTTCAAGCATTTGAGCCGAGGTGCAGGCGAGAGTCAGCTAAATCTGTCTTAGCTAACCTGCAGGTGATCTCCCCGTTCTCTCCCTCTCTCTCTGCTATGAATAACTTGCTCCCTCACCCCTCTCCCCGGAGTCCCCATCTCACTGTATTGCTGTCCTCTCAATTGCAGTCCGCTCTGCTCAGTGATTTGCCTTGATAAAATATTAATGTGTGACACACTATGTGATTGGCTGTAACATTCTGTCCTATACAGAGCTCAGAGGCCTAACATGATGTGACAGCTCTCAAGCCACAGACACAAGGCTCAGGAAAGAGTCTTAAGAAACCTGTCATTCCAGAAGCAGCGGCTCGCCCGGCCGCTCTATAAAACACAGTTAACAATGACAGAAATATAAAGCTTTGCAGGGCTGACGCCTCTGCAACACACACCTCTAAAAGTCGTGGCCCTTCGTTGGTAATAGGGCCAGGGTCCAAATTTGCTGGGCCCGAGATCAGAGAAAGCTAAGTACCTCCGCACGGAAAGAATTTTAATTATTGTGCAAATGTGACATTTTTAAAGTCCATTAAAGGCCAGCCCCACTGAGTATGATCTGCTATAACTGTAACATATTGAAATTGATATCCTTATGAATTTCACCAGCTTTTGTTACCGCAATAGGAAGTTGGGGGCTCTGTAGAGAATATTTGACATGTATACAAAATAATATCCATTGCTTTATTAAAAGAAGGCATAACGCAGTAACAGGAAACTTGTGCATGCTGTTCGCCGCGATATAAGAAGGCATTATTTTTCAGTTGTGCTATTTTCTTCAGTAGCATCTGAGACTCCTGCAGGGAAATTACCAAAACTCTGAAGAGAATGTGTCTGGGCAAAGCACTTCCAATAACAAATTTTAATTTATGAAGTTTATTATTTTCAAGAGATGTCACTCAATATACAGAGAGAAATGGCGTAGACGGCAGCAATATCAAGCAAAAAACTAACATCCTATGTATGTTTTCAGATGACTTCACATTTGCAGATAGGGCTGATCGCATGAGTAGCACAAACTCCTCCATGAGACTCGTGTGAGCTTCTGTGGGCGGGAGGCGCTGTATTATCCAATGACAGCTATGCATGTGCGCAGGCCATTTGTAACTACACATGATGCGTTTACCTGCAGGTGACTGCACCTGGACACAAACAGTCTGCAGGTGATGGCAGCTGTCATTTTATGGTATTGCGCCTTCCGTTCTCAACAGATTGCATGAGTCTCACAAAGGAATTCATGAGACTCATATAATCAGCTCCATTCCCAAGTGTGGATGGGAACTAAATGTGTATCATTACATCAGCATACCTTTTAGGCATCTTAAAATTAAAAATCAGGACAAAAACTAAAACCAATCTACAGTATCTAAACTTGCGTTTTTTGATAGACACCCCTGGGCAGAGGCGGCTCTTTAATTAGGCAAATTAGGCGGTCGCCTTAGGCCTCGCGCTCCCGAGGGCCTCGCGGCCGCCTAGTTTGCCCTGTCAGAACGGCACATCACCTCGCTCGCAGCCAGGTAACGTTGTGAGCTCTCAGCCCTGTCGCTGTCAAACTGACAGGAGCGATAGCGACAGGGCTGAGAGCTCATCCGTTTCCTCGATCATCGGTGCGGTCCATCCACTGTCTTCTGGAGCTCCGCCCCCCAGCCAATGAGAAGAGACCTCACTCCTCCCATCCACCGCCGAGGATCTCTGGCTGGGAGGGCGGAGCTTATCTTTAGCAGCAGATGGTCTTGCACGCTCCTGCCAGCTCCCGCCTCCCAGCCACGGCCGCCACAGTGCTGGTAAGTGGCGGCCTGGAGAGCCCTAAAGAGAATTCTGAGAAGAGCGCTGTGTAGTGCAGATGGGAGCCCTGTGGAGAACCCTGTGTAGTGCAGGTGATAGCCATCCAAGATAAATATACTTCCCAAGAAAATAGATTAGTGGCTCAGACACTCAGTTGGTAAGGTAGAGTTATTAAAAAGAAATGTTTAGGCGGATAGTGTGCAGCGATCATTTATTCTGATGAAACCAAGTTATCCAGAATAGTCTGAGATTTAACAATTTATAGGAATACTGGATGACTGGGTGAGCTGGCGTAACTTAGCTGCCTGTCAAATTCCATGTTTAAGTGATTTTATTTCATTACTACTAAATGAGCCTGCAAAGGCATATATAGGACAGAGAAAGTTTCCCTCGATAACTGACAAAAGTAAAAATATTTTGCTTTGCTTGCTGAGTTTCTAAAATTTACCATCGCTGCCAAGGTCCTTGGACCAATATGAGTGACATTTAGGTAATTTAGACTAAAAATGGGATTATAATGAAGCAGTGCCCTCATTTTTGGAGTGACGCTCCACAAAGTTAATGAGGCCAATGCAGGGATGATGAGTGATGCCTTCGAAATTAATAAATGTCACCCAAGAGGGGTGTCACTTGGCAAGTGGCACTGTGTTGTGGATCACGGTGGGGTGGGGTGTTGAAATGGGATGTGTTCTAATGCTCGTTTTGTTCTCATAGTTCTCATAATGAATCCATTAAGGAGATTACAGATATATGAATATCATATATCTGTGATCACCATTATCTTGTGTTAACATACAGCTAATTCAATTCTTCACACCTTTTTTTCTTCTTTTTTTTATATATGCCAGACCACAGAGAAGAAACGCATCACACCTGATTCTAGCTGCTTAAGTCATGTGTTGGAGCTAAAGTAAAAACAAGGTTTGGAATAGTGCACTTACTTTTTTCTAATCGCTTTCTGCTTTAACCCTTTAGCTGCCAACATCTTTTTTTTGTTGTTGTTGTTGGTACATACATCTTAAAATACACATTTTTAGTCTTGAAGATTATTTAAAACTCCCAACACATTATTTATTTTCTGAAAGCAGACACTCTGTAGAAATTAAATGGTGGCAGTTGCTGTTTTTTATTTCACACAATAAATGTGCTACTGTTTATTAGATTTAAATTAATCAGTAAAAAACACACTCAAATTCATTGTACTGCACATAAATACAACATAATACCCTTTTTTGGGGAAAAGATACAAAATTAGTAAATAGATACTCAATATGTTAAGCCTTAAAAATGCACACACTGGCAATGGCTAAAATTGTCCATAGGTGACACTTGAAAAGCCTTTACAGCTCATCAGTTTAGAGTTAACACTAAGGTCTTGTTCACACGTAGGCGTATTGCATATGCACGTCTGTCGCAGGTTTTTTTTACCGCGATTCGCTACTTGGCTGTATCCCAATGGAAACACGCAACAAAGCGGCCCAAAGTAGTACATGTACCTTTTCAGGCATGGGCCGTTTTGTAGCGCGTTAGGGACGGGCGGGAATGAGACCATTGAATACAATGGGATTTATATTTTTGAGCGTTTTGTAGAGCGTTCGTCGAGCGTAGAACACGCTACAAAACGTTCAGGTGTGAACGCGGGCTAAATTATGACAATTGTATTATTGCTCTCGCTCTGGCATGCACATCAATACCTAAAGGTGGCCATACACTTTACAACCCTCGCAAGACTTTTGTCTTGCGGGGGGTTGTAAAGTAATTAAAAAAAACGTACGATCTGCCCATCTTGGACAGGCAGATCGTACTTGCGATCATCGCAAGCCCGCCCCCTGCTTGTTGTCGAACAAGCAGGCCACTAACCCGCCGAGAATCGTACGATTCCTGGCGGGTTTTCCAGCCTGCTTGTTCGACGGAAGACATGCGGCCGTACAGTAGAAACGGTTGCACGCCTTCCATACACTTTGCGATTATCGTACGATGCTCGTACGATAATCGTACAGTGTATGGGCACCTTAATATGTGTGAATCAATTGCCATTTTTGTAAGTGTTTACACATACATACATTTGACTTTATATGTGGGGGGCTTTAAAAAAAAAATTATTTGATTAAACTTTTAATTTTTTTAACTTTTTTTAAACTTTTTCTTTTTTTTTTACTTCTAACAGACACCTAACATCACCTTTTTTCTTTTCTTCTAATAGACCCCTAATGTTACCTCTGCACTCTGTTGCTGACTGAGCACAGACTGTGGCATAGCGACCAGGGATTGACAGAACTGAACCTGGAAGTGCTCAGAGCTGATCGCTTCTTTGCTCGTACTAGCCAGGACAACCCTTTATCCTAACACCCACCATGAATGCCCCAGTCACCCAGGAGGGGCAGGTAATCCCATGACACATGGGGGTGAGGGTCAGGGGGTTAGCACCTTCATTTAAAGTCATCTGATTCACATATACTACATAGGAGGTCATACATACATATACTACATACTATGAAAAGGTGAACAAAGTTTGTTTGTGTACATGTCAATGCTGCTGTGTAAATAATAGTTACATTGGCAACTGCAACAGGGTTGGAAGCAAACTCCTGGCTGGCCATAAAAGAATGAAATCTGGGTGCTGCAGCCCCCCTCCCCCCCCCAGCCCATGTTAAAGCACCTTAAAGCAAAAATTAAACCTGCTCCCACCTCCCTCTCACCCATTCAAATGGCATAGTTTCTAGGTGCAAGGGACTGGTGGTCTAGTGCTGCAGATGTGCCCACTCCAGCCAGTCCTTTTGCACAGCCATCATCACTCACAAGAGGGCTTTCTTCTGAATCCTGAGAGGACCCCAAAAAAAATTATTTGAGGGTGTTGGGGGTATGTGCCAGGGGGGCTTTAATGCAAAGAGTAGCTTTTAACACATGCTGAAAAAGGACCTGCTTTTTTATTGTTTGTCAATGCACTGCAGCACAACACACACATCAAAATGAATGGCACAGGGGGGTTGATTGCCTTGCTCTGTCTGTGTGTTTGTGGAGACATACACAGTTTACTAGCACACACAAAGGTGGCTCTATAGGACCCTGCTAGGGAAAGGAGCCACCCTAAAACAAGATATCAGTGCCAGTGTTCAGTGTTCAAATATAGCACATAGCAAATGTTGTGGTTGCATTAGTGTTCCCTTTTTTTTTTGTCCTTTTTTTATCCACATGGAGATCCTGCCAATTACACAATTCCCATTCTACGGTAACAACGTTCACTCACTGTATTGTATCTATGGAGGAGCAGCATTGTTACTCCATTACATTGAGGATTTGTTGTCAACAGAAGATACCCTAGACAGCTGATGACATTGTTCGAGATTTCAGTTCAGTGCACAGGAAGTTACAAGGATACAAGATTTCCAACAAAATCAACACTTTTGTACTTGCAGAAAATGCCCTTAGCTTGAAAATAGAAAACAAGTGCAGCCACCACATCTAAGGACTGGTAATCTGGAATATGTTACAATTTTTGTTAGGGATGCACCGATACCGGTATTTTGGTACCGAATACGAGTACCGATAGTTTTTTCGGTACTCGCCGATACCAATTACCGAGTACCGGAAGTCCCATTTAGTAAGCCAGGTGGCGTGTTTCTGATTGGACGGGAGGCCGGTTCCATGCTCCCTCGTCATGAGATGATGAGGGAGCACTAGTATCGGTATCGGTGCATCCCTAATTTTTGTGTATAGATACCCTTTAAATCTTACTCCGCATGCACACCTTTTGGAGCAATTTGATGCAATTTTTTACAGTATTAGGATTTCTTCTATTTGTCTATGGAGACTGAACATCATTGTGACCTGTTTTGTTCTCTGACAAGCTGTAGGAGGCATCATTTTGTCACATTATCCAGAACTGACCCTGGTGCTATAGTGACTTTTTTTTTTTTGGCAGAGCTGCAGATGATTTAATGACGGTGCAGGCACCATGACTAAAGCGCAGTCCGCGACAACAATACAGCTCTTGAAAAAGGACGCACTGGAATTACACCCGTCTTTTTGTGTTTTGAACCTCGGATGTAATGGCGTCAAATGGAAATTTCTCCAAGGTGGCAGTAACAGACAGCGGGTGATCACCCTGTTTACAGCAAACATAGGCATGCTTTGTTTTCCCCTCAGCGCACATGGGTCTACCTTTGTCATCACGTAGAAGGAATCGCAGGGTAACAAGCATGTATAATGCAATGTTTTCACTTGATCATCTTCCGTCCCATTCATTATTGTTAAAATCCACAATTAGAAGAAATTACTGCACAATTATCTGGATGATGTGGCCAGCACTGACAGCTATCATTTTGTAACCCTTCATTGTACCATAGGAAAGTGTGCTCAGATAAAATGACTGTCATTGTTTCCTTATATGGATGATCAGTGTAGATTGAACACAAACGTGCAAGTGGTTCTGGTTGTCACATGATTTATCAGGAGATGCAACAAAAATTTGATATTAAAATGTATGCAGAGCCTAAAGCTGACCATACAGAAGGACTCGGACGAAATTCAAACAGTGTGTGATCCTGCCAGAACCCCACTGTTCAACAAAAGTCGATTTTTTTAAAACTACTTCTGTCAAAGGAGCTGGTCTGAAAATTATCTTCCAACCAGTGACAGTAGCCAATCACCTGTAGTCACTATTTCATTATTCTGACAGCCGCACACCCACCCCTGTTAGAATACAATACCCTAGGGGATGGTGGATTGCCCTATCCATATCTGTGGGGTTGAAGAAGAAAAAGCTATAAGTGTATGGCCAGTATTACAATGAACTTTTTTTTATTTGCTCTCTTTCAGTCTGCTAAATAGAACATTGAATGTATTTGGTTATATCACTTGGATAAGATAAAAAAAATACCCATTGATCCTGCCACTAATCCTAGCTTGCTGTACTGAGCTCACAACACAGTAAAAACCCAAGGAGTCTTATCAGTTCTGCCCAGGTTACTTCAGTGAGCTAAGAACACCTCTCACTATGTTATAGGCATAAGGAGAGGGGAGGCATTGTGTATTCAATATCACACTCCATGTCCTAGCGCGACAACACTGCTCCTTCATTGATAGGGGATGGTAAGCATTGTCACTCAGGAAGTGTGTTTCTGGCATAGAGGTGAAAAAGAAACCTAATGCAGTCACCACCCGTAAGGACTAGTAAGCTGCTTTATATTACTTTTGTTCCTGGGTTTAGATACACTTCATTCTGTACCATAGCAATCATAAGTTAATAATAAAGTGATATTAAAGCTGATATCCAGGCAGATTGAAAAACAAATTACTGTACATTTAGAGTTAATTCAGACTATGCGTTGCGTTTATGCGATACAATATCAGATGCTAAGGTTGACAGCATACCTTAAATACTCACCTGAACCTTAGTGGTCTAAGGTCCTTGAGTCATCAAATTCTATACACTCACACTGTGCATAGGATGTGAGGATGCTGAGGACATACCATCGCTGCAACGGTGAAGGAGACAGGTGGAAGGGACAAGCCCAGCCTCCTCGGAGGTTCAGATAAGTATAACTTTGTTATTTTTGAAACTAGACACAAATGAGCACTTAACCTTTGCTGTGTAGGGGTAGCCCCACTGCAAGGGTTAAGAAAAAAAAATCCCTGGTGTTCTGCTTTAACGCACTATAAAAAAAAGTATCTGAACCTCGGGAAGAGCAGAAGTCATGAGTGGAGATTTCTACAAAGGAAAGCGCCAGGCAGAAGGTGAGGATACACTGATTTTCTATTGTTGTTGTTTTACAGGCTTTAAAAGGAGAACTATGGGGTCAGTGTTTTTCCCCATAGTTCTCCTTAGGGTAACGGGAGGACACAAACTAGCATCCTCCCGTCACCCTAAGCTCAGTATACCAGGGGAAAGTGAACTCACTGAGCAGGTTCTGCTGTCTGGCAGGAGTGTTTGGACCATGCAAACCAGAGTTGCAGATCCTTTGACAGAAAAAACAGTTAATATACTTTGTGTACTAAGCTTTTAGCCTGGCATCCAGTTATAACGTTTATCTTTCAGTAAGCAACCAGAAGGATTTAAGGACCATCAATTGTTCCAAATCTTTGGAACAATTGAACAGTACAAGATATATTTCAGATTGTGACTAACTTGTACACTAATGATTGTTTGTACTTAGTGGCGTCACAAAGGGGGTGCGGAGGGTGCGGCCCCCACCCGGGTGACACCATTGGAGGGGTGACACCAAAATGACTCACAGTCATTTTGGTGTCACCCCCCTCAGAAAAGTCGGGCGCTCGGTCATGGACTGAACGCCCGACAGTATCAGGAGAGAGGAGGGGACCCGGCGGCATACCTTATCCCGCCGGGTGACTGTCCCCTCCCCTCTCTGCCGGCGTACATCACCAAGATGGCCGCCGGCAGGTATCAGAATACTGCCTCGCATACGCGATAACGTAATCGTGCACGCGCGTGGTGATGTCACGCGCATGCGCAGCGACGTCTCGTCGGGGTGACACTCGGTTACCGCTCCTGGTGTCACCCAGCCTCGGGACGCCCCTGTTTGTACTGATATTATTTCTACAAAACAAGTGAAACAAAGAATGATTTTCCATCAAGTCTAATTCACACATGTGAATGTGTCCCATCCTATGAGTCTCATGAATTCCTCAGCGAGACTCATGATCTGCTGCGGACGGGAGGTGCTGTACAATACAAAGACAGTTGCCATCACCCTGCAACCATTCGCTGCTGTTTGCATGTAGTCACACATGCTGTGATTACCTGCAGACCATCAACCCTGGAGGCAAAGTGTGAATGGGGCCTCACTTCTATCCCGCACTGAGATGCAAATGATAAAAGCAGGTGAAACCGGTATTTCATTCTAAAAAATTGTTTATGATGCACAGTGCTTAGCACATAGGGGTCATGCACGCTGTCATAATAAAATATTTATATTTACGCAGGATCTTCCTGACAGAAGTATACTGCGTAAAAATGCATGTAATGATCTGTAAAGTGCTTCTGTTAACACATGTCTAGGGGCCTAAAAGTCTACATATGCAAAGCTCTTCTTTCATTGCTCTAGCTTAGTTTTCAATCCCAGCATGTACATGCGTTTTTCTGCGTGCAAGCGTGAATTACTGACCACAGATGCATTGTCTTTTTGCAGCTAAAACACAGGACAAGATTACTGAGCACAATGCATCTGTGTTCATAATATACAACACTGCTGCATTCAGTTCAATACAAAAACATATGCGTTTTTTTACACCCACGTGCATAAGCCTTTGGTGTCCTTCAGCTTGATTTTAAATCCACTTTAAAGCATTATGAGGGGTCAGTGGCATACTGAATTTACATGAATGCCGGATCTTGCTGGCAGGAAATCCTTTTAATTACCTCCTTAATTACATTTTAGTGCTGTTTCCTGCTGCCTCTTTGCAGCCACTTCCTGTCTTCATTCACCCCAACAATAGCAGCATGGCATTTCTCAGAACAGGTTTCCTGATCGTGACTATAGTGGACCATGCCTGCAGGGTGACAATGCAAGAGAGCAATTGGGAAATAAGAGCACAGAGCTTTGTTACCCTATAACAAGGACCTTCATGGCAGGATCACCATGGATTATTTTAATTAAAGTTGTAGATATAAAAATATTGAAAATGACATTTGCATGCTTAAGTTTATATGAGATTTTAGTGATTGGGTTTACATATACTGTAATTGAAGCTTAGCACCATTCACTAGGAAAAGACACATGGACACTCTGCCCGAAGGGTTGCTTAAAGTGGAACTCTAAGCAAAAACAAAGATTCCTGGAATAATGCAATCTGTCAGTAGTAATAACGCAGCAGCTTTTGTTTTTCCGGGTCAACTTTGTAACTTGGTCTTATTACCTGTTGATCCTACCCATAAATCAGTTATTTTTTAATTGTTCCTTTACCAGGATTACAATGCTGTTTGTTCTGCCATGAAATCACGCAGCAACATTGTCACCATTGCAGTGCTACCCCCACATTGCAAGGGCTAAGTGCTAGTTTGTGTTTAGAGACAAAAATAACAAGGATATAGTCACCAAAGCTCCGAGCCTGTCACAGCGCTCCCTCCAGCCTGTCTTCTCCTCTGCTGCAGCATTGGAATCTTCCTCAGTGTCCTCACACCTATACAGTGCAGCCTCTGCAGCCAAGGGGAGCAGTATGCTCCTTCCAAGACCTCCTGCTCTCTAGCTCCCTCATCAGCTCCTCCCCTCCCACCTCCAGGACTTCTCTAGAGCCTCTCCCATCCTCTGGAACTCCCTACCTCAACCTGTTCTCCTATCTTCTACACTACCTGCCTTTAGGCAGCCTTGTTTTAAAAAAAAACTGAATTACATCCTCCATCAGCTCATCCTTCATAGTGTTAACCTTTTGTATAATTTGCCCCTCATTTTAGAATGTAAGCTCTTATAAGCAGAACCCTCCTAATCTTCATATATAAATTTGTTTTGTAACTGTACTGTCTCCCTTTGTGAAGTGCTGCACAAACTGTTGGAGCTATACAAATCATGTATAATAATAATCATTAACAAGAGCATGTATGTGTAGGAGAGAAGAAGCCAAGAATGTATTGTTTAGGATGAAAACCAATGGTCACCCTGCAGCTCAGAATCTGTAGGAAATAATCACTATAAAAACAGAAGACCAGCACAGACTGCAGCTTTAAACCCAAGGAAATGCTATTTAAATAAGGACTCATTTGTATGCTGGTTTCAATTCTAGATTAACAGTGCCCCCTGCTGGACAAATATAATACTTGCATAGCAACACAAAGGCCTGAAACATTTACAATTCTGGCAGATTATAAAATATCAGTAAATGTATTCCAATGTAAATAGCAGACACAGGAAATTTAGTTTTAAATATGTATAACGGATGACAGAATGATTTATTTCATGAGACTTTTGTTTGACAACTGGGATCAGTCAGCAGCTAACTCTTAGAAGAAAGCTTGGTTTAGCATACCTCACAACGTTCTGAGATGTGAAAAGGGGATACCTTCTAGCACAATGTATTTAGGCAATCGACCTACTCCCTGCCACAAACAAGTACATGAATTTGGCACAAGTAGCGCCATTTGCGGTGCAGAGGCACACTGAAGCCAAAGTCTCAATTCCCGGGGGCATGAACGTCCCCTCCTCTTTCTGCGGGCGTATATCACCGAGATGGCCACCGGCAGTCAG
>NW_017306426.1:439528-442283 GCF_000935625.1 Nanorana parkeri
CCCAGCTCTTACAATGCCCATACTGGCCACCTGAAAGCCCGCACTGGCCACCCAAGAGCCCCACTGACCACCTGAGAGCTGCATTGGCTACCTGAGAGCAGAAAAACAAGCTCAGGGCTCCCACTGATTCTGCAATATGGTTATATATTACAATGTAATAATAAAATGAATAAAGTACACAATAAATTCTCCTCGCATCCTCCTCTCGCTCTGTGGAAAATAAAATTTCAGCTAAACTGGTTCCTGATTCCAAAAAGGTTGTGGTTCGCTGCTGTAGAGCACTACAATTCCCAGCAATACTTTATATGGCAATGCAGAATGGCACCAGCTATAAAGGACTACAACTTCCAGCAATACTTTATACATGAATGCAGAACAATTCCATCAGTTACAGAGGGCTACAAACAATGTCACTTAAGACACATAGATTAAAGCAGTTACCTCTTATGACTGTCCTCGTGGTGGGAACACATGCAGTAGGGAGAGGGGGTGGGCTCTGTAATCAAGTGGCTGCTCGCTCGTTCCTCCCCCAGCGCTGTCCCAAAGTGTGGCTGCAGGCTGCTCTGCAGCACATGTATTTTCGCTTCTCGACACCCACCTGGCTCTCTCCTCACTGCTGGGTGCCCCGCGCCCCCCACCATCTCCTGCCAGTATACTGGACTCGTGCCTGGGTCTACTGGGCCCCCTAGGCTCAGGCCCTGGTGCAGCTGCACCGGCGGTAGCTCTGCCCCTGCCGGCAGTTAAGTGTGAGTGATGTCATTTAGACATCCCAACCTGCAAGACCTTATTTCAAGGAGGTGCCGTCTCACTTTGGATAGATTCCCTTTCTAGCTATCTGTTTTTTTGTTTTTTGTTTTTTATTACTCTGACGCGGCCACTGTCAAAATAAAAAAAAAAACATAGCAGGGGTAGGATAACCCCCAGATATCTTGGAAAGGTTTACTAAGCAGACTAAACCTTTCCGGGATAAAATGTTCCTCTCGTGGGCGTCAGGGAGCTTCTATCTTATAGCGGGAGACTCCTGGAACGTCCAGGAGAGTTGGGATGCCTACCTGATTACGTGTGTGCATAATGACGTCACACGCGTACTGTACATGATGATGTCCCCAGTGGGTGCCACCCGGGCTGGGGGCGCCTCTACATGTAGAATACCGTCATACGTGTGTAAGCACTGACTAAGATCAACTCAAAGCCCAACTATGTCTGGCTGTACCCATCTCTTCCCCTCCCCTTTTCTGGCTTTGCAATAATGCAGAGAGAGAGAGATGCTGATGGCATTAACATCACTTTTTGTATTACTACAATATTTGTACAAGGCACTATGGTGACATACCCTCAGGAGCGGGTCCATTACGCCCTGTACTCTCAGTATGTCCTTAGTCTTCCGGGTTAAATGGTGAGGATACCTTCTGGCAGAGAAGAGCTACTGCTGGGGACAGCCCAGAGTTGGGCTTTAAAGCTTACAGAAGGCTTCTTTTCCTAAACAAATGGAGCAATGGAGGATTGAAGGGAAAGTTCCTATATGCTGCTGGTTTAGGAGTGGAGAGCTAATGTGCATCTCAGCTTCAAAAATGGAAACTTTGTTAAAAAGTTATATTTAGAGATCCAAACACTTCTGATAATATTATTATGAATATTAATAATAATATTATTATTATTTGAACATTTTCAGTACAAGATTTGCTTTACCAAGTTTTGCTAACTTAAGAAAAATGTTTACCAAGAACTGAATCTTAAAATTCCAGAACCTGGGACATTTCTGGTACTGTTGGTCAGCTAGAGACATTTCAGGGACAGATCTGATCACTAGTGACATTGGCAGCTGCTACAGAGATCCCGCAGTATGGTTTTCTCCAGGAAAGGTAACAAATGGCTTCAATTAACCTATACAAAGCCTTTTGCTCTCATTGTATACAGTAAAACTGTCAATGTTTCTTGTGGCTTTACTGAAGTAATTAGTGAGAAGCGGCGTGGGATTCCCTGTGCTATTCATGAGCCCTTAATATTAATGCAGTGGCTCTCTGATCTGAGCACATACCGATAAGAAAAGACGAGTCTCCACTCTAGATGTAAGGCTACGTTCACAATTGCAAATGGGGCTGATCCCACGAGTCTCACAGATTCCTCTGCGGATAGTCTGCGTCCTGCATGTGTGATTATATGTAAACAGCAATGGGCACTGGCAGCTATGTATGGATTATACCGTGCCTCATGCCCACAGCTGATCTGATGAGTCTCACAGAGACATGTAAGACTCATCCCTATTTGCAAGTGTGAATGGGGCCTAAAAGCTCAGATCTGGGCTGATTTTGTACATTTAAAAAATGTCGGTCAGCAGCTTATACAGTATGCAGCTCAGGCAGCAGTAAACACCTTCATTCTGGAGCTTTGCCATAATTATATTTTGTATCCGTATGGACCTGCTTTCTATATGGCAGAGGTGGGCAAACTCCTGCTCTCCAGCTGTGGTGAAACTACAAATCCCCTCATGCATCTACCTGTGGGAGTCATACCTGTGGCTGGCAGAGTCTTGCAATGCATCATGGGATTTGTAGTTGCATCACAGCTGGAGGGTCGGAGTTTGCCCACCCCTGCCTTAGAGTATTTCACAATTTCAGCGCTGCTCCCAGCATCATTGAGGATCCCCCACCAGTTGAAAAGACAGAAAAAGAAGAGGGCCCAGCAAGTAACATAACTGGCCTGAAGACATCTAGAAAAGTATGTATATATAAAAAATGCAAAGACTGGAAAATGT
>NW_017306426.1:442326-442610 GCF_000935625.1 Nanorana parkeri
TGGCGGTCAACCTATTAGATAATTATTGAAGCCAGCCAGGATGACAGCCAGCCAAGTAGCAATATCAAAGAAATGGCAAGTCACCAACAGGGCCGGATTTACTCTCCTGCCGCCCCAAGGCCCAGGTTCCGCAATGCGCCACCCTCCCCGCACCCCACCCCCACATCAATAGAGAATGGCAACCGGATGGCAGGGTTAGTTTTAATTTTTTTATTCTTTCTTTATTTTATTTTTTACTTTTATTATCAATTTTTTATATTTTTTATTTTTATTTTACCTTCTTA
>NW_017306426.1:442811-445187 GCF_000935625.1 Nanorana parkeri
GGCGGTTCACGAACAAGCGCCGGCTTCCTTACACTATATTTAGCCCTGCTTTCCCAAAGCAGGGCTAAATGTAGAAAGCAACTTACCACCCGGCACCCGGAACTTCATGTTCCGGGCATCAGAGGATTCCACACACGCTGCCGCCCCTCTGCGCCCTGCCGCCCTCGAGGCCGGGCCTCGGTGGCCTTGTGGGTAATCCAGGCATGGTCACCAATCACAAACTGCGCATTTTTCTCCAGACAGATTTCCTTTAAATACCCACATTCATTTTTTACCTGTGTTCATCCTATTTTAAAATCATCAGAAGTCTGTGCCCGCCCCCATGACCTAATTATCATGATTGACAAATGAAACAGAGGACATATCGCTCCTATCCGTTCATGGGAGCAGAGCTTTTTGTGGGCCTGATCCTGACCTGCTCACCATTTCCATACTGCATAAAGCCCCATTCACACTTGCGCGAAGCATCTTTGAGCTTTTTTTGAGCATTTGCACAAGCGTTTATGCAAGCATTTCAGGCTTGAGCATTTTATTTTTACAAGGCAAAAAACAGCATTATGCATTTTTTTGAGGCGCTCCTCTTGAACTGTATTAGGGCCAAAATGTTTGGCTCCAAAAAAAGCTCCTGTAGTTTTTCAACATACAAGTGCTTTGCTACCTGCGACAGAACAGGGGCCACTGAAAACAATGGGATTGCTCCTGCTTGGCATTGTAGTGCTTATGCAGTCGAGCTGCAAACGCAAATTAAGAGGAAGAAGTACAAAGGAGTCCTTTTTTTTTCATTTTTACATGTATGGCTGCAAAACCTTAAACATTAAAGCGGAAACAATGACCTAGTTATTTATTCATGAACGCATTTAAATCCTACCTGGCATGTAAGCCAATCAGGCTTTATTACTGTACATTACATAGTGCACAGCAACCTGGCTAGCAGAGAGAGAGGTCAGCGTTAACATCATCAGTGTGTTGCTACTCCTTCATTTATTTATCACAGGTATTTATATAGTGCCAACAATATGCACAGCACTGTACTGTAGATTCCCATCAGTACCTGGCCTAAAGTGGCTTACAATCTAAGGTCCCTAACACACATGCATACATATATGTACACTAGAGCCAATTAACCTACCAGCATGTCTTAGGAGTGTGGGAGGAAACCCACGCAAGCACAGGGAGAACATGCAAACTCCACATAGATAGTGTGCTGATCAGGATTTGAACCAGGTACCCCAGTGCTGCAAGGCAGAAGTGCTAACCACTATGCTGCTCCTCCACTATCCAGCCCCATGTTGGAGAAGTTACTGACCAATGTGTAGTTATGTAAAAGGAGAAGTATTTGGAGAGTAAAATGTATTGTTCTCAATACTTAGAGCTGGTGTCACACGCCTGCTTTGTAGATCAAGAACTGGGAGATCACAAACCGTTGATTGCTCAGCTCATGATCTTCTTTATGTGACTGTCAGTCACCGCTCCTTCAGGGATTCTCCCCTCCCCTCTATATTCCTCTAATGCTCATTGGTGGAACAGACAGGGGAGGGGGCGGGCGCAGCTGTCAATCAGGCAGCAGGGTGGATCCTGACAATATTGTCAGGATCCTTCCCAGCTGAAGCACGGCTCTGCCCTATCACCATATAGCAGACGGTAGCCCGCTAGACAGTGGCGTAACATTGGTAAATGTAGTCAAAATGTACCCTCTGCTGACCCAAAAGAGGTCTAAAGCCAAAAAAAGGTAATCAATTAGTTCTTCTTTAAAGCTGATCTCCAGCCTTATCTTCACTCTTGTACAGGGTCTTATTCTGTGCTGAAATCGCTGACTCTAAATTAACTGCACACTGTAAGCTCGTCAAAGTATGCATTGGAATGTGAAAGTCAGATAGCGCCTGCCTCATTTTCAGGCTGAAGGACATCAATTCTCATCTACCTCTTTCCACCTCAGCGCTACTGTCCCTGGCCCACCCCTTTTATTAATCGGATTTCAATTCTTTCAATCACAGAAGGTCAGCCTCATATGTGGGCATTTCCTTGGGTGGTCTGCATGCAAATATATCCTGCCTAGGGATTTCCACTCTTCCAGACTGACAACCACCCATGAAGGGATCTTTTTTTTTTTTTGCATAACTCATCCCAAGAGCTAGCTTGCTGCTTGCATCAGGTATATTGAGTACTGAGGCAGAGTCCTGTGATGTTTTCAAGAAGCTATGCAGAGCATCCTGCTAGCCCCTCTCACCATCCATTGTCACCAGCCATTAACTGCCTGCATTGCATAAAGAAGCAAAGAGACCCAGTAATGATGTCACTGGGTCTAAAATAGGGCATGTCATTATAACAGAAAAAATGTATTGAGAAATGTAGTTAACATGTTGATGAAGGGGGGGG
>NW_017306426.1:445249-455876 GCF_000935625.1 Nanorana parkeri
GGTGTATAAATAAAATCAAACTTTAGCTTTAACCTTAATGCCATTTGAAGACAGAAACTACATGTGGTATCACCAGGTTTCCAACTACCAGAAACATGGATGAAAACTGGAACCTGTACTTGTTTATTACTCCTCCAGGTCTAAATCAGTTCAAAATAAAGTTCATCTGTCCTTCTGATTAGCTTTTCTCAGATCTGCGCCATGTGAGCCGTGCTGTCATTCAGTATAACCAAGTCAAGGTTGCTGGCACAGACATAAATACTTTTATGAGCGTGCCAGGCATTGTACATTAGCCGGCCTCTCATTACATGGAAACCATATCTGTCTGTTATACAGTATGTCATTATGCTCACCGTTTCTCATGGTGAAAAATGCATCTACATTTCTCAGGAGTTTTCTTCCAAGTGTTTTAATTGTTTTTCCAACTGAAAGACAAGAACAAAGTGTCAATTTTGACATCACAAATACAAGATGTATGGACACACACGTAAAGTAGATTTTTTTTTTTTAGTTTTGGATAGAGTTAGGGAGGGATAGAACTTCTGTTTTTTTGCCATCCGAGTCCTGGGGAGATTTAATTTCACCTACCATCTTATAGCCACAACAGGAAGTGAGAGGAAATCCCTCCAAAGAGAGGTGGTCAGGAGGGTAATCAGAACTAGTGTCCCCCACGGAATGTTTCCCATCTATTCCTGTTCTGGTGACAACCCAAAATGTGGGATTTTCTTTCACTTTCAGTGATAACCAGGACAAATAGAGAGGATGAATCTCCCTAACAAGGGACACAGACAGCAATAAAACCTGACAGGTGTTTTAAACCCTCTCCATCTTATTTGACTCTAAACAGGTTTTTGCTTCAGTTTCACATTAAAATTACACTAAACTTAGAGTTAAATCTTAAAAATGCATTCAAGTACCCCAACTATTACCAAAAATGTATCTTATTTGTTTATCACTCGGCTGTAGATCCTCAAATCATCTCTGAATTGGTGCTGACACTGTCCTTCCTTCTGGAGGGTGGCTACTTCTTTTCCCTATAGTCCCTGTGTGTGTTGTAAAGTAGTGACTGCTTCAAGCTCTCTCCCGTGATGGACTACAATCTCCCATTTAATTTACTAATTTGTATTGGAATTGTAGTCTATCACGGTAGTGATCTTGGAGCAGTGGCTACTTTACAACGCATACAGGGACCATGGGGAACGGATGTAGCCACCCTCCAGAAGGAAAGACAGTGTCTGCACCAATCCAGAGACGATTTGAGGATCTACAGCCAAGTGATACACAAATAAGATACATTTTTGTTAATAGGGTACATAAATGTATTTTTAAGATTTAACTCCTGCGTTTAGTGTCACTTTAAAAGGTATATTTCAGTAAAATCTGGTAATTTTATATTAAAGCTGACCATGCCGATTAATCGTCCAAAATTTGAGCAGTGGGTGGCCCTGTCAGCACCACCCAGCTCCACAAAATTCAAAGGAAGTGGGAGGAAAATTTTACAATTGGATAGTCACTTTTTGAGAACTATGGCTAAAAAAGGTTGGGCCATAGTTCTCTTTTAAACGAGTTGTAAAGTCCCAGCATATCCTATCCTGATCATCAGCATTGTAATAGGAATACATACTAGAGTTGTTTTTCATAATGCAATCAAATCTTACAATATATAGAATTTTCTTTTTTTTAAGTAAGTGTTGCCTTCCGCCTGCCCATCACTTTTAACAGCTTCCTGGATTCCCAGTGTGCTTTGCATCTCATTCCCTGCTGCTTGATGTGATGCAGTTTCGATTTCTCAAGACTACTTATTCCAGCAAGCAATGATGATGTTACATTGTTCAGGGGTGAGTTTTAGTTCAGAAGGCGAGTTGTGACACATGGAAGTGCATATTCACAGGGCTGAGTGAAAGTGTGTCACTGCCTCAAGGAAGTACATCCTATGGGTATCTTTAATAAGTATATATTTACTAACTTCTAAATGGATATGGTTATTAGGAGTGGGATAGAATTTATGGAAATTCAATACAGAAACACATTTATTTATATTAAGGTTTAAAATCGATTTTTATTTCTCATTTTCACAGGCAAAACTCCTCCAATTTCCTTTAATACCTTTCACATCAGAAAAGCCCATTTAGCGCGACAGATTATTTCTTTCCTGCGGGTTTTCTGCTCTCAGTTCGGAAGGAAAAGAAAAAAAAAATATAAAGATGGTTGAATGGCACTGAGGTGGCGATTATCTGATGATTTTCAAACTCCTGCTGTAACAACAGAATAGAGAACTCTGGAGTATAATGGTTTGTATTGTGCTCGCTCTTCACGCTAAAAAGACAATAGGTAGTAGAATGTGGCTGGAGCCGCGAATTGTGCAAGCGGCACGCAAATATTATATTTCCTGCAGAATGGTTTGGAAATAATCTATAATTTTCATGGCTCCCAAAATCCCAACTTAATATTAACTTTTGGAAGGTCTAGTTTAAATATTTATCATGAAAAACAAACTGTGCCAGAAAGAGTAGGCACAGCTGAATATAATAAAGTTACCCTCTACTTTTTTCCTCAACAGTCTTAAATTATTCCTAATGTTTTCTGGAGGTGCACAGTCAGTGGATTTTAGCGACTACAAGCCTAGAATAGGCACAGCTTACAGTTAACTCCTAAGAGTGCACAGTCTGCCTGTTCTGGCTACAACTGATAGAAGGGAAAAAAGGATTATTGATCACATGACTGGTAGGAGAACGGCACAGGAGATGTTCAAAGCCAAACTCCACTTTTAGGTTTTTTTTTAATTACTTTCATAAGATCTAGGAAAAGATAAAAGTGTAGATACTGCTTCTGGCTGCCAGGTCCAGAGTTTGCTTACACACCTCTGTTGTAAGACGGGCTGATATTACAGTACAGACCCCCCCACCCCCACCCCCCCAGAGGCGTATTTACAGATAATAGTGCCTATGGCAAGCAGTGAAATTGCGCCCTCCAAAAACTGACACCCATATTTTAGATACATTTACCATAATATCAGCTCAAAAATACAACTTGATCTCGCATCAGAGTCCCTCCTTACATCATAGTCCCCAGAGTACCCCCTTGCATCAGTGTCCCACCTTGCATCAGACACTGATGTAAAAGAAAACACTGGGGACACTGATGTAAGGGGGGACTCAGTGTCGAGAGTCCCCCCTTACATCAGAGTCACTAGAGTTCCCCCTTACATCACAGTCCCCAGAGTCCCCCCTTACATCAGAGTCTACAGAGCCCCCTCTTATGTCAGCGTCCCCAGAGACCCCCTTTACATCAGAGTCCAAAGCAATGGGATGTAAGAGGGGACTCGGATGTAAAGGGGAATTCTGGAGATTCTGATGTAAGGGGGGACTCAGTGTCGAGAGTCCCCCCTTTCACCAGAGTCTGCAGAGTTCCCCCTTATTTCAGCGTCCCCAGAGACCCCCTTTACATCAGAGTCCAAAGGAATGAGATGTAAGAGGGGACTCGGCTGGAAAAGGGGAATTCTGGAGATTCTGATATAAGGGGGAACGGTGATGACTGTGAGTTCCCCATACATCAGACTCCCCAGAGTTCCCCCTTATGTGTCCCTTGCAGACAGTAGCTTACTTGGTGGAGATGGGTGGCTGACTGAGATGGGTGGGCAGCAGGCATAGATTCAGAGTTGAATGCTGGGAAGGGTGGGGACTGGAGAGGCAGCATGTCATTGGTTTGTTGCTAGGACCGCCCAGTGGCGCCCAAACACCAGCTCGGACACTCAACCCGCTGTAATCATTCAACTCCCTGGCTGCTGGTGGTTTGTTGCTAAGACACCAGGCGTTTCTAGCAATTATCCAGCAGCAGCACAGGTTGTACTCCAACATTATAGTAAGAGCTAAACGTTCAGTCCGGAGATTTACACTTCCAGCTGAAGTACACAGATGATAGTGGGCCGCTCCATCTACAGTTCGTCCCTTGAGAAAACGTCTTGCATTATAAACTGTCTTCTTAAGCTCACTACACACATTTCAATCTGATTGTACAATCTTCTTTAGATCAATCAACAATTATCTAGTGCTAGGGCCTGCCTGATGGCATGCAGCTTGAATCAAAAGATTAGGTAGGACGTTATATAACATAATTTGGTAAATCTACAGTTGACTGTACAAAGATTAAATTACATGGCAGGTAAAACAGTAACCATATACAGAAAATATTAGGCTCCTTTCCCAATCGGGTCCGCCTGTCTTTTTTTCAAGCGGACTCGATCAGATGGCCAATGTAAGTCTACGGCCAGCCGTGTGTAAATGGAAAGTGGGTGGGGAAGGTAAAGGTCCACCTCAAAGCATTTTTTTTTTTTTTTACAGCAGAGCTCTTTAAAACAAGCAGAAGTCCATTTTAAATAGATTTCTGGCCTTAAAAAATTGCCCAAGCTACCTATGTTACTTTTCACAGAGCCCTTAGCCCTCGTTCACACCTGAGCGTTTTGTAGCGCGTTCTACGCTCGACGAACGCTCTACAAAACGCTCAAAAATATAAATCCCATTGTATTCAATGGTCTCGTTCCCACCTTGGCGTATTTCCGCCCGTCCCTAACGCGCTACAAAACGGCCCACGCCTGAAAAGGTACATGTACTACTTTGGGCCGTTTTGTTGCGCGTTTCCATTGGGATACAGCCAAGTAGCCTTCGGAAACATGTGACGGTCGCGCAACTTTTTTACCGCGAATCGCGGTAAAAAAACGCTCGACAGACGCGCATATGCAATACGCCTAGGTGTGAACGAGACCTAAAACCATCCTGTCTGATGCACTGGATGATTGTGACCTTTTGTGACGTCAGTGCCATACACCCAATACTTTTTTTTTCGTTGTTGTACATGTTGCACATGCGCAGTATTGTTTTTTTTGGAGGTGTGGCCGTGCCGGTCGGCAAACGCAACAGAACACCGGGGCCTGCAGGGAGCCGCAAGTCTGGTTTGAATAATGTGCCCGGGTGTGAGGCGGGCTGACACCCGGGCACAGGATTCCAAACCAGACTGTCCAGGTGAATCCCGGACAGGTGGCAACCCTATTCCCTTCCGCAGTTGGTTGACTATCTTTAGTGTGCTAAATAAACTCAGACATCTTAGCTATACAAGGTAGGCCATGGCTGTGGCAGAAATGTAAGAGACAGTTCTCCCTTTCTGTTTTAGTACTGTGAGGTCTGACCTCTAGAAGAATAGGACAGTAGGTCAGTTACTCTGCTCTGCTAGCAATTCATCTCTTGGGGGGTTCATTCGCAAATTTACATGTAACAAGCACCCCTAGATGTCGCTGATGAGTATAGGACTTATGCTCCTCAACACCATTTAGAGGCGCTAGGGCCATGCGAATGGCATTCATCCAGCTACATGCCGTGCTGAAGTTTTCTAAATGTGTTCAGAGACAGAGTAGGCTAACTAAATGTACTTACTATAACTGTATTTCGCCAATCAAAAATGCACAGGCAGTGTAAGGACAACAAGGCCACATGATGTTGGCAGCAAGATTGCAGTTTAGTTGGTTTTATAATTACGAAAGACTCAGTACTGGATTTACCATTAGGCACAGTAGGACTGATTGGTTGCTAGGATGTCGGTGGCTGGGCTGTACAGTGTAATTGGCTGCTCGGATGCAACCCTAAGGCTGGGCACACACCTTACAACCATCGCAAGACTTTTGTATTGCGATGGTTGTAAGGTACTTGAAAAAACGTACGATCTGCCTATCTTGCATAGGCAGATCGTACTTGCGATGATCGCAAGCCATGCCCCCTGAGGGGCGGGCTTCCGATGACCGCAATGCCGAACGGGCAGTGTGCGCTTGCGCACACCGGCCCGTCCGGCTTTTATCTTATGAACATGCTACAGACCCGCCGAACATCGTACGATGATCGGCGGGTTTTCAAACATGTTCGTAAGTTTAAAGTCGTGCGAACTTACAGTAGTAGAGGTCGCACGGCTTCCACACACCTTACGATAATCGTACGCTTGTGGGATTTCCCGCGATTATCGTACGATTATCGTAAGGTGTGTGGGGACCTTAAGATGCTGTGAGGCAGCCAGCGTCCTAGCAACCAATGATGCTGTGCAGCTCAGGCACCAGCGTCCTAGATGCTGTAGTAGTAGATGCTGATTTGGCTTACTGACCAAATCTTTCACCCGTTTGGATTTAACTAATGGATCACCTGTGCACAGGTAGCACTGGTTGCTAGGATGCAGCATCATTGGTTGTTGTGGTGCACCAGCCTTCATCCTAGCAACCAGTGTACTAACAGCCAATGATGCTGTGAAGTTCAGGGACAGCATTTAGCACATAATGTGTGTGCTTTGTAAATATAGCTAGGCAATCAGCAATTTTAGAGGGATGCTAGTGATCACAACCTCAGTATTTTTCTCATGACAGTATTCCTTTAAATTCCCTGGCAGGAAAAATCTGTATAAAAGGCATTATAGTCTTTTTAATATATTATAGCAGCCAGAGGGTTAATGACTAGAAGTGTAATATCCCTAATAAACGTTTTCTTTTTACGTCTTATCTGATTTTGGTTTTGATCAGATTTTGTCTCTTCAGTGCACTTTGGCTTCATCGTACATGCATCTCGAGTCGTAAAATGCCATTTTATGGGTTTGTACTAAGCCAGAAGTAATTAAATAATTCAGCTTTTATTTTTACAGCTAAATTGGATTAGGACTCACTCCACGGAGGTCTTCATAGGATCAAAGTGTATAAATGAAAGTGATATATTTAATAGACAATATCTTGGATATTAATGTCATTAAAAGGAAGTGCAGCTCATTACAAAGTAACACACCCACACTCAGATGTTTTATTGTATCAACTTGGAGGTGGTTGCTCAGGTCATATTTTGGAAAGATAGGATTAGAGCGCAGAAACTGAAAAAAGTTACACAATGGGTTGATTAAAAAAAATTAGTACATAACTGGAGTTGATACCCATAGTGACCAATAACATTTGTTTAATTTTCCATAAACTGAAACGTAAAACATGATTGATTGCTATCACTGACTTTATGCTCATTTTCTTTTCTTCAGTTTTAAGGAGGAACTGATCTCTGGAAACTGTGTCCACCAAAAGACAGGCAGAGGCCTAAGGACTAGGGATGAGCTCATGTTTGGACTGAACCCGATCCAAACTTGAGCTGCCATGGGCATCTTCACTCCAATCAGCTGTGGGCTGGGCACAGGGCCATCTTTAATATTAATTGGACCTTGGCCAAACATTTTCTTGCTTTCTCTGATTTCATTGCACATTGTGAGATTCTCACAGTGTGTATTAGTAGCGACACCAAGCGATATAGAGCCCTACTCAGTAACTGGCTAGAAGATGCCCAGCATCATCTAGCTCTTTCCTCCACAGCTTTACTGTCCCTGGTCCGCCCCTTTCCTCCCCAGACTTACTGTGCCTGGTCCGCCCCTTTCATTAAAATGATAGTAAACTTTTTTTATCAATGGGAGACTGCATGTTTGCGGAACTTTTTTATTTTTTTTATTTTTTTTATTTCCTTCAGTTCCTTGTTTTCTAGTGAGTCTCTAGCCATGCCCGCAGTAGCTGTGTGCGTCCATAGACAATCCATATCCTACTCAGAATGAATAACGTCATCAAGTATATGATGTCATCAAGGTCTTTTTTCTCATAACAAATAAGCAACTTGATTAAAGTGATATTAAACCCTGTTTTATTTTTTTGCTAATAGAGATGCCAAAGACAGGACATTTGTGTGCTGCTTTTTATGAAGCATCTTTTTTTCTGTTTCCTCATTTTAATAACATCCCCAATCTCTGGCCTTGATTTCCATGGTAAGGGTGGCTCCTTGCTCCTATGGAGTCCCCTCGGAGCTACCCTTACATGCGCGTGCCCAGTATACCTGCCGCCGCGGTCTTGGCTGTACATGCACAGGCAGCCTAGAGGAATAGCAATGAGGTAACAGTGGTGCCAGTGCATATGCACAACGGCTAAAGGAATGATGGGACATGTAGTCCCGAGGATCACAGTACACGATCCCCAAGAGGAAGCTCCTAGAAACTGCACAGAGGACACTGGAGGCTGCGCCATTCACATAAAGTAAACTGTAAGTGTTTATTGGCATTCTAGGAAAGAATAATTAATTGGCAAGCGATTAATAGGGCAAGTGTAATGTATCTGAAGAAAAACTGAGGCTTTAATGCTACTTCAAATCAAATACAGGGATGAGAAATCTGACAAAGGGGGCTATGAACAGGGCCGGATATACCATTAGGCAAAGTAAGCATGTGACTACAGGCTCCCTCTATAGAAAGGCGTCGTGCAGGTACCTACCTACCCGTTGTGTCAAGATACAACACCAGCAATAGCAAGGAGGGTGCATTCTGCACAAAATGGACCCTCCTGCTCCAAGACCAGCGGCGCCTACTGGAACCGTTTGGTTTTTTGAACAAAATGCTTTATTCTCATTAAAACCTTTATCTTATCTCTTAATTAGCTTGTTTGGAAAAGTTATAGTAAAAAATCCTGCATAACTGAGGGTGTGGCGGGAGGTGCGTCCATTGCCTAATTACATTGTGCTAGATGGTGTCCCCCTTTCTCACCTCAGAAAATTGGGAGATATGACTATGTCATAGGCCTTTTTTTTCTTTGATTGACTTTGCTATTCTGTTTTGCATCTATTAAATCAGCTTAAATAGCAATTCCAGTCAAACAGCTAAATGTGGGTTTGAATCACATATATCGTTACAGTTTTATCAGCAAAAGACTTGTTAAGTAAACATGTAATCTTGTTGTCACAGTTATGTTCTTTCATGAATCATGTATTTAAATACATAACTGTATTAACAGGTATTATTATACATTTACCAGTAATGTCTGTGTAGCACTGCCACCCTAAGGAGCTGTTTAATTGTTGGGTCCTCCTGTTGTTCCCAGTGGTGACCACCCTAACTGGACCCCACAACTTGCCGACACAACAAGAGTGATAAAATGGGCTTTATTTACACAGGAATAAGCCCTGTAAGGTAAGTACTGAATAGAACAGATTCAGCAAAGTTAACCCAATATCAATCACAGGAACCAAAGGTCTATGATGATCTCTTCCTTTTATTGCCCGTCAATGGCCTTATGAAAATGTAGATGAGAGGAGAACGATCCTGTTGATAAGAGATAACCACAGTAGCAAATATCCCTAAAGAGAACACAGGGGAATGCTATTAACATTGTGGCCTATCTACTATTCTTATTATTAGAGAGTATAAATCGAGGAAAAGGGGAAATGCTCTTATATTGTTGTAAAGGTTAAAAAGGGTGATACAGACCCCTTTACGGAGAGGTCTGCTGTCATCAGCAAAGTTTAATTGACAGCAAACAAGTTAAATACCCATAAGGCTGGCCAAAGGCTGCAAAGATGTCCCCTGATGGAGACGGATAAGAGATGCCTCTGGCAGTTCTCCCTTGAAGCTTCCATTTCTTGGTCCACACACCTGCTGTCCCGGTGCAAGAGGCTGAGTGAGTTTGGGCAAATCTGTGCTTTGTCGCTCAAACTTCTCCATCCCTAGTGGTCTGGTCCAGCTCCCTGGGGCCTAATGAGTTCCCTCATGGCTTTGTTGATCCGCTCTCTCCTAGTGTCAGACTACCTCTCTCTTGGCACACACCTCTCCTGGCTTGTGTCCCATGGTTCCCTCCAGTACAGTGCCTTTCTCTGTACCTGCTCTACAGCCTGGTACACTGTCCCCAGCTCTGGGTTTCTACCCTTCTCTGCCAGCCTCACTCCCTCTCTCTCCAGGGATCTTGCTAACTCTCCTCTATTCTCCACTGGGTTCAGTCTACCTGCTCTGCTCAAATGAGCTGCCAGCCATGGCTACATCTTTTTTTAGATGCTGAAGGAAGGTATTCTCCTTCATACAGGCTTCTTCCTGTTAGTAAGTTTATCAAAGTCACCTTCCATATCTTGATGTAGCCTGAAAATGGCAGCCTGTACCATAATAGATTGATAGATTGGCTATTTCCTGAAGAAAATGATGCATTGCCAAGTAACTCAAGTTCTAAACAATGAACATATACAGTAAACCATAATTACAAGTGATGTTAACAGCTATGCAACACAAAGCAATTTGTATTTTGGGTTCCCTAATTATCTGCCTGAAAGGGACTCTTTAGGTTTTGCAAGAATACTACACTGTAAGTTACACTGAGGAAGAATAGAAGTGGCTCAATACCCAATGTATAGCATTAAGGAATTTGTTAAATGACTATTAATGCAGATGTAAATCCTAAATGAATAGCATTTAGTTTTCTTTGCTTTAGCATTGTGTACAAGAAAACAATTGCCATTTTTTAAGTAAAATACTGTACATGTTTTCACCTTATTATGCGTTGTTGCATCTCACTGCTGCTGATGTCCTGCAGCCTCTTTGCAGAAATTAAATGTCTGCCTGCATACACTCCAGCGATGGCTGTATGGCATTACTCAGAACAGGTTTCCTGATGGTGACAACTAGAGTTGCACCGAAATGAAAATAACAAAACCAGAATGATAAAAAAAATGTCAGGCCGAAACCGAAAATGTTTTTTTCCTACCTTTTTCAAATTTAAAAAAAATATTTTATATTTATTTTTTGTAAACTTTTTAATTTTTTTATATTT
>NW_017306426.1:456010-462274 GCF_000935625.1 Nanorana parkeri
TTTTTAATTTTTTTATATTTTATTTTTATTTATTTTTATTAAATATTTTAATTTTTTACTTTACTGTTGGGGGCTTTGGGGAAATATTAGGGGTCTAAACAGATCCCTGATATTTTCCTTTTAAAATAGAAAAAGATTGAGAACAAGATTGAGTCCTCAATCTCTTTTTCTGCAGCCCCTGTTATAAATGAACAGGAGGATTCTATACTGAGCGTTCCTATTCATTTATAACGTGTGGAGATAGTATGTTTACTGTGTCCACAATCATGAATGAACAGAAAGTGATGTAGAATAGATCACTTCCCATTCATTCATAATTGGGGACACAGTAAACATACTATGTCCTCAATTATCTACAAACACTCAGCAATCACTGATCACTGACTGCTTGTACCCGCTCTCCATCCTGACACGCTGTCACAGGAGGCTGAGCGGGTGGTGCGGGCAGGTGAGCTTGATCTCCTCTGACAGCTGACTCCTCCCCCACACCACAGGCCCGACCTCTTGTTGTCTCTGCCCCCACTCACAGGAGGCTGAGCACGGCGGTGCGGGAGCAGAGCTCAGTCTCCTGTACAGCAATGACACCACCGCTCTCCTGATCTGTGACAGGAGGCTGAGCGGTGCAGGGAGGAGAGACGTCGGCAGCGCTCAGCCTCCTGTGACAGTTTCTCTCCTCCCCGCTGGGACACAGACCAGCACCCAGCGGGGAGGAGAGAAGGCAGGGATGCACCACTATTTTGGCCAAAAGATGGCACTTCGGCAAAAGTGCCATGTTCGGCCGATATGTTTCGGCGGCCGAAATTTCAGTGCATCCCTAATGACAAAAGTGGACAATGCTTGCATAATGTGTTTTAAAATACCCAACTTGTAGTCTCCATAGGAAGCAGGTGCCACAGGATGATGACACAGAAGCACAACTGGGAGACAGATGAGAAGCGGTGTCACCCCATAAGATGAAGTGACGCCCTAAATGGACCTCCATGGCATAATCACTGCGTACAATTTAAAGAAAGCAGCCTATTTGAAAAAAATGAAAATTACTATTACAATTACATTGCCATGTTTAAACTTATATGATATTTTACTAATTGGGTTTGCATCTATAGTACTGAAATCTACGGTGGGCGCTTTCTACATGGCTGTGTTATTATAGCTGCCACTAATACCGATCAATTGAGCCTGCTTGGTCCATCTTCTTGCTTGTGTCCCCCAAGGGAAAATACAGATAGAAATGATGGAATGATTGTCCCTTCCTTCATACACATAGACCCCTGCTGGTGGCAGCGCAGTGCACCATTCCCATAATCAAGATAATTGCTGTCAGATCGGGTATCAGTCACCCTGTACAGCTCCTTTCAGAGCCCGTGGTGTCTCAGTCTAGGGTCATTAGTGGAGTTAGGCATAGAGGATGAGCTGTCTAAGAAAATTGCTCCAGAGGAAAAGCGCAGAGACAATGAGAGAAGGAACCTGTGTGATTTTCTATTCCTAGTCAGCCAATTTAATGAAAATTAAACAAAGATCACTGCATCGGAGAATGGGGTTCCACTTACGTGATCCCTGGTATATGATCAAATTAATTTGAAAAGACAGTGCAGAAAAACTAAAAGGTAATCAATTTAGAGGCAAATTTGTAATCAAATGTGATTCCTATATAGTTGACTTTTCTTGGATCTCAATAAAGAATAAATATTTTTTAACAATGCATATATATGGTTTGAGGAAAAGGGAGCTGCAAATAGCATCCCCTCAGTTTATTTCTGTTCCTGTGCTTACCTGCAAAAAAAAAAAGGCGCTATCCAGCAGCCCAACACGGAGACGAGAATAGGCCCCGAATGTCTTCATGATTTGTGTACTTATTCTGTCCCCTTCGAGACAGCTAAACATATATATATATATATATCAACGTAAAAGTCTCTTATAATCGACAGGGTATTTTCCCCCATTAAACAAACAATTTCCGGCAGAACTCAAAAGTAACACAAATAAAAAGGCCTACTCCACCTTAGGAGGCTAACTAAACAGTAGTGTCCCTCACTACGTCCTACTGGAGCGGCTATTCCAGCTTCCAGTATAAATGAACAAGAACCACAGTCCAATACATACAGTTGTTCTGGCAGACCTTATTCCCCAGATATGCAGACACTCTCCAGTCTGTGTCCATCCAGGCCAGCCTGGATCTCACTCTGAGCTCTCTCCCCCCCTCTCAGTCACTATCAGGTGCAGGCTAATTAATAGAGAGAGAGAGGAGGTTCACCTGTTGGGCCAGGCTTAACCACAGGGCCGGCCTTAGGCCTTTAGGTGCCCTATACGAGAAAGCTTTACAGCGCCCCTCAGTGACCACACCCCTCAGTGGTCACACCCTTTAGTGGCCACACCCCCAGTAACCACACTCATTTATCAAAAATTTATCGGAACAGCATCAACATTAAGTATCGAGGCATTTTCAAGACTACGTAAAAATGGCCAGTATTGGCACAGATTCCGGTATCGGTGCATCCTTAATATATGTATATATGTCTATATACTGTATAGAGGGCCGGACTAAAAGCATCACGGGCCTGGTGCTGAGGATTTCGGTGGGCTTTTTTATGGAAATGACGACAGTCACCAAAGCCCTCTTCTTCCTGCCTGGGCTGTGATTTGTAGTCTCTCTACAGCTTGGAGTCAGTGATGGAGCATCAGGGCCTGGTTGCAGCTGTGACCCCGGTAGATCTGCCATGGCCTTCAAGTTGTAGAGAGACTACAAATCTCAGCAATACATTATACAGCAATGCAGAATATCGGAATGGACTGAAAAACACCACAGAGACTTTCATTATTGTATTATTTTATATATTTATTATTTTTTTGTTGTTTCAAAGTTTTGCACAAACAAAGATCACAGATTTATCTTTTTATTATAGGAATACATCACTTATAGTTTGTTAATAAGATACTTATTTATTGTGATCACAGAGGAATTTTTATCAAACACTTTGTTCACACTTTTTCATTCACGATTTAAGCACCGTTTCTGGATGTCGGATTTGATGTTGTTCACTTGCATATAAAACACTGAATTTATGCACTTTGAATATATATGGGAGCCACGTATGATTTGACAACTTGACACGGTTTTTATGTACAGATACACATGTATTCACTTTAGAGTAATTAGCGCTGTGTATTTATTCTATATTCAATGCAGAATATCGCCAACAATAGAGGACTACAAATCCCAGCAATAAATTACACAGCAATGCAGAATATCACCAACTATAGAGAACTACAAATCCCAGTAATACATTATACAGCAATGCAGAATACCACCAACTATAGAGGACTACAAATCCCAGCAATACATTGTTAAGCACTGCAGAATAATACCATTAGCTGTAGAGGACTACAAATCCCAGCAATACTTAGCAATGAATAATACTATGAAGCTACATACTCTGTGTTGCTCCAGGTTCATGGCCTGATGTCTCCAAGGTCTCAAGAGGGCTGTGTGGGGTTTCAGGGGGGCTGTGCAGGCTCTCAGGAGGCTGTTCAGGCTCTCGGGTGGTCAGTGTGGGCTCTCTGGTGGTCAGTGTGGGCTCTCTGGTGGTCAGTGCGGGCTCTCTGGTGGTCAGTGTGGGCTCTCTGGTGGTCAGTGCGGGCTCTCTGGTGGTCAGTGCGGGCTCTCCGATGGTCTGTGGGGCTCTCCGATGGTCTGTGGGGCTCTTAGGTGGTCAGTGCAGGCTCCGTGTAGTAAGTGTGGGCTCCGGGTGGTCAATGCGGGCTGTGGGTGGTCAGTACGGGCTCTGGGTGATCAGTGCAGGCTCTGGGTGGTCAGTGAGGGCTCTGGGTGGTCAGTGAGGGCTCTGGGTGGTCAGTGTGGGCTCACCAAGTATGCCAGGGGTGGCAGGGTGCGGCTCTCTATTCAGGCGGCGACCGGCCTCAATCAGGCAGCGGCGGTCCTCTATTCAGGCATATTAGTGGGCCGCTCTGGGCCCTAGTGAGGATCATGCGGCCCTCTAATATGCGTGAATAGAGGGGCCACCACTGCCTGATTGCAGCCGGTCACTGACCCCGATACCGAGGCGATCCGGGTCGACCGGGCCTATCTACAGGGCAGGCCTGATGTGGCAGCTACACCCTCCCCTTTGATAATCCAACCCTGTAAGTATATACATTAAATTGCCAAAAGTATTGGCACACCTACCTTTACATGCACATGAACTTTAATGGCATCCTAGTCATAGTCCGCAGGGTTCAATATTGAGTTGGCCCTCCCTTTGCAGCTATAACAGCTTCAACTCTTCTGGGAACGCTGTCCACAAGGTTTAGGAGTGTGTTTATGGGAATGTTTGATCATTCTTCCAGAAGCGCATTTGTGAGGTCAGGTACTGATGTTGGACAAGAAAGCCTGGCTTGCAGTCTCCACTCTAATTCATCCCAAAGGTGAGGTCAGGACTCTGTGCAGGCCACTCAAGATCCTCCACCCCAAACTCACTCATCCATGTCTTTATGGACCATGCTTTGTGCACTGGTGCGCAGTTTTGTTTGAACAGGAAGGGTCATGAAATTGTCCAAAATGTCTGGGTATGCTGATGCCTTAAGAGTTCCCTTCACTGGAACAACCCCTGAAAAACAACCCCACACCAAAATCCCCTCCACCAATAAACATTACACTTTCCATGCCAGCTAGCCGAGCGGCTTCCTCCGTGTTGATCTATTTGTAAACCGGGTTCACCTTCCAAATTGATTGAGAGACAGTTCTTAGCGCTGATTTTATTGCACTTTTGTGAGTATAGTTTTAATACTTGATTATCCGAATAAAAAGTGATTTTGCACATGTCGGGCGCTCTGTGCTTTTTTACAGATTCCAATTAAAGGTTCCCAATCTTTGTGAGGAAGCAGCAATTTAAATATGGCTGCCACAAGCGCCGGGGATCAGACATTGTTGTAATACAGTAGAAAGATAGATAGATAGATAGATAGATAGATAGATAGATAGATAGATAGATAGATAGATAGATAGATAGATAGATAGATAGATCAGGGGTGTGGAATTCCTATCGCCCGACGCCCGGGACATGCAGTTTCGGGCGCCGGGCGAGTAGTTTTTTTAATACATTCAGCCCTGCTCCGGACAAGCAGAGCTGAATGTACAGTGGGAGCCGCCGCTCGTTTTCATACAAGTGATCTAATCAGATCACTTGTATGGAGCGAGAATCGGCGATCCTGTCCTCTGGTGGACCTGTGACCACGGCACGGGAGCTCACCATAGAGCCCGCAGAGCAGACGAAGAACTTCCTTTCTTCGTCTGCTCTGTGCTATCACTGAGACCGTGGCGCTGTGATCACAGCGCCATCTGTCTTGGCTGTCAGGAACTGCACAGAACATCAGTTCTGTGTTGGAGGGCAGGTTCCATAAAGAGAACCTGTCACCTCCAAACTATCACATAGAGGATTTTAACACCATGTGATGGGAATAAAAATTAAAAAAATAAGTGACAAAGTAAAAAAAAAATTAAAAAAATTAAAACCAACTCTGCGGCCCCTGCCATCTGCATACAAATAAATACACGCATAGGAAATTGTGTGTGTGCGTTGAGTCCTGCTGCCATTTCACTGTGTGCCATATTGTGGTACCTGGGCAGCAGACCTCTCTCACACACACAATGTGCATTAAAGGGTAAGTTCACTTTCCCAGGTAATATGGGAAAATGTAATTACCCGATCAAATCTGGCCCGATCTCTTCTACCCCCCCAGCTATAAACTTTCTGCAAACAGTCCTTACCCCGTACTGTCAAGCGCATTCCTGCCCTATGCATTTTGAATTTTACTGGCAAATTGCAAGCACTCATTGGTCAGCGTGGTCAAGTGATTGGGCGGGAAGCCAGCTCCTTGCCGATTGGCCGCCAATCAGCATCGAGCCTTCTTCCCGGCCAATCAGGTCATTACGTTGGCATGGAGCAGGCCTCCCAGCCATTCACAATCAAGCAGGCCAAACAACATGGAGTCGGCTTCCCTGGCAGTCAGGAAGCCGGGTAGCATCTCATTACCCGCTGCCTAGCTTCCTGATTGCCCGGGAAGCCTGCTCCATGCCAACGGGTGAGTACTGAAAGCAAAATATTGGTACTCGATACCCAAAAACTGGTATTGGTGCATCCCTAGTTTTAAACTTTTAAAACTTTTTTTGTTGTATTGGGACAAGTAGATTGTCATGAAGGACAAGTAGATTTGACCCCCGCTTTAGCCCTTGGACAAGTAGTTTTTTCAAAAATTTCCACACCCCTG
>NW_017306426.1:463639-465039 GCF_000935625.1 Nanorana parkeri
GGTGGTCAGTGTGGGCTCTCTGGTGGTCAGTGTGGGCTCTCTGGTGGTCAGTGCGGGCTCTCTGGTGGTCAGTGTGGGCTCTCTGGTGGTCAGTGCGGGCTCTCTGGTGGTCAGTGCGGGCTCTCCGATGGTCTGTGGGGCTCTCCGATGGTCTGTGGGGCTCTTAGGTGGTCAGTGCAGGCTCCGTGTAGTAAGTGTGGGCTCCGGGTGGTCAATGCGGGCTGTGGGTGGTCAGTACGGGCTCTGGGTGATCAGTGCAGGCTCTGGGTGGTCAGTGAGGGCTCTGGGTGGTCAGTGAGGGCTCTGGGTGGTCAGTGTGGGCTCACCAAGTATGCCAGGGGTGGCAGGGTGCGGCTCTCTATTCAGGCGGCGACCGGCCTCAATCAGGCAGCGGCGGTCCTCTATTCAGGCATATTAGTGGGCCGCTCTGGGCCCTAGTGAGGATCATGCGGCCCTCTAATATGCGTGAATAGAGGGGCCACCACTGCCTGATTGCAGCCGGTCACTGACCCCGATACCGAGGCGATCCGGGTCGACCGGGCCTATCTACAGGGCAGGCCTGATGTGGCAGCTACACCCTCCCCTTTGATAATCCAACCCTGTAAGTATATACATTAAATTGCCAAAAGTATTGGCACACCTACCTTTACATGCACATGAACTTTAATGGCATCCTAGTCATAGTCCGCAGGGTTCAATATTGAGTTGGCCCTCCCTTTGCAGCTATAACAGCTTCAACTCTTCTGGGAACGCTGTCCACAAGGTTTAGGAGTGTGTTTATGGGAATGTTTGATCATTCTTCCAGAAGCGCATTTGTGAGGTCAGGTACTGATGTTGGACAAGAAAGCCTGGCTTGCAGTCTCCACTCTAATTCATCCCAAAGGTGAGGTCAGGACTCTGTGCAGGCCACTCAAGATCCTCCACCCCAAACTCACTCATCCATGTCTTTATGGACCATGCTTTGTGCACTGGTGCGCAGTTTTGTTTGAACAGGAAGGGTCATGAAATTGTCCAAAATGTCTGGGTATGCTGATGCCTTAAGAGTTCCCTTCACTGGAACAACCCCTGAAAAACAACCCCACACCAAAATCCCCTCCACCAATAAACATTACACTTTCCATGCCAGCTAGCCGAGCGGCTTCCTCCGTGTTGATCTATTTGTAAACCGGGTTCACCTTCCAAATTGATTGAGAGACAGTTCTTAGCGCTGATTTTATTGCACTTTTGTGAGTATAGTTTTAATACTTGATTATCCGAATAAAAAGTGATTTTGCACATGTCGGGCGCTCTGTGCTTTTTTACAGATTCCAATTAAAGGTTCCCAATCTTTGTGAGGAAGCAGCAATTTAAATATGGCTGCCACAAGCGCCGGGGATCAGACATTGTTTAAATAAAGCAGA
>NW_017306426.1:465077-466777 GCF_000935625.1 Nanorana parkeri
AGATAGATAGATAGATAGATAGATAGATAGATAGATAGATAGATAGATAGATAGATAGATAGATAGATAGATCAGGGGTGTGGAATTCCTATCGCCCGACGCCCGGGACATGCAATTTCGGGCGCCGGGCGAGTAGTTTTTTTAATACATTCAGCCCTGCTCCGGACAAGCAGAGCTGAATGTACAGTGGGAGCCGCCGCTCGTTTTCATACAAGTGATCTAATCAGATCACTTGTATGGAGCGAGAATCGGCGATCCTGTCCTCTGGTGGACCTGTGACCACGGCACGGGAGCTCACCATAGAGCCCGCAGAGCAGACGAAGAACTTCCTTTCTTCGTCTGCTCTGTGCTATCACTGAGACCGTGGCGCTGTGATCACAGCGCCATCTGTCTTGGCTGTCAGGAACTGCACAGAACATCAGTTCTGTGTTGGAGGGCAGGTTCCATAAAGAGAACCTGTCACCTCCAAACTATCACATAGAGGATTTTAACACCATGTGATGGGAATAAAAATTAAAAAAATAAGTGACAAAGTAAAAAAAAAATTAAAAAAATTAAAACCAACTCTGCGGCCCCTGCCATCTGCATACAAATAAATACACGCATAGGAAATTGTGTGTGTGCGTTGAGTCCTGCTGCCATTTCACTGCATCTCATTACCCGCTGCCTAGCTTCCTGATTGCCCGGGAAGCCTGCTCCATGCCAACGGGTGAGTACTGAAAGCAAAATATTGGTACTCGACACCCAAAAACTGGTATTGATGCATCCCTAGTTTTAAACTTTTAAAACTTTTTTTGTTGTATTGGGACAAGTAGATTGTCATGAAGGACAAGTAGATTTGACCCCCGCTTTAGCCCTTGGACAAGTAGTTTTTTTCAAAAATGTCCACACCCCTGTAGATAGATAGATAGATAGATAGATAGATAGATAGATAGATAGATAGATAGATAGATAGATAGATAGATAGATCTATATATCTGTCTAGCCATTTCTAAGATTTACACAGCCCTACCACACAGCACAGACAGCCTGCTGCCCTCTTCTCTGCTGTACTTAAGCAACACAGCTAGATCACTTCCCTGCCCCCAGCCTGTGACTGGACAGTGAAGGAGCAGCAACTGACAGATGAGCTTCCCCTTCTAACGCTGCTCTCTCCTCTTGTCAGCATGTTCTTTGTCAGTATATATGAACGGAGGATACCTAATTGGCCACAAATAATGCCTCTCCCTCTCCCAGTCTTCCTGTACAGGCGATTACTAGAGGTAGAAATAAAGTGAAATTGTATTAATGGTTAGTGGTGTTTTTTATATATCTGTTTGAAGTTCAGATAAATGCCTATCCTCTTCCCCAGCATTTCCTAATGTAACATACAGTATTTGTTCCTAATTTGTACCTAAACAGTGCTTGTACATAAACATGAAAGCTGGCCATGCACTGGTCAAATTTCAGCCGAGTCTTGCTGACTAGGGCAAAATCCAACCCCACTGACAAAAGTTGATTTTCCAATAAAACAATTTCGAAAGAGCTGGTGCAAAAATTCTTGTCCAAACAGTGACTGCAGCCACACCTACCGCTGTCAGAATACAAAAACCATGCAGGGGACATTCAAGAGTCTTTCCTTGTTCAGCCCCTGTAAAGAATAAATATGGCCATCGTATGGATACCATGAACCTAGAGAACAGGGGTAGCCAAACTTAGAC
>NW_017306426.1:467180-510425 GCF_000935625.1 Nanorana parkeri
CCCCCGCCCCAGCTGTGGTAAAACTACAAGTCCCATAAGGCATCGCAAGACTCTGACCACCACAGGCAAGACTTTCAGGGACAGCTACCCCTGCTATAAAGATGAATATACGCTATTGCAGCCGTTTTTTTCTTGGTTGTAAGCATCACGCACAATGGTACCAAGAGAGAATCTGTATACATGCAGTGTCAGTGTAGCGAAGACAAACAAAAAGATACCTTGTCGCACTCCTTACCGGAAAAACCTGACCTGCGGATGGCGCCACACAGTATAAAGATGAATAAATGTCACCAGCACACCACCAACATTGCAGTCCAAAGGGTTTGTTTATTGGAACGTCATGTCACCAAAACTAGTGTTTAACGGGCCACGCAGGGTCCCCTTCATCAGGCTCAGCAATAACAACCGCGTGTAGCGAAGAACAGGCTTGTATAATTACTCACTGATTGAGATCAATTATAAAACTGGAACAAAGAAAAGTCTGTTACTCATATTACCTGGTTGGTAATACTTGGTTGCAGTGGGTAATAAAGAACCCTTTCTTTTTCACCAATATTTATGAATTGGCCATACCTGTAATGGATACAGCTAAAAATTCTAAGATACATTGGCTGTCAAATTGTTTCATATTGCAAGGACAATATATCACTTTTATGATTCATGACAAGTTTTGCTGCAGTTGTAATTTAAAGCAAAAATAAAAAACCTTTTACAACATTATTCAAACGCACACCTGTTCAATTACAAAAAGTGTCACTCATCTATATTTTAATCACACAGCTCTTATGCTTCCAACAGCATTCATAACAGGACATAATCAATTCAAACTCTGAATCCGGAAATTGATTGTAGCAATGAAAGTTCTTTTTGCTTAGTTTATTTAGAGTCTTGATAAAATCATTTCAAAACTTTTGTTATTATATGTTTAGTCAAATTTGTGTTGTCCTGTGGCTGTGGCTTTAAAGGTTCAGCTCATCTTTTCACAAAAAATGAAAAGGTGAACTAACTCACAACACCCTCCGACTAGGCAACGGCAAAAAATGTGTTTCTTTTCAGATTTTTGGTTATTTCGTTTTGCGAGATTCAGGTCCGAAAGTCAATTTGTTTCGTTATTCGGATTCGGCCGAATCAGAAATTTTCGAACTAATTTACGAACTAATTTTTGATGCAGCGAATTGACATTAGAAAAAAAAAATATTTCTTTTATTTTTTGACAGTCCACAATAGAGATAAAAAATGTGGGGTCCAACCCCAAATGATACCAGACCTTAGGTTTGGTAGGAATTTTAGGGGGGACTCCAAGGCCAAAAAACAAAAAAAAAAGGCTGGGGTCCCACTTAAATTTGCTTACCAGACCCTTAATCCGAGCAGGAAAGGGGGGGACCCACATAATGAGTCATTATGATAGCTCTGCTCCTGAATGTCAACAGAGGGGCAGAACAAGTCCTGTGACATCACGACTCATTCCCTCCCCTTGTGTACATTCGGGTCAGAGCTGTCATTTTGTGGCGAGAGTTCGTCGGGATCCGCTGTATCGGCAGCCAGCAGGCAGCGTACGTGAGTCACCATACGTCATCCATCGCGATTGATATGGATCTACATCGCTGGGCAATGTGATTATTGTGTGGATTACATCGATGGACACTTTGTTGAGTTTCTTTTTTTTTTTTATTTAATAAAGGGCTTGTCAAAAACCTATTTGGTGAATGAGTAAGGGTAACAACTACCCCTAACTCATTTATGAGGAGTGGGTGGCATCTGGATGCCCCCTTTATAAAAAAGGGGGCACCCAGATTCAGATAAGCTCCCTTGCCCACAGACCCCTACAACCCTGGCTCAGTGGTCTGCGGGCAAGGGGACTTATCTGAATCTTTCATCAACATGGGAACAAGGTGCATTTCCAGGGGGTACCCCCCTGGCAAATCACCCTCACCATGTTAATGGCATGTGGCCTGCTATGGTGCAGGAGGGGGGGTGTACGCTTGCCATCCCCCCCCTTTCCTTCTCTGCCAGGCTGCTGCTCAGATTAAGGGACTGGTAAGATATTTTTTGGGTGACCCCATATATTTTTTTTGGTCTTGGGGTCCCCCCTTAAAGTTCCTACCAGACCTAAAGGGTCAAGTATGAATTGGGAAGAGGGACTCCATGCTTTTTTTTTAATTATTTTTATTTTAACGTTTAACAGCAAAAATTATTTCCGAATGACATTCGGAAAAAATTTCAGATGCATCCGAATTTCTTTATTGGAAAATTCGGATACGTTCGGATTCGTTATTTCTTCCATAAGGAAATTCGGATGCATCAATTTCTGAAAATTTGTACGAATTTCAATTCGGAAGGAAATGAGACGCACATATCTACCTCTGACTACACCCCCCAGTCCCTGCTGCACTTAGCTGCTTAGATGACAGTTTGCTGCCCACACCAAAGGACCACGCACTTCACTAAAACTTCACTACACAGCCCACAGCATCATCATGCTGGCAATAGCTAGTGGTCATTGCTCAGCACGGCAGGCCGACAGCGCACACAGCAAAGTATGTTATCTAAGCAGCTAAGTACAGCATGGACTGCCGGGACAAGGGGGGAGGGTGTTATGAGTTGGTCCACCTTTTAATTTCTTTGTGAAAAGGCACACAAGCTCTTTAAGGCCCCCTTCTAATGATGTATTGTGTTTAAAAAAATTGTTGTAAAAAAAAAAAAAGTAAAGCCAAACCTTTTTTTCGGCTTTACTTCTCTCTGTGGGGGGGCAGTAAAGCTGCGTGGTTGATGCGTGGTTGATGCGTGGTTTTACCGCAGCTGCACAGTGCTGCGTACATTGTCGTGGCACTGGCCATGATCCTTTACATCGCACGGCGAAAAGCATACAGCATGTAGCATTTGACAGGCAGTGCAGCTTGCCAAATGTGGCAATTGAAATGAATGGGACCCATAGTTGCAGTCAGAGGCATAATAAGTGACCTCAGGGCCCCGGTGCAAGAATCCATGAAGGCCTCCCCCCGAAGAAAAACATTAGATACTTAAAAAAAAAATCCAAAGCAAGCCCCCTTCTCTTCCATGTCCCCAGCTTCCCCCCTTCTTGTCCCCAGCTTTCAGCTCCCTGACCCCACACTCTTCTCTCACATGTCCCCTTCATAATCACAGCTCCCTATAACTCCCTCTTGGTGTCAGGAGCACGCCTGTGACACCCAGGGAGTTGGAGCTTTCCATAGAACACAGGCTGTTCTATGGTCAGCAGTCGTTCTGTGTGATGAGGGGGCGGGGATAACCCGCTGCCCACTCATTGGCTGCTGCGCCAGCTCGATCATTCTTCAAGCTGCGCCCGAAACAAGGTGAGGGGAGCAGCGTGAAGCATGAAGGGCCGAGGACAGGAGGAAGAGGTCCCGGTACTGATATTAGCAGTTACTACGGGCCCCGTCCTCTGGTCCTGGGCCCCCTCTAAAGCGCACACTGCCCGTTCAGCATTGCAGTCATCGGAAGCCCGCTTTCGATGATCGCAAGTATGATCTGCCTGTCTAAAGGTGGCCATACACTTTACAACCATCGCAAGACCTTAGTCTTGCGATGGTTGTAAAGTACTTAAAAAAACGTACGATCTGCCCATCTTGGACAGGCAGATCGGGCGGGCTTGTAAGCACGGCAAACGGGCAGTGTGTGCGTGCGCACACCAGCCCGTTCGTCAGTTGTCCAACAAGCAGGCCACTCACTCGCCGAGAATCGTACGATTCCCGGCGGGTTTTCCAGCCTGCTTGTTCGATGGAAGACGTGCGACCGTACAGTAGAAACGGTTGCACGCCTTCCATACACTGTACGATTCTCGTACGATCGCGGGATTTCCCGCGATTCTCGTACGAGAATCGTACAGTGTATGGGCACCTTAAGATGAGCAGATCGTAGAAGCTTTTAATTAGCTTACAACCATTGTCTTGCGATGGTTGTAAGGTGTATGGGCACCTTGAGTGGCGGAACTCCAGTGCCCGGTCGCAGTTGCGGCCTCTGCGACCCTGGTAGTTCCGCCACTGGTTGCAGTGTAGTACCTCTAAAGAAAATCCTACTGGGTGTACAAGAAAAAAAAACCCTGCATTCAGCTGGCGGCAGTGTCACCTCCTGAATGCCTGGCAGCCACTGCTGCCCGGCATCACATGGGGTCCCTCCTCAATATTCCTACCAGACCTTAAGGGTCTAGTATGACATTGAGGGGGAACTCCACACACTTTTTTTTTTTTTTACACGGGGTCCCTCCTAAATATTCCTACCCGAACTTAAGGGTCTGGTATGACTTTTGGGGGGTACCCCATGCTTTTTTAAAAAACATGGGCTCCCTCCTAACATTCCTACCAGACCTAAAGGGTCTGATATTGTTTGGGAGGGGGAACTGCACGCTTTCAAAAAAAAATGTCATTTTTTTTTTCTTTAGAAATGTCAGTTTTGCTGCAGCAGGTTCTATACATTGTACAGATGTGCCACTTTACAGGCAGGGTAAGGGGACCCCACAGGCACGATATTTAAAGGAATTTTTCATTTTTATTGTTTCACTTTAAGCAATGTTAAAATCACTGCTCCTTTAAAAATTGTATTTTTTTTAAAGTTTTTCTTTCATTGATTCATGTCCCCCAGGGCAGTACCCAAATCCCCATACCCTTGTTATGGCCAATAACTTGCATATATACGTCCTCTGACAATTGTTTTTGAAAGTTCTACCCCCATTGACATCACGGGGGTGTTCGGCTCATCACTACTGGTGTATGGCCAGCTTTAGTATTCTGCATTGCGCCTCTTTTCCTGGTGCCCACATAGACACAGATTCCATCCATATTCATGTTTCCTGTGTGCACAGGACATAAAAGTGCTGACTGGAGACTGCAAAATATATTGTAAAACACAACGGGGTTAATTTATCAACACTGGAGCAGACAGAATCTGAAGCAATTGTGCATAGTATCCAATCAGCTTCTATATTTTATTTTCAAAACTTAAAGTGGTATTAAAGTCTCCTTTTTGTGTTACATATATCTACTGCTAGCAAGTAGTAGATATATGCCCCAATATTTTTTTTTTTAAATGTAAAAAAAGTTGCAAATTAAGTAGTAACTGACCTGTGTCTGCGCCGCTCGCTCCCGGGCTGCAGAACGCATCTTCCCGAACGGCCGTGCAGGAGGAAGTGTGTGCGGGCGCATGCACACTCGATATCACAGGAGGGGAGAAGCACGCAGCTGGAAGCATACACCACGCAGGACAGACCCCATGGTAGACAGGAAGACATAGGAGTCTGCGCTGGATCAGAGAGCAGCACCAGCGCTGGAGGGACTGTTGGAAATGAGTAGAAGGAAGATGTTTGCATCAACAGGCATCACTTAAGTAAGTACTTAAAGCAGCATGGGTTGGGCCTTCAATGTCACTTTAACATAAGTTTAACTGAAGCGAGAAATTGGTTCCCTCATTGGGGGAGTATACTAAAATTGGAACAGCCAGAATCTGGTGCAATTGTGCATAGTATCCAATCTATCTTTCATTTTCAAAACTTAAAAAAAAAAGCTGATAGGTTGCTATTGGCAACTGCTCCAGCTTCTGTTGGCTCCAGTGTTGATAAATCCCCCCCCCTCCCATTAGGGGGAATATACCAAAACTGGAGTAGACAGTATCTGGAGCAGTTGCCCAGAGCAACCAATCCGCTTCTATCTTCAACTTGTCCAGTTAGGGTATGAAAATTAAAGATAGAAGCTGATTGGTTGCCATCCATAGCCTCTCCACATTTAGTTTACTCCAGATTCCACTCTATGCTCCTAGCTTCAAGGGCATTCGTACTTGTAAACTGTATACATTCTTATTCTGAATTTGTTTTACAAACAGAATGTAACGTTTCATCAGCTACACACACACAACCTATTTGTAGATGAATAGGTGTACACAGACAATATCAGCCAGCACGTGCTTATAGTATTATGCAATCGTCAACCTTGACTTTCACTGTGTGGCGCTCTGGCCCGCCCCCTCCCCGGCTCTATGGTAGGCTCGGTACGCATGCGCAGTGCGCTTTGAAGTCTTGTGACTGGCACAGTTGTCAAGATGTGGCGGATATCGGGGTTCCTGGGAAGGGGTAAGTGTGACGGGCCGGGGGAGACATGTCACTTGTCAGGAAGCTGGGGGGGGTCTTTAACCTAGTATAGATAGTAGCATTCTTGTACTGACCTTCTCGAATCACATTCCTTTATAGTGACGGTGTGAGAGTACCTGTCGTCCATAATACACAGCCTATACAGAACTTACGGGAAGTGTATAACGCTGGCCATACAGCACTGTACGATCGCCTAACTTTACCAGAACGATATATTATGAGAACACTGCTAAACAATCCATGCAATAAGAATCAAATCACGAAGGACCTGTACTACCTAATTGATGCTAAATCTAACCCTCACCACACACTTTACAATCTGATTGTACAATATTCTTTAGATCTCCCAACAACTTTGTAGTGGCAGGGCCAACCTGACTGTGTGCAGATTGATTTGATAGATTAGGCAGGTCCTAATATTAAATAGTTTTTGAGTTGATTGTGCAAAGATTGTATGGTCAGATTGTCATGTGCGGTGACTATAATGTATAATTAGATTATGTAGTGTATGGTCAGCCGTGCACAGGTCGTTTTTCTTGGTGAACGTTCATACAAAATCTCTGGTTGGAACTTTTGATAATCCCATCATAGACTTGATGAATGTCGTTGGAAATAAAGTTTGATTTTTAACATCCGATTTTGGAATGAATGCAGCGTTTTCATTCGATATTCGTAAGGCTGATGGGCAGTGTACAACCGCAAATACTGTACAATCGATCGACTCGTGTTCGCAAGCGCCTCGTGCCGAGCCCGCCAGGAAGCCAATCACAGGCACTGAGACATGTTCCCGGTCCGCAGCTGCAGAGATCGGGAAATGTCTCAGTGTCTGTGATTGGCCCTTCACGCTGACGGCTTCACGGCGGGCTCGGCACAGGCGCTTGCGAACACGCCCGAGCCCATCACTACTAACCAGCAGGTTAAAAAACTTTGGTCGATCGTACGATTTTCGCAAAGTTGGTGGCGTCTCCGTACGTCAAAATTTGTATGATTTATACAGCTCGTGCGCAGACGAAAATACGTGCGGCCGATTACCGCAGTTCGTCCAGTTGCTTTTTTTGTAATTTACTGCAGATTCAACCTTGCGATAATCGGGGCAGGATGGGACCGCCGTATGAAAATCGTACAACGGTTCGATCATTGAACCAAAAGTTTTGTCCGATGATCGCAAGGTGTATGGGCAGCTTGAAGCTGGCCATACACCTAAAGATTATCTGCAGACTTTCTGTGGTCAGATGGAAAAAGTGCAACGGATTCCTCCATCTATACTAAACCGTGGGTGAGTGGAATTTCCCGCTGGGCCAAGCTTCAGTATCTTGCTAGTCGGCACTGCTGGCTGTCAATATACCTGAACAATCTGATTGGGTGCAGGCATTGTTCTGGTCTTTTGACAGGCCGCGGTGCCGACTAGCAAGATACTGAAGCTGACGGCATTCATTGTTTGTGCGGCTGGGAATTAGGAACAAAGTTTTCTTATCAATGTACCTCTGTAATGTCGCCAGGCAGACAGTTCAGTCCGGTGACATTATTGGTGATGCTCGATAAGCCTTTACGTATTTCGGTTTAGTATCAGGTCTCCCTTTATTCCCTTTTTGTTTAAGCAAATAGTTTTTTGTAAATCTGTTGCAACATTTTTTTACTATGAAATCCTGGTATTAAAGCACTTCCGGTTACAGGCTGACAACGCTAAACCATGAAACCACTAAACTACCAACTAAAATTAGTAGAGGTGCACTGAAATGAAAATTTTAAACCCGAAAATTAAAAAAAATGTCAGACCGAAAATATTTGTTTGCTGGTGGCTTCGGGGAAATATTAGAGGTCTAAACAGACCCCTGATATTTCCCTTTTTAAAATAGAAAAAGAGATTGAGAACACAGAGCCCTATATGTCTTTTTCTGCAGCCCCAGTTATAAATGAACAGGAAGCCTCTATACTAAGTGTTCCTGTTCATTCATAACTTGTGGAGATAGTATGTTTACCAGGTACACAATTATGAATGAACAGGAAGTGAGTGTATGTTAGAGTCTCTTCGGAAGGGATCTAAATGATTTTTGAATTATTCAATATTCTCTGCTGATACCACTGCTTGTGGAAGACAATTTCAAAATGTAACCGCTCTAACTGAAAGCCCCTACACCATTGTGTGGTAAAAGCTGGCCAACAATCTGATTGGATGCAGGCATTGTTCAGGTATTTTGAGAGCCAGCGGGGTCGACTAGCAAGATACTGAATCTTGGCCCAGCGGGAGATTCCTCCATCCACACAGTTCATCTGACCATAGAAAATCTGCAGATAATCTAAAGGTGTATGGCCAGCTTCAATCTTTCTTTTCTCCACCAATTTTAGGTGGTGGCCTGTTACACGGGCGATCATTGGGAGGAGGTCCATGTTACACGGGCGATCATTGGGAGGAGGTCCATGTTACACGGGCGATCATTGGGAGGAGGTCCATGTTACACGGGCGATCATTGGGAGGAGGTCCATGTTACACGGGCGATCATTGGGAGGAGGTCCATGTTACGCGGGCCGTCATTGGGAGGAGGATTGCGTTACCCGGGCGGTCATTGGGAGGAGGACCGCGTTACCCGGGCGGTCATTGGGAGGAGGACCGCGTTACCCGGGCGATCATTGGGAGGAGGTCCATGTTACCCGGGCGGTCATTGGGAGGAGGACCGCGTTACCCGGGCGGTCATTGGGAGGAGGACCGCGTTACACGAGCGATCATTGGGAGGAGGTCCATGTTACCCTGGCGGTCATTGGGAGGAGGACCGCGTTACCCGGGCGGTCATTGGGAGGAGGACCGCGTTACCCGGGCGGTCATTGGGAGGAGGACCGCGTTACCCGGGCGGTCATTGGGAGGAGGACAGCGTTGCACAGGCAGGTGGTGGTGGGAGGAGGACCAAAATCTCCTCAATGGCAAAAAAAAAAAGCTGACCTTGATTAGATTAGACTCCTTTGAGATTGCAGTTAGACTGGAAAGGTGTGTTTTAGATCCTCTATATATTTATATACATTGCAGTAGCGTGACTATTACACAACAGGTGTTTTCCCTTTATCTAGAGCTGCTCTAGTTTAAAGAGGAAATACAATTTAAATAACATTCATCAGCGTGAGCTAATATTATCAAACAAGCTTTTCCGTCTGTCTCTTTCTCAGGGAAAAGGTAACGAATTGGTTACTATACACAGGCATCAGGCAAGCACATTAAACCATGCGTTCAGGAAGTGATGGCTCTCATTTGAGATTAATAACCAGTCTGAGATCTGTTCTTGTTGACATTTAAATAGAAATAAAGAATGTGATCAGGGCTGCAACAACTAATTGATAATGATCCTCCTTGTTGATTCCGATTACATGATTCAGCGCCCAAACACTCATCCGGCCCACAAACTCCTCAGCTCTGCTTAGCCACAACCCAAAGCCCCCCTTCCCCACTTTTTCCTCCTCCACTCTGTGTAGCCACTCCTAATCCCCCCGCCGCTGCGTCCTCAACTTTGCAGCCGCTTCTCAAACCCCCCGCCTCATCTTCAACTTTGTGCAGCCGCTTCCCAGTCACCCCCGCCGCTGCTGTGTCCTCACCTCTGTGCAGCCGCTCTCTCCCAACTGCAGGCTTTGTCACTGGTGACTTCTGTGAGAGAGAGATGGAGATGCCAGAGAGGGGGTGGGTTAGAAGGCGCGCTGCTGGACGATCGGAGAGGCTCTGTGTTATTGGGTGTGTGCAATGGCCAGTCTGCTATTGCAATACAAGAAAGCAACAAGCAACTGACTTTTTAGGCCATGTGCTTGAATAGCTCCATTGAAGTGGAAAGGTGACCCAAGGGTCATGTCACCGCATGTCACCTCCAATGTGCTATGGGGACTAGGAAGTTGCTTGTTGCTAAGTTTGTTGCTTTCTTGTATTGCAATAGCCATTAACAGACTGGACATTGCACACACACTGCCTCCGAGCCTCTCTGATCGTCCAGCCGCAATGCGTCCTGACCCGCCACCTCTCTGGCATGTGATGGCAATAAAGATAATAATTTTTTTTTTTTTTTTAAAGATAAACAAAACACCCAAACAAAATGTCAAGTTAGGTCATAGGAAAAGTGTCATAGGAAAGAAAATGTAAATGGCACCCCAAACAAGCTTTGCGCCTGCAGTGCGGTCACCTGCATTGGAACGCCTGCAATCGCCTGCATTGGAACAGTGTGGTGCGCTTGCAAAAAATTGTGCATGCAGTTTTATTCTGAAATAAACTAATGAAGTGAAATAAAATACATTTTTGTTTCTAAAACCCAATGTGTGCATTTTTTTTTTATTAAATAAAAGATGGTATTTAAATATTTTTTTAAATCCGATTAATAGAAAAAATTATCGGACGACTAATAGGTTATGAAAATAATCGTCAGTTGCAGCCTTAAATGTGATGCATGAACACATTAAAAGCAAGTGTACATTGCTGCACACATTCCAATTGGAACACTGCATTCCAGAGTCTTCAAAAATATTTTACACATGTCCAAATGAGAATACAAAACATCCGTGTGAACGAGCAATTTGTCTGGATGTATCCATTTATGTCTGTGATGCCAATTAAAAATGTCTGTTGATTCCTAGGCTGCAGTAAAGCCCATGTTATGCTTGTAAGAAATTAAACAGATGCTAGCTGCACCCCTCACAGCTCTCTGTCCGATAGGAATGGATTTGGGTGCTCGAAGTGACCACTATGGATAGCGCCATGCAAATACTCAGCAGTGTAGAGGTAGTTCACCAGCACTCAATTGGTTAAAGTGCCAATAGTAGTTGTGTTATTGAAGAATATTGTTACGTAGGTTAGAATGCCAACGTTTAAGGGCCTTGCAGGGTTCCTTCATCAGGGCTACACTCGCTGTGTTTGTTTCCCTCATGAAGGAACCCTGCGTGGCCCTGAAACGTTGGCATTCTAACCTATGTGACAATATTCTTCAATAACGCAACTACTATTTGCAGTTGAACCAATTGAGTGCTGGTGACAATTCATAGACGAAGATCTGCTTTGTACGTGTCACTCCCTCGCTGCCTTCTGACGCGAGGCGTTGCGCCCTTACTGACAAAAATGCTGGCAAACCTAAATCGCCAGCAAGCGAGAGCTGACTCACTCCTCCAGCCAGGAAGGAAGCGGAACATGCAAGCAGGTGAATGTTTTCACTGCCTGCATGTGTCCTCCAACGCGATTCTGCTGTTGGTGAATTGTTCCCAGCTACAGGCGTGCAAGGGTAATGCAGTTCCGGGCTGTACTCAACACAGCATTGTGACCAGTGTATCTTGATGGTGCCGTCCAATGCCATAGAAGAAGAGGAAATATCACCAGCACCCAATTCAGCATCAGAAATGAAAGTGATTTTATTTGTGCCAATTCACATGGGCCAGGAACAGCCAACGTTTAGGGGTCTTGAAAGTAACATTGGCTATTTCTGATGGTGAATTGAGGGCTGGTGATGTCTCTTCTTCTACTCCAGGATCACTAGTGTAACATAGCTCTTAGTGAGTCCAATACTCTGTAATGATTTGACAAGTGCAGAAATTTGGTAGAATATTCACACATGGCACAAACAAAATGTTCTATGCCTTGGGGGGAAATTGTCTAGTGAAATGTCACAAGTGATCACTGATCACACAGAGCAGACGTAGAATGCACGTTCTTCCCCCTGCTCTACACTCTATACTGACACTCTATACTGAGCCGTTGTGCTGTGCTCCTGGATCCCCCAGAAGAGCGAGGGACCCTGAAAACCGCGGCGGGGGCGGACAAGATCACCGCTGTTCGTTTCATACAAGTGATCTGATCAGAACCTGCCCTCCAACACAGAACAGATGTTTTGTGCAGTTCCTGAAAGCTGAGACAGGTGGCGCTGTGATAACAGCGTTCCGGTCTCAGTGATTACACAGAGCAGAGCTCTACACTGTCTATGGAGCAGGGGACCCCAAAAACCACGGCGGGGGGGGCCCGGACTAGATCACTGCTCGTTTTATACAAGTGACCGGATGAGATCACTTGTATAAAAACGAGTGGTGGCTTCACTCTGCTTGGCCGAAGTAGGACTAAATGTACAGAAAAACTACTTGCCTGGCGCCCGAAACTGCATGTCCCTGGCGTCGGGCGATAGAAATTCCATACCCCTGTACTTGTGTCCCTTACACTTAGGGTGCCAATTATCCACCTAAACTCTCAATCCTTTTTTTTTTTTATCTAATATTGAATCGAGATCAAACAAATATACATTGTCCAGCAAAATATTTCTTTAAAATGTTGACCAAGAACTTAGTCATCTTGTTCCCTACAGTGGCATCTGACCTCTGCGCTGTGCGTCACTCTGCACTATGTGTCACTCTGACCTCTGCGCTGTGCGTCACTCTGACCTCTGTGCTGTGCATTATACTGACCATTGTGCGTCACTCTGACCTCTGCGCTGTGCGTCTCTCTGACCCTGGCCTGTGCGTCACGCTGACATCTGCGCTGTGCGTCACGTTGACCTCTGCGCTGTGCTTTACACTGACCTCTGCGCTGTGCATCACTCTGACTTCTGTGCTGTGCGTCACTCTGACTTCTGCGCTGTGCATTACATTACGGACCTCTGTACTGCTGACTTCTGTACTGTGCGTCACACCGTTGAACTGGCGGAGTTAAGGCCGGGGCAGGGTAGGGGTTAGGTGGGGCAACTGGTGGCGAGTAACTTTTAAGTCCTGGCTAGTAGCTCAGGACTTGAAATTTTGAGCCCTGGTGTAGTGCATTAGGCTGTGTAAACTAATATTCAATTGATGTAATACATAGCACTTCAACCACCAGTATCCACCAGAAAGGTGTCGGGGAGCTTGGTTCAGCAGGCTCAGGCTAATAGGTAATCATGTGTGCACAGCTAAATAAATATACCAAAATGGAATAAAGGGGCCGCCATTCACACCCTTCGTGATCTACCAGCATCAGCTTTGAGAGCTACTGGTAGATCACGATCTACCTAATGGGCACCCCTGTTCTAAGCCATGGCAGCAAAACAGGTCTCATTATTCTTGCACAGGATCTTGTTTACATGCTTCGTAAATGCTGGCTGAGCATAATGCTCATCATACCAGAATTTACATTATAAAGGGGAGATAGAAATATTTTGTGTAACAACATCAATCCTGCTATATGTTTCTGTTAGCTGATTGTATGTAACATTTTTTTCTGCTATGAACATACACAAAATCAGGTACAGGTAAACACAATTGCTCAGGGATTTCCAGCTTTAAAATATGTTTCTGGGAGATAAGAGTTTGCGATCTCTTGTGTCAAAGTCCTTTTCCTGCTTTACTAACAAGATCTTAAAGGAGAACTATGAGGAGTGCTTTTCACTCACCTCATAGTTCTAGCCGACCTGTGACAATGAGACTGTCACAGGTCGGCTCAGTAGATCGGGAGGTGAGCGAACACATACCGGCGTTCGCTCACCTCTCAATCCTGTCACGGCTCTCTGCCGTGACAGTGGAGCGGCTGGATTCCCCCCTCCCCGCTCCGATCCGCCAGCGCTGACTGGCGGAACGGACGGGGGAGGGGGCGGGTACAGCTGGCTCTGCCTCTAGATAGGCAGAGCCAGCTGTCAGTCACGCAGCTGGGCGGATCCAGACATAATTGTCGGGATCCGCTTTAGCTGCGGCGTCTTGGTATACCGCGAGTTGTAGCTGGCGGTATACTGAGCCTAGGGTGACGAGAGGACGCTAGTTTGTGTCCTCCCGTTACCCTAAGGAGAACTATGTGGAAAAGCCTTAAAGGAGAACTATGAGGTGAGTGCTTTTCACTCACCTCATAGTTCTAGCCGACCTGTGACAATGAGACTGTCACAGGTCGGCTCAGTAGATCGGGAGGTGAGCGAACACATACCGGTGTTCGCTTACTTCTCGATCCTGTCACGGCTCTCTGCCGTGACAGGAAGGGGCTGGATTCCCCCCCGCTCCCGGCTCCAATCTGCCAGCGCTGACTGGCGGAACGGACGGGGGAGGGGGTAGCTAGCTTTGCCTCTGGATAGGCAGAATAACTACTGAAAAGTGTGAAACTCATTAACACATTGTATTTATTTCCTGATTGTTTTGGCACCGTCTCCCGCCTCATAATCCTTAGATGGATGACCATCTGTACCAAGTTTGTAATACAGCACAATGGAGGATCAGTACCAGGGCAATGTTCTTCCTATATAATTACTCTACCAGAGCCGTCTTTATATGGTTTATACAATTAATAGTTTATACTTTACAGGACTGCCATTAAATCATGGGCATTAAATATTTACAGCCATATGGCGTATCCTATGTGTCTCTTGCAGAAGAGAGACCTTTTCTGCTGTTTATGGAGGTGCAGAGTAATTGTGATATGAAGGTCAGGGCTTGTGTTATGGCAGTGTACACTTCAAGGGAAAGCACAGTGTTTTATTATTGTACTTCACATATAGATGTTGGTGCTGCCTTTTAGTGGTTCTCTCTGTTGTGGGGAGTTTGACCTGTTGATATGAACTACTTCTAAGTAAATGAGCTTATTATATTCCAACAAGTCAGACCTGACCTGTAGGCTTGCACCAAAATAAAGTCTCAATAACGTACAGTCACAGTACAGAATTACAAAGCAGGAAACAATGTCTGCTCTTGTCACTAGCTGCCCCCTTTTAAATATATATTTAAAAGCTATAGGAATGCAATTGATAATAATCAAACGGCCAACTAATCAAAGTTTTTAAAACATAACACCCTTTTACGCTATGGCTTCTACAGACTTTTCCTCCACACTGTCCACACTGAGGAACAGACTTTCAGTTACAGGGACAGGAGGAAGTGTCAATGGACTACACATGTAGTGACATGCACTTGTACTCTGTTGAAAATTACAAGTCCCTCTGCCACAGTGGAAGATGGGAGTTGTAGTCTCTCCATTTATCCTGTTAAAGGATCTGTTAATGGATGAAGCCACTGTGCAGGGAGAGCCACACACAGCCACGCCAATTTCAGATATATATAGGATACTGCAAGCATAAGAACCCCGGGATTCTGGAAAGGGGGGAGTCATTTGGTGGGTGTTGGGCTGCAGATGTAACCATGTATTTCCTGAATACGGGTGCAACATGAAACATGGTCAGATAGTAAGTCTTTAACATTTATAAATGTGTCTAATATAACCAGCAAACGTCAGATTTTCTTTTTAGACTTTCAATAAAATGTATAAAAACAAGAGGAATGATAGTTCTTCATGAAAGCGGAGAACCTGCCTGTAGTTACCAGTCAAATTCCTTATTTAATTTTCTCAGCTAAATAAAGATGAAACCTGATCAGTCACTATGGGAAGGTTCTTCAGTTTCGGGAAAATATGTTTTCACTCCACGTTTATAAGAAAGGCCCCTATGTTGCCAATTGTGTACAGTTTACATGAATAAGTTGTGTACAGTTTACATGAATAATATATTTTTCCTTCCAGCCCTGAACCGCTGTCATGCTTCCAACATCCAGGGATGTGTCCATGGAGAGACTGAAGCTTTAAATCCCTCATCTTTGATTCCGCTTGGTCAGAATGTAGGTAGTAAAAGGTAAGTTAAAAATATAGATGTTCTTAAAGAATACCTGTAATAGACTAGGGACTAGGGTTGCACAGATACCAAGTACAGTACTCGGTACGAGTACATGTACCGATACTTTTGAGCTCCAAGACTACACTAGAGAAAAATTCAAAAATTAGGAGGCAGCTGTCATTTGCAAGGAGCACACGGAGCTCCCGGGATTTGTACATCTCTGTTTTAATGTACGATTTTGTTTTTATAAATATAAATAAAGGGATGCACAGATACCAGTTTTGCCAGTACTGGTACTTGCCGAGTACTTACGAGTACTGATACATTTTTGTTTATTGTCATGTGACAGTTTTTCTAAAACAATACAGACTAATGATTTCCGGACAGTGGTGGAGTGCCAGAGCCAGGTCCCAGCTGCAACCGCTGCATCCCTGGTAGTTCTCATGAAAATGCCAAGTATCTGCACTGGTACTTGAAAAGTATCTGTGCATCCCTACAGGGACTTCCATATGTATGTAAGTGCCAGTACCTACCTCCTGTTTTCTTGGCTGGCTCTGCAGTGTGTTGCTAGACCCTTTCACATTATCTATGGAAATGCAGACTTTAACCCCTTCATGACTGAGCTTGTTTTTAGTTTCTGTTCGTAAATGACTGACACACTTTTGACATTTTTGATCAGAACATAGGCATGCAACTCCATCCCCTTCCTGTAGGTTCTTGAGGCTCTGACATTTGCATTGTGCAATACAGATTGGACCTTGAACTATGGGATTGCTCTAGTGATTCTGCCATTAAAATGGGGATTTGTACTGGTACTTTAAGCCACCTGCTTTTCTATATGTTTTTCTACTTTTTTTATGCTTTGGCTTTAAAGAGAAGCTGTCACCTTGTCCATTCACCAACACAGTGCCAGCTATCTCCTAGGCAGTCTCTTCTTATTGTTTTGACATGCAGTTTTTACTGCAGCTGACCTCTGATTAAGCATTTATTTCTATGTTTAGTTTGATTTGCAATTTTTATGGCATGTTTACTTTAACCCCTTAGTGACCAGTGATGTCCATAGTACGTCACTGGCAGCAGGCCCGTTTAAACTATGGGACGTTCTATGGGACCGGGAGCGGTGCATATTGCATCACTTCCGGTCCCATAGCTGTCATTACTCGGCTCCTGAAGTCCATCAATAAACTATTGAAGGGCAATCTGCACCTCAATAGCTTATTGTAAGCTTATAAGTGTAAAGGTGATACTAGGGGGTCTTTGGACCCCCAGTATCACCTTTAAAGAGTACCCATCACCACCGATCTGCTATCATATGAGGGGCTTGTAAGCCCCCGTATGTGATGGCAATTAAAGTAACAAAAACAACAATTTTTCAAAATAATATCAAATTCAATTTTTAACGTAAACATGCATCGGATGCGCCTTACGTATGAAAACAACGATCGTGCCACACATGTTGGGTATCGCCGCACACGCCAGAGTGAGAGCAATAATTTTAGGGCCAATATTTATGTGCATTTCAAAACTCATGACCTGTAGGAGCTTTAAAAGCGTTGTGTCTGGACTTATTGGGGTATTGAATTTTGTTGCCGTTTCACAGACGCACACAATTTTTAACCTAGACCATGTTGGGTATCTAATTACTCATTGTAACCTCATCTTTTATATTTTGTTAACAAAATGGGTATTTTATTGTTTTTTGCAGCACTAACTTTTAACTTGAGTGCATTTTTCACAAAATTTTTGGGTTTGATAATACGTTGCGCTAATATCGCGCAAATAAAAATTTGCAACAGCTACCAATATATAATGTTTAGGGGTTTGAAGTAATTTTCAGGCCTAAAATGTGGATTATAACATGGGTTCAAACATTTTTTTTAAAAAAGGCTTTGGTTATTAAGGGGTTAATACATGAGCGATTCATTTTAAGACGGTCACTAAAACAGAAATAATTACAGGTTTTTGAGCAGAGCAAAAAAAAACTGAACATAGGTGCCCTGTTCTGATAAAAAAAAAAAAAAAACCATTAGGTTATTCTTACATTCTAGCCTTAGTTTATCTGTTTGAACTTCAAGCCAGCATTTCATCAGCATGCCACTGAAGACAGTAGCAGATAAATTTGGGCTGTTTTTGATGTCAATCAGCTTGTTTTCATGGTTTGGTAGCTCAGAGTCGCATGTTAAGTGTCATAGCAAGCTGTAGTCTGCTTCATTGCACAATGTAATTTTAGTAGAGTAACAGATGTTTATATTCCATTTTCAGTGATGAGATCAAGAACATTTTATGTGTTCAGACAAAAACATGGTATTAAAAAGCTGACAGATATCATTGTACAAAACAACCGTGGCACCTTCACATTACTGAATAAATCACAGAGCTATCAGTAAATACACTTCTCTATGGTTTTATTTGTTGATATTCAGGAAGTGGGCCATTCGCTAAACATAGATTTCTTCATAGACTCTAGCAGGGATTAAAGCTCCTCCACATTGGCTAATGGCTATATACACCCCCTTCTATAATTGGCTCTTTCCTGTTCCCCTGCAGGCCTCCTATTGCTTAACGTATCCTCCCTCCAAAGGTCCACAAAATTAAAGTGCAACTATGCTTCTATGGAGACAGTCTTGGGATAAATAGAGAAATGTTCAAGTCATGGAGAGGATGTTGAGCCTGTCTCCCTTCAGAGAAGATGATAGTCTAGTGGGCTAGAGGAGAAGATGCTATTACACTTACATTCCTTCAACATTGGCCACAAGTCTGAGGTCCTGAGCCTCTTCTGAAGAGAAGATCAGGGTACAGATTGACTGATACCCCCTTTCAGCCGTAACCAAGCAACCAGATACTGACAATTTCAGTCATGTGATTAGCACTGAAGGGATTCTATAGTGACATTTTCTCCAGGGCGAGTAAATAGTTCACCTCTTCACAAAATCTTTTGTGTTAATTCTAGCAAGACTGGTAACATAACTTTAACGTTTCAGTTTACGTCCACTTTATAAGCTGCCGAGCATTAGCAATCCTCACTGCATTGCGATACAATAGTATTCCAACCCAACTGACCAAAAAGAAATGACAAGTAGATAAGGCAGTGCATTTAATAAAAGAGCAGGCTTGCATGTCAGTTGGCAAGATGAAGAAAATTATTTTTCATATAAAAGCTTAGTAGTGTTAATTGTCATTCCTTGCCGTGTAGAACTGCAACTCTGCCCAAGCTGATTGAAAACAATATGTTTGTGGGTAATTGGTTTTACCTCAGAGGTTGTTCAGTGGGAGCACAGATCATGCTTCCCGACTTAGATAGCCACAATAGGGAGAAACTACAAATTGAATTAAATACAGTCGTGAAAATTGTGAAAGTCACTTTTAGGGTCCATTCACACCATCTGCAATTGGAGCTGCTCTAGCCGTCGTTTCAAGCTCAGCCGCAATGCAAGACAAGGCAATTTGCCGTAGTGGTAGGAACACGGTGCTGTGCGCTGAAAAAAGTAAGACATGCCTTATGTTTTTTCAAAGCAGCAGGATGCGACTTGGGTACAACTGTCTCGCATCCCGGTGTGCCTGTAGAACAGTGGTTCTCAACCTGTGGGTCGCGACCCAAAAGTGGGTCGCAAGCCACAGTTGAGGGGTCGCCATGTGCCTTGTGTTTTGCTAGGTAAAAGACTCCTTAGCCTCCTCCTAGCGCAGCAGTGGCAGTTCTCCTAGATGGCGCTGCAGCAGCGGCGCCCAGAGGGGATCTGAGAGAGGGGAGCAGGCAGGAGTGCCTATCACCAAAGAGCCACACTGTGCACCACAGAGCCTGCACTGGGCGCCACCAGAGAGTCCCACTAGCTACCTGAGAGCCCGCATAGCCTCCTGAGAGCCCCCACAAATACTAATATTGGTGCATCCCTAAATTTTACCGTTGGGGGTCACCACAACTTGGCAAATGTTACCAAGGGGTCCCGGCGCTAGAATGGTTGAGAACCACTGCTGTAGAACTAAATGAAATTTAACTTGTGACATTTTAATACATTTCTAACCAAAAAAAACTAAGTACACAGGGCAACGCACTGGGATCAGAGCTTCGGCACTGTTCCGAGGCACCGTGTGAAATTAGTGCAGCGCCTGGTGTGAATGGGTCCTAAATGTTAAAGGATAATTAAAGCCTCTGGTTTTTTTTTGGCATAGATCTACTGCTAGCAAGCAGTAGATCTATGCAAAAAATGTTAAAAAAAACAAACACTTCAACAGAGGTTAATACTCACCTGTGTCTTCCCCGCACGCTCCCGTCCGAAAATGTGAAGATCCTAGGGCGGCCACAAAGCATCTTGGGACGGGTGCATGCGCAGTTCACATTTTCGGCCGGGACGCGAGGAGAGACACAAGGTAAGTCTATGGACGCGTGCACCCGCATGCAGACTATGTGGGACAGTAAGTGCCAGCAAGGACAGAGGGGTCAGCCCTGGATCGGAGACCCACCGCAGCGTTGGAGGGACAGATGAAAATGACAGGAAAGAAGATCAGATTAAGAAACCTCATTTAAGGTAAGTGCTTTCATAAACATTGGGGGAGGGGGAAAAAATTGACTTTAATGTCCCTTTAACTACAAGGAATTTTGCAGTAACAATTGCTGAGAATACTTTGTAGATTTCCTTTAGATGTTTCTCTGTGTTGCTCATTAGAGACTGTTGCAGATCTGTTTTGATTGTAGCAGATTTGTATAGAAAATAACATGATTGCACTGTTGTGTAAGAACAGGTTCTTCTCTGCCAGAGAGCAAATTCCAGCGGCACCACCCCTGTGACAGGTGACATCGGATACTACTGGCCATGTTGTTTCAGATGCTGACGTAGTTTTCAAGGTTATCTAGGCACAGTTTTTAAGCGGGTTTTGTTTTTTTACCATCTGCAAAGAAATGTAGTTGCTGAGTGATCTAAATCTTATTTCTTTGTCAGTAATCTTGACAGGTTGGCCTGTTGCTGTGAGTAAGCATAGTTAGATCAGATAAGGATTTGGTTTAGGCCCATTCAGTCTGTCAAATTCTAAATGACAACTCCCTGCAACAAAAGAGCTATTTTACTCACCTCTCCAGCGACCCATGTCTCCCATCTTCGCCCCTTTTTATCGTTGCAGCTTCTTCAGGATTTTACATGTCCACGATTTCCAGATGCCTCTGTTCCCTGCCATGTTCTGTGGTTCCATCCTTGATCCCTACTTCACTGCTGTGTCCTGTAGTGGCATCAGTTGAATTAAGGAACCACTGTGCATGGTGAGGGACAGGGGCATCTGACACTCCCAGAAGTGTCGAATGCTTTAGAGTGTGGTGGAAGCTACATTGCTGAAATAGCGCCACGGTAGGAGGCACAGACCTCTGGAGGTAGGGATGACAAATCTTCTTCTGTTGCAGGGAACTGGCATTTAGTTTTGGAGGGGTTGACAGACTGGCTGGATCACTTCAAACATTACTTATTTTCAACTTTGCAGAGCTGCAGTGGGGTTCTGGGCGCTAAAATGCTCTTTGTATTTCACCTACCTTTCACAACTGATCTCTGCCCAGCAGTACAGGTACAGAGTAGTGATGGGCTCGAGCGTGTTCGCAGCTCCACGTGCTGAGCCCGCCAGGAAGCTGACAGCGCCAATCACAGGTACTGAGACATTATCCTGGTCCACAGCTGCAGAGATCGGGAAATGTCTCCGAGCCTGTGATTGGCGCTGTCAGCTTCCTGGCAGGCTCGGCACGTGGAGCTGCGAACACGCCCGAGCCCATCACTAGTACAGAGTACTTACCTCGTTGGGGAGGAAGCAGCATGGGAATGTGTCATCAGTCAAGGTATAACTGCACTGCCACTGCACTGACCACCATAGCCACTGGCCATCTATCCATGGGGAGTTAAAACAGTGCCACTGACCAGCGGGGTCGGTTTAAAATGCTCTCCTGACCACCAATGCGGTAGGGGCTTCAAAATCATTGCACTGCCCGCCAGTGCGGGCTTGGGGGGAATTTTGGTGGGGAAAGGAAAAAAAAACATGTGGGGGTTACCAGCACTGCCACCAATGCAGGGGGTTATTATACCAGTCACTGACGCCAATCATGACTCCAACTTACACTTCACTGTGCATTGTGATACATTGCTAATGTATCGCAATGCAGAAGGTCTGAAATCAGGGGTTCAGGTGTATTGCAGCCCATTCATTTTAAGTGGGCTGCCCAACTCGACGCAGTGCACCTTAATGCAGGAACACGCATTGCTATTGTGCAGTCTTCTGGAAATGTGGGGCTGCACTTGAGGCCCTCTATAATTTTAACCACTGCCCTAGAGTCTTAAGACTTTATAATATGCGAGGCCCTATGAACTCTGGTCTGAGTTTTCATATGAGTGCACTACTTTGAGACTTCAGGTGCAGTGTAGAGGTAGCTGAACTCCCGGCAAAGGGCTAAATACACTGGATGATATGCCCTCTAATCCCATAGAGCTTTAGATTCCCCCTCACTTTCTCTTCTGGTGGCAGTTCCTCTTAGGACAAATAGTGAGGTTGAGCAGGGACACCAATATCAGTAAAAATGTGAAATAGATTTTAACCTTTCCCTGTTCTATCCAAAACTGGAAACAAAAGAGTCTTTCATATAAAAGAAATATATACATTATATACTGGATTCTATACACACACACACAACTCGGACTTGTTTTTCAATACAGAAACCAGATCAGACATTATCCAGCAAGGGATTTCTATATATTTTTGCCCAAGCACTTAGTCATCATATTTCCAGACTCGCTCGGCTTTCCTGAACTTCCTGTCCAGTTTTTAAGATCACAAGGGGCAGAGCAGTCTCCAGCATCTCTTCATCTACTTGCTTGGAGAAGGGAAGAGCAGGGAGGATAGTTTGCCTTGCCATGTCTGTGTGTGTTTGTGGGTACAGACTCCACCTTGATCATGTCAATAAAGAAGATTTAATGAAAGGAATTTTGGAGTGCCAGTGGTTTCTACTTTTTCTTATGGGTTGACTGGTGGCGCCATGCGATTCCACTGCTGCACCCACCTATAACCATTGGGTTTTGTTTCCACCTAGGCGTGCAATGTGATATGGACATATATGTGTGTTTGTGGAGACACACACAGCTTACTAACACACACAAGGGTGACTCCATAGCAGTTGCAGGACTATCACCATAGAGACCCAGGCGGTTGCTATGGGGCCCAAGGCACAGGGGGGCCTAGCCAGGACGAGGAACAAAGGTGTTTTGCTTGATGCTGTGCGGGTTGCCTCGGTCGCTATGGCATTGCAGGCTGCTGGCTGTCACTGGCTGCTGTGAGGAGGAACGCGCCGCTGTCCAGATCGCTGGCAACCTGTCGGTGCCTGGCGGCGGCAGCGTAGGAGGAGGTGGGGCCCGCCGGTGACAGAGGAGGAGGCAGCCAGCGGATCGGGGCTGGCAGGTGAGAGGTGTGCAGGGGTATGACCAGCCCACCTGAGACCCTGCAGAGCTCACCATAGAGAGTCTATGGTGGGCTCTTCAGGGTCACTCTGAGGTGGGCTGTGTGGGATCTCAGGGTGGCTCTACAAGGGGTGTAAATATAAATAACAGGGCCCCATACAAAATTTTGCTATGGGGCCCTGTGATTTACTAGTTACGCCCCTGCAAGGGAACGGAGCCACCCTAAAACATGATATTAGGACCAGTGCTCAGGGGACCAGCTGATTCTGCAAAAAACCAATAGGGCTATTCACAAAAGGGGGAAGAGTTTGGAGAAGGCAGGAGAAGTGGACAATCTAGGCTAAAATAGCTGATTTGGAAAAATTCTCCTATTCATCTCACTCTCCAAATCAGCCATGTTGTCCTAGATTGTTCCCTTCTCCTGCCTTCTCCAAACTCTTCACTATTTAGGCCTTGTTCACACCAAATGCAGACCAGATCTGCATGAGTTTCTGCACACGCAGTGCAGTGGGTTGTGCCACGTTTTTGATGCGTTCCTGGCCGTTTTTGGTATTAAAAAAAATATATATATATTTTTTTTAGTTTAAAATGAGCTTTCAGTGCGTTCCAGGGCGTTTGCATGTGTTTTGATGCGTTTGTATGCATTACAGAGCAGGTAAAAGGTCCTGCTGCTTTTTTTTTACCTGCTCTGGAACGGAACGCTGCGATGTGAACTGGAGTTAAAAATACCATTTGAAATACATTGGCGCAGTTTTGCTCCGGTCTGTAACTGCTCTGCTCTGCTCCTGGAACGCGCTTGGTATGAACAAGGCCTTAGTAAATAGCCCTGTAAAACCTTTAAATATCAAGCAGCAACAACCATTGTAAGTGATAGAATCAATGTTTGAAATAGCTTAAAAACCTTTTGACTTTAATATCGCTTGAACCCATCGAGCACTTGCCTTATTACATTGTCTGTGTAATAAAAGATGCCATGATCAGTCTAGAATGCCATCGCTTTTCAATTTAGAGACTTGCATGCTGAGCTCTGAGCATTCGTAGCAAGTACAGAGCTTGGTTCCGGCTGTCCAGCATTGGATACTTTAAAAACAATGATGTGTACTGCCGAGCAAAAGCAGTCTTGTTAATAAGTGGGAATATATTGCAGAAAACCAAAGCAAAGCTGGTGTTGTGGGTTGAAAAGAAAGGGGCGGCTTTGTCAAAACTGTAGCAAAAGTCTGCGTTGTCCATCCAACGATGAATAAGATGCCAGCTGTCATTTTGTTCCCACTAGAAAGCGGACAGTCGTAATCTGCTGTTACTATCGACAGCTCAGACACTTTTCTTTTCTCCAGACCTCATACATCAGCCCTAATGAGCATTGCACAGAAGGATATGTCTTTATGGATTTTATGTTCTATATACAGCAAAGCTGGCAATTTTTCAGTAATACTGGGAACGTCCATTTCACCAGTCATCCTGCCAGCAGAGCAATAGGTGAATGGCTTTTCAATGTTCTGAAGGAAAGGTCACCTCTTGCACAGTGCTTGGGAGGTAATGAGCAGTAACAAATCAAAAAGCAATAATGGTTATGGGTATAACCCCATTCTCCTGTAAAATGAGAGGCCTGTACTGTTTAATGATCCTGTCCTTGTTCCTCACAGCTCCACATGAATATAAACTCCCCTTAGGTCTGGCATATATTTCCTTCTTACAAAATCATTGAGATTCAGTAAAAATGGTCTGCTGCAGTGGAAAGGAACAGAATGTCCTGGGGCTGCACAGGCAGTCTTTATTTTATATGTTTGATAAATGCGGCTCAGAGTAATAGATTTATGAAAATGGCAGTTGTTGCCCATATCAACTTTGTGCTTGTTTATTTCAGCAGTGCAGAATTGTGAGTGAAAACTGCTATCTGATTTGTTACTATAGCCAACAGTCTTCATTTTCATTCACTACTATTTTCATAAACCATTCACAGGGTTTGTTGTACCCTGTGAATGGTACAATGAGACTGTCACAGGTCGGCTCATTAGATCAGGAGGTGAGCGAACAGATACCGGCATTCGCTCACCTCCCGATCCTGTCACGGCTCTCTGCCGTGACAGGGGAGGGGCTGGATTCCCGCCTCCCCGCTCCGATCCGCCAGCGCTGACTGATGGAACGGACGGGGGAGGGGGCGGGTACGGCTGGCTCTGCCTCTAGATACAATCGTCTTCACAGACAACCAGGGACACTCATTTAGCATTCTAAATCTGCATTTAGCACCACTTCACACTGTAGTTTTGCGCTAAAGGCACGGTATCCACGCGTTTATTGTGCAATGCACCGCAGGCTGGTGTTTGCATTCATTCTGATTGGCACCCCAACACACCTCCCGGTTGGTGTTGAATGCTGCGGCTCCTGCAGACTCCCAGCCCCTCTGTACGGAGTTACACACTTTGTTAAAGGGACAGAAGTAGGTGGCAGTGGGCTACAAGTGTGGTGACATTGCCACATTTGTACTCCATTTAGAACTACGCAGATGAACTTGTCTTTTCAATACCAGATCCTCTCAAAAGATCTGTGAATGGACTATGCGGCTGTGGAGGCGGAGCCCCGGAAATTCACTCCAATTTCAAATAACCCTGCGATTCTGATATGGGGGGGCTGCAGATGTGACCATGTTACACCCTGAATATGGGTGTAACAGGAAGTTACTATTTAAAGGAGAACTATGGGGTCAGTGTTTTTCCCCATTGTTCTCCTTAGGGTAACGGGAGGACACAAACTTAAGCTCAGTATACCGCGAGCTAGAGCTCGCGGTATACTGAGACGCCGCAGCCGGCGCGGATCCCGGAAAAGCACTCACCTCATAGTTCTCCTTTAACATTTACAGATGCGTAAAAATTTCATGAGCTTTCCAGAACATTAGATTGCTCGGGTTAAGTTGTTACTTGTTGAAGCGGCTGCTTCCAGATCTGTGATGTCCACTCAGTAGTTATAACAGGACACGTGTATACTGTTGGTTTATAAACAGGAGGTAGAACCAATAAACAATAGTTCTTCCACTCCCCTTAGTTGCTGTGGTATTGCAGCATTTTGCAGTACTTATTGTGTTATAGTGGGGTAAGCGGAAACAGGACTGAAGGAGGTGGCAGAACATTATATTTGCTGCTTACCAGTATATGTAGAAAGTGTCTTCAGACATTTCAGATTTGTATAGGACTGTCACTTCAAGATAAAGTAGTTTTGCTTCAAATGTCTGAAGAGGCCTCTTAAAGTGTTTCTAACAAGCACGGACACTTTATGGTACATACATAGCTCATGTTGGATTAAACAACCCAATAGTGAGCATAAAGCCTGTGACACACTGCACACGAAGCTGTGCAGAGCGAAGCAAAGCTGTCAGACACGGAGCTTTGCGTGCAGTGTGTGAGCTGAGTGCAGGCAGATGAATGACCGCACCTTCAGCCAATCGGTTCGCACGTAACAACCAGCTGGAGTGCGCATCCTGACATTTCTCATCTCAGCACGCTCAGCTATGCCCACATTCGTAAGCTCACGTGCCAGAGCGAAAATTACATGACACACTGCACGCGAAGGCAGCGCTTCACGTGCAGTGTGTCACAGCCTTTAAGCAGGGGTGGGCAAACTCTGGCCCTCTAGCTCTGGTGAAACTACAAATGCCATCATGCTTCTGTCTCTGAGAGTCATGCATGTGGCTGTGAAAATCTTGCAATGCCTATGGGATTTGTAGTTCCACAACAGCTTGAGGGCCAGAGTTTTCCCACCCATGGCATAAAGCAATTACTTCACAATAGCTGACGGCTCTGTGCGGGTTGTATTGACTTTACCCAAAAAGTGACACCAGATAGTGACTCTTGCATGAAGGCAAATTGAAGTGGCAGAGTTATATTCTGTCTATAAATCTTTAACTTGTCTTCTTTCCTCTTTCTGTGTTTCAGTTACAGCTCTCAGTCATCAGGTGCACACAGGGGCCAGAATGAACAGAAACATAAGAAAAAAGGGAACTTTCAGTTCTGCACTGGTCAGCTGCCGCAGTATACTGTACTGGATGCTGTTGGAGTGGTAAGCGACCCTATAATAATATTTGGGCAGGCATGTGACAGAAAGATACTTGTCACTTTATTCCAAATGCTTCCAACTGAATGTTGCTTCCAACTGAATTAAAAAAAAAAAATGTATCTGTCTGGTAAACTGAGTGTGACCCAACTATGAAATTTAGTGGGTTTTGTGATCTCTAATCAACTGCCAGCTAGGGCAAAAAAAAAATCAAGTAAGTTTTGTACATCTGTCTCACTGTTCATAAATGAATGTATCAATGGGACATTAGCTGTGTGGCTACAATTGGTATGTGTATGGGTACCAACACACGTCTGCACATCTCCTCAGCCAATACACCCAGCACTAGACAAGATAGGTAGGTTTCTTAAAGATTAAAGTGGTGGTGTCTGTTTATACACGCAAACACTTACAAAAATGGCGTGGCAGCCAAATTGCTGTTAAACATAGAGTAATGCGGTGGTAGTCACACTACTTGATGTAGGGCAGTGCTCCCCAACCTTTTTATCGCCGCGGACTGGTCAACGTTTGATAATTTTACCGCGGGCCGCTGGGCCGCGGTAAAATTGGCGTTCAAGTGGCGAAGCAGTTTTGAAGGTTTCATTGCCTCATTAGAGAGCTGGTCGCCGCAAACTATGCAGAGCGGTTTTGGTGTGTGGGAATCACCTGTCCCGATAAATCCATATTTCACCTTTTCTTTTTCCCAAGGAAACTTTCTAACGACGTCTGTTTTCGTACTAATTTTTGCTAATTTGTGGGTTAAATTTGAGCAAACACAATATACATGTACACCAAGCACTGTTAAACATGAGAACCGGTGAACAGAGAGAAGAGCGATACACACCTTCTCTTTACCAAAGCTACAATGCCACTGCCGCTTGCAGCCGCTCAGCTCCAGACGTTACCTAAAACCGCCCCGATATCACGATATTTTGCGCATGCGCGGTATTGGTGTGGCTTTAGGTGATGTCTCTCAGCTCCCGGTTAACCTCTCGTCCTGGAAATTCGGACAAACCCGAGAGAAATACACCACAGTAAATAAAATGGAAATAATGTAATGTTCCTTGGGCGGCCCGGTACCATTTGATCCACGGACCGGTACCGGTCCCGCGGCCCGGGGGTTGGCGACCACTGATCTAGGGAACCTCAAGTGCAGCCCCTGACTTCATCAAAGGGCTATTGGCATTCACCACATAATATTCAGAAAAATGCCATATATTGCAGACATGTAATGAAATGGTTATTGGCATGCTGCAAGTGATGGTCATAGACTGCAGACATCCTATAGGAATTGTTAGAGAGTTGGGACACGCTTCAGGAAACTGTCATAGACGTCTGGTCACAGAACCTCCTGGTCTCACTACTAGAGATGAGTGCTATCCGCAGCCCCTTTACAAATCAGTGCTTTCAAATTTCTGCTCCCAATAGCTACCTTTAAAAATTCCATGTGCCATATTTGGTATTTCTCTCAGCAAGATCAATCCTAAAAAAAAAACCAACATAAAAAGAGAAAAGGGATGGACAGCACAGAAAAGGAAGGTAGCACAAAAGAAATAAACCAAACCATTTAACCATTAGAAGTCAGCCAGTTAAAGAAAATATTTCCTTCAGTGGCTTAAAGGAGAACTAAAGCCAAACCTTTTAATTTTTTTTTTTTTAATTTTTTTTATTGGCGTTAGCCCTCTTTTATGTCAAAGGAGTTCCTTTTTTTCTGATGTACTCCTGTGACCCAATTCTGCATGTAGTGGACTACTTCCCTCTATTTGCTGACAGTGCAGGGCCATGCTGCAGCCGGCAAAGATCCCCACAATATTGTCAGGATCCACCCCGATCCTGACAGCTGGTTCTGCCGTTCTAGAGCTAGCTGTGCCCTCCCCTGTCTGTCCCTCCCATGAACGCTCGAGGAACAGTGAGGGGAGGGGGAATCCTTGCGGGGAGCGATGACTGACCGCTCTCTGCCGGGAGGAGACCGTGAGCTGAGAGATCAGGAGTTCTTGATTGCTCAGCTCTCACTCTATAGAGCCGGTGTGTGACCTCTGCAGTGTCACACCGTCTCTAAGTATTGGAAAGAGTACATTTTACTCTCCCAAAAGGTGCTCCTTTTAAGTAAGCACCAAGAAATAGATTACTATCTGGAGGGGCCCTGAGGGCCACTTTGTAAGTGCCAAAGGGCCACATGCAGCCCAGAGCCACAGGTTGGGCACCAGAGATCTAAGGTCTAACCAGTTTACTGAGAGCCCCCCGTATAGTGCTTTCATTTCTCCTCCTTTATGATGAATGTAAGTGTATGTGACCATTTTTCTCTCTTTTTTTCATCTTACAGGGAGCCGCTGCTGTGTTTTTCCTGCATTTAGCTCGTCAGGTGTCATTTTACTGCTCCACCAGTAAATCTCAGGAAGACCGGTGCTCGCGGCGTGAAGACCTGTGCTCACGACGCAAATACCTGGAACAGATTTTCTCATCTGTCTATAAGTACAGCAGGTTGTGTAAGTAGAACACTTCTGTTGAAATCTATATGATATAGAACCAGTTTCCGTAGCAGCAGTTACTTTATATTTCTCAATACTAGGGATGCACGAAAATGAAAATTTGTGGCTGAAACCGAAAATTAAAAATTTGTCCGGCTGATGCTAAAACCAAAAATGCCCAAACAGCCTCTGCCGCCGTCACCGTCTTGTTTCCGCCCCAAAAAGATGTCGGCAGTAGGAAGTGGGCGGTAGCAATAGCTAATAGCTTGCTGGCTATTGCTCCCACCCACTGCCTGTTGTCGATCAGCAGAGGAGCGGACGTGAAAGAAAACTTTCTCTCTCAGAGTACCATTTTTGGCCACCGATAATTTGTTGCATCCCTACTCAATACCACTTCTGTCCCATTGTAGCAAAATAAAGAAAAAGAAACTACTTGACCAGCCATGTATCAAACTTTCCTTTAAATGCAACTGTATAAACAGAAAAATACATGTAAGTAGAGCAGCCTTTCTAAGTCACGGTGCCATGGAACCCTGGGGTGCCTTCTGGCTTTATCAGGTGTGCCTTCAAATTTTTGCAGTGTGTCATGCATTTCCCTGCTGCAAGCGAGCCTGCACCATGTCAATGCATGATGCTAATTCCGGGTGAGCAGCATCCAGGACTTCCCCCAGCATTTATAAGAGGACAGAAGTCCATCTCTCTCTGTCCAAACCTGCTCCACCTCCCCCACTTTGCCATGCTGCCGCAGCCGCACCGTGGTGGTGATGGGGTAGGACTCTAATGTGAAAGGGGGGACTCTGATAGGAAGGGTAGGAAAGGATCCCTTCATCAGGGCATGCATGATGAAGGAATCCTGAGTGGCCCCGAAACGTTGCTTTGTGACGAGATGTGTGTACATCAATAAAATGACCAGTCGTTGAAGATTTTACTTTGGTGTGCTGGTGATATACTTTACTATTTGGATTTGAAGTGGCGCCATCCACTATTACTGCAGCACCCACTTTAAAAGGGACATACCAGTAAGGAGTGTGGTGGAAACCTCTTTGGATCTGATAGGATGGGAGCTCCTGATGGAAAGGGGGGAACTCCGCTTCACTTTTTTTTTTTTTTGTGGGGCCCACTCTAAAATCCAAATATAGAATGAGGGTTTAGTATAGATTTTGTGGGGAACCAATTGCCATTTCTTTACATTTACATTTTTTACAACTACTTTTAAACGTTGCCGTGACTAGGGATGAGCCGAACACCCCCGTGTTCGTATTCGAACCGCCGAAATGTTCAAGTTCGAACTCAATGCAAGTGTATGGGGGTCGAATGTTCGACCCCCATACAGCTGCCGGCACATGTGGCTGCAGGGGCCTGTGTCCCTTCAAATCCCCGCTGTTCCCCCCCGCCTGTGTTGGTGAAGGCAGCGGGAACACAGACCACTGCATTGCTCCGCTGCCCCAGTACCTTTGCTGCTGTCTTCCCCTAGTCCCTCGGCTTCTCCGTTCGGCCGCGGCACCTGTGCCCTGCCCCCCTGCCTCCTCTTCATTGCAGGCTGGGAGCCATACCCAGCCTGCTATTGGATATTGTAAAATGCAATAGCAAGCTGTCTATTGCACCTGCCTGCTGTAAATCAGCATGGGGGGACCTGATAGAGAACTTTCTCCTTCAGGCCCCTCCTCCGCTGAGCCCTGATCGGGCAAAGTCTTGCACCTGACCTGTGGTCAGGTGCAAGACTTTAACAAATCAGAGCTTCAGTGGGCATTTTGTATTATGGAATGTCTGTGGTCGAACAAACCGCGAACATCCCATAAAGTTCGGCGAACGCTCGAACTGCCGATGTTCGATTCGAACTCATGTTTGAATCGAACACTCGGCCCATCCCTAGCCTTCACTAAAAGCAGAATTGAGAAAAACCCTCTCCTAAAAATAAAATTCACCCCCACATTTATCAATCTCCTTGTTTGCGGTACTAGCTGTAACAAAGCAACAATATTTATTGAGCATATAATATGCTATGTGTGAATAAATTAGTCCAAACAACTTGCTATGGTGAAACAGTGAATGGATACAGTTGGATGACAACATTGTAATTTATTTTATTTCACATTCGGAAATTATTTTTGTGAGAGGGTTCTGTAGTTTTCTATTTATACTGTTGCAATTAAAGGAAAGTTTGCTACACCGCCGACTAAGTATCCGTTTTCTTTATTTTGCTTCACATCTACACATCACTGTATTTCTTCACCTTCATCACACCATATTTTATTCATACCTAAAATCCAGGCATTTTGCCAGCACAGAGTTGGAGATATGGCCATACGTGTTCAGGTTTCCTTAAGAGCTATTTTATGGAATTGATTGTTGTTTCTCACACAATTAACACTTGTTTTCTTCCTCATGTGTTGTAGCTGTCAGCAGTCACATTTTGCCAGGGAGTGTCCAGTCTAGTAGCTGGAATAGCATTCAGTTGCAGAATGATGCCGCTCTGCAGCATGCGGATGTTTCTCTTGAGAGTGCATCTTCAGCTTCCTTTAGTGAAAATGACCGTCTCCATCAAGTGTCTGAGCAAGGTATGGAAGGTGGAAGACTGTACCTTATTTATTTGTCCACTGTTGACTTACTAGTGGTTGACTGTTTCTGTTTCTTACCGTAGCAAATTCATACTCTAATGACCACCTTGGTTATTTACATGAATCAGATCTTAGTTCTGAGGAGAATACATCAAGACCTGTTAAGAAGGTAATATTACAGATAATTAATTTAATATTAATGTCTTCCTGAGTAAGTAGTTAGAGCACGGAATGTATAAAACTTGACCTTTTACCATTCACTGCACTTTAATTTGTCCCCTTGCCTTCTCTCGAATACACAATTTACAGTTTGTAAAGTGTATATAGTTTATTTTTGCTCCGCCATCCTCCCACTTCCTCATTACTCCTGGTGATGTACCTTCAGCTGCCCCCAGCCTCCTAGGATATTCATGTCACACATCCTATGAAGTGTAGGTCCAGAGGGTACCATCGCACTCCTGACCCGAAATAACCCAAAGTATCGGGTGGGTGCTGAGGTGACTGCAGATGCCGCGGGTAATCCAGAAATATATGAAGGTCACTTGCACTCCACTTCCAGTGCGAATAACCTTCATATATTTAAACATCCTATGAAGCCGCGTGTCGATGTGGTATAAGATTTCCTGCTGGCATATCTGACATCCATGCATGTGTGAAATTGTGTAATAAATTGGCACTTCTGTACCTGCAGATTCCTGGGGTGTGTGATGTTAATATCTCAAGGTGGGACAGGCAGCTGAAGGTATGTCACTCTTGCCTAGGTGAGGAAGTGGGAGGGTAAGGGGCAAAATTAAACTATATACAGATCACAAAACATGAACATTCTTATTGATTGTGTAATAGAATGGAGGGAGGATGGGAATGACCAAAAGTGCAGTAAATGGTGAAAGGTCCATTAAGAACTTTTAAATAGTTAATAGACTATTTTGCACTTTTTTGTAGGTACTGGATCCAAATGAAGACCATGGGGAATCAATAAACCGTGCTGCCTCTCGATTGCTGGATTTGACCGAGACCAGCATGCCTACAGTGCTGAACATATTTGGTACATATATAAATATCTTTACCTACCACTGTGGTTCTCAGTTGTGGAGGGAGAACAGCGCACCTAAAAGAAACACACACAGAAATGTGGAGAAAATACAACCTATATGTGGGCATTGTAGACAGTTTCCAAAGTTAAGCCCGGTCAAGAGTTCAAAGACACTATGCTTAAAGGGTATCCACAAATTTGTTATAGCGTAGGAAAGGGTTAGAACTCCTGTCTTTTTATTGCTGCCTGTCCCCCTGCTACAGAGATTTACACTCACTGTTCTGGTGAGTTGTCACTAGAACAGAAATAGAGGGAAAATCTTCCACTGGGGACACTTGTTCCAGTGACAACTGTCTGAGAGGGGATTCCCCTAACCTTAAAGAGATGACCTCTTGCTTTCTACAGGACCGGAGCTTTAGGAAACTCTCCCCATTTGGATACACTTGGGAAAAATCCTGACTGGTTTAAACCATTCCCTTTTCTATCCAAAATGAAAAAATAGCTTAGATATACTTTAATCGGCCTGCTATTTTGTTACCTTTAAATAAGCACCAAAAGGAAACGTATACAAATAGCATGTATTTATTTACGAATTACTAAATCACTCTGAGTTGAGCTGGTGAAATGAACTGAAATCTGTCTATATACGAAATACTGCATAGTAGGGATGTCCCAATACCATTTTTTTAGGGCCGAGTACAAGTACTTTCCCTCAGGTACCAATTACGATACTTTTTCTTAAAGGAAAATGTGACATTTTTTCTAAAACAATACAGACTAATGATTTTAGGGCAGTTTTATAATAATGAAGAACTGTAACTCATTCCATGATTATTCAGCAATGGAGAATGTCAACCAGCAATAGAGGACTACAGATCAAATCAATCCATGATTATACAGTAATGGAGAATGCCAATAATGGATTGCTGATATTTGTAGTCATCTAAAGCCTGTTGCTATTTTCTATTGCTGTATAATGATTGATTATGGAGAATAGCAACCAGAAATAGAGGACTACAGATCCTATCAATCCATGATTAAACAACAATTATACAGGGCTGTGTGCGGTCTCAGCAGGGCTGTGTGCGGTCTCAGCAGGGCTGTGTGCGGTCTCAGCAGGGCTGTGTGCGGTCTCAGCAGGGCTGTGTGCGGTCTCAGCAGGGCTGTGTGCGGTCTCAGCAGGGCTGTGTGCGGTCTCAGCAGGGCTGAGTCTCACCAGGGCTGCGTTCCGGTCTCACCAGGGCTGCGTGTGGGTCTCTCCGGGGCTCTGCAGTTGGGTGCCGGGCTGAACAGGGGGGATCCGGGCTCGTGGGGCTATCTTGTGCTGTGCCAGGGAAGTAGGCAATGTACGGCCAGACCAGCACTGTCAAAGACAGCTGCCTGAGGTCCCTGAGGTAGCTGAACTTGTTTCAAAATATAAAGGGCCGTTATCGGCCTTAAGAATTGGGGCATTTTCAGGATACTAGTATCGGTATCGAGACATCCCTACTGCAGTCTAATGTATATATTCATATTTAGTAAAACAGAAGCACAGAGACGGGAGGAGATATTTATGTGGGCTTAGGTTGGAAATGGCTTAACATGGCAGTGCCAGTGTGATGAACAGCAGATGCAGAGACAGTTGTGTGGAATCTGCAGTATAACCAAATATTTGTTACCATCCCTATGAAATATTTTTCATCATGATTTGCAACCATATTGTTTCAATAGAACTGGGTTATAATGTTTCAACTGGGTCTGATTGGAGTTGCCCTTTAATCACATCTAAATATTTTTTGTTACCAATGTCTCCAGGGATTATCAGTGCCAGGGACAGTGCTGATTACAAATCCGCTTTCCGCTTCTTTCAAGAATCTGCAGAGAGTGGCTACAGCAAGGCCCAATACAACACGGCTGTGTGCTATGAGAAAGGAAGAGGAGTGGCCAAAGACATGACCAAAGTATGTGGTATTGCGTGACTGGGATGGTCGTTGTCTGATAGATAAGTCTGTAGCGATAAGTCACATTGGTGCAGACTAATAATAGATTTAATAGGGCTCATTTAAATGTTCCTTGTTTAATCATTAAGGTAAATAGTAAAAATATTATTTCTGTTGAGCTCTGCATGCAATCTGCATTTATTGTACCATTTATATTCCTAGATCTTTATGCGTTATGTACATATTAAGGAGTTTGTTCCCCTAGATCACAGTTTCTTTGCTTCTGGCAAGTGAACCTTTGACCAGGGTATGGTCATTTAAAAGAGAACTATGGGATAAGTGTTTTTCCCCCGTAGTTTTCTTTAGGGTCACGGGAGGACATATACTAACCTCCTCCCGTGACCCAAAGCTCAGTATATAGCGGGCTGTCTAATGCGAACAAAATAAAACACCAAAAATGCACTATTTTTACACTTTTTATTTTACTGTGCATTGTGGCGCCCTGCCTTGTTTTCAGTTTTAAGACACCGTGGATATTATTGACTTTTTTTTAATCTTTGGCTAACGATGACATAACACAAGCAAAATGTGCCTTTTTAATCACTTTTTCAAAAATGCTTCAGTAATGTTATGGTCCACTGTGCAAAAAGTACGTTCACCCTTGGCCAAAGAAACTGGTATTTTCCCCTTTAGCAGAAACGACTTCTTTTAGGAGTTTTGCATAACTGCCCACCAGTCTCGGATATCGATTTAGTTAAATATTTGACAACTCCTCCATGACAAATTCCTTTGGATGCCAGCAGTGAGTTTTGTTATGTGAACTTCCCCTTTTAGATCCCCCACAACATTCTTGTGGGGTTTAAATGATCGCTTTTACTAGGCCTGTTCAGGTAGAAACAAAACCTTTTGTCTCTAGGGTTATGGAGATCCGAACCCTTGTTAGTTACCCTTTTGTTCTGCTCGTCAACCAGATTTGTAACCCAAAGTAGACCATATAGAAATGATTTAACCAGCTACAAGAGGGTAGCTGGTCACAGAGGTCAGCATAAAATCGGGACAAGCAAGATATATGCAAACATTTAATTTATTGTACAAAAAAAACTGTAGCATTTAGGACATAGCCATCAAAAGCAGACTACTATTAAAAACAAAGAAGCATGGCATTCAATTAGTAAACCTTCTGATATATAAATAGATTGACAGTTGTGCTCTTATTACCATAGATATGTCAAAACCGTAAGGAAAAAATGATTTAACTTATATGCATAGAGACACCCTACTTCCTAGTATTGTGATAACCTCTATATATTTCAAATCACATTAGGATATTTATAGTTAGATGAAAGAGACATATAAAAACTTCTTGTAAGAATACTTTTCCGTGTTGATATATTGCTGTGACCAGCTTCCCTCTTGTAGCTGGTTAGATCTTTTCTGTTCATAACCCTGCATTTTATTTATTTTGTTTTTTGTTTATCCAATTCTTGTTTATCATCTTGAACATCCATTCCCACTTCAGCATCAACTCTTGGACAGATGACCTCACATTCTTATAAAGCCCGCTTTGTGATATAATGTAGAATTCATAGTTGACTCAAAGACTGCAAGCTGCCCAGGCCCTGAAGCAGCAAAGCAGCCTGAAACCATAACATTTCCACCACGTTTTACGGCTGGCATGAGGTTCTTCTTAAAATACTGTCTTTGGTTTGCACCAAACAGGTCTACTGTTACTGTGACCAATCATGTCTGTCTTTGAGTCATCAGTCCACCGCACATTTTTCCAGAAGCCCTATATGTTCAATCTCAAACTGTAATTGTGCTCTAAAGTTTGTTTTTTGGACAGCAAAGGCTTTTTCCTGGCACACCTCCCATGCAGGTCATATTGGTGCAGTCTTTCAAATTGTGTACTTTGACCCCAGCTGTTGCAAGAGTTACCTGCAGATCCCGCAATGAAATGTTGGGGTTCTTCGTGACTTATTTCAACATCAGTCAGCTCTTGGACTGAATTTGCTGGACCAGTTGGTTCTGGATATACTATATGAGCAGTCTTTTGAAGTCTACACCACTTGTAGATTTATTTTTTTTACAGTGGAAATATTGATTGAAAAAATATTGGTGATCTTTTTAAATCCTTTGCCAGACTCATGGCCATCTACAACCTTTTCTCTGAGGGCTTTAGAGAGCTTTTTTTTTTAATCTTGGCATGATGATAACACACACGTCAGTAGTAAATATAGCACTAGACCCTAGATGAGTTTTAAATAAGACAGGTTCCACCATGGATTGGAAGTGGTGGTAAATGTAGGGGTGTACTTATTCCATATCACAAATCTCCGTTTTTGTTAATATAATTACAATAAATACACCATATTCATGTTTATGTGTGCTTTGTTCACATATATCATCTTTATCTGTAGGCACAATTTGAATGAAGATCTAATATTTACCTGTTCAGATATATTGAGAAAGTCAACATAGCCTCTGTATGAGAGCGCAGAAGACGTATTGCTAATACTGTTTGACAGTAGTATGAACCAAAAAAGTTTGTTGTTTTTTTACAATACAGCAAGGGGAAAAAAAAATCTACAATGCCCTGGAATGTTTTATGCACAATATGCACAAAGAGGGCATCTTCCTTGGTCATTTTGAATGTTTGTTACTGTTCCCCTTCTAGGCAGCAGAATATTATCGCCTAGCAGCCAGTGGAGGACACCTGCTTGCCAAATATTATTATGCCCGCCATTTGCTACAATCTAATACTGAGGAGAGACAGTCAGCAGTACAGCTGCTTCTAGATGCTGCCCAGGCTGGTGTGAAAGAGGTGAGTGTTGCATCGGTGTCACAATTTTTGGAACCCTTAAAAGAGAGGAGATATCATGTTGTAATTTTAGGGTAGAAAAAAATCTTGCCTTAAATGTATCCACCCTAGCTCATCACCATTTTGGTTTGTTGGTTACTAAGACCAGAAGTAAAGTTTTTGTTAATTGAGTGTATCTAGTTGGGCTAAACAGGGCCCCCAAATCTGAGTTTAGCATGGCTCACACTTTCTAAACAACAGATGGTGCACAGTCCAGAGAATTTCAGTATCAGAATTGTTTTCCCATAAATAGCAGTTCTGGCAGATTTAGGAAATATCTAGGTGCAAAGTTATGTTTAAAGTTGATGCTTTAGTGGTGCTACTTTGAAGTGCAGTAGCAGTCATTGTTCCCAGTGGTGTCGCCTAAGTGAATTCACTAGGACCTGTTTATTAGACAAATCCTAATAGACCAGTTTAATTGCCAACGTGTCTAAATGATTGCGTTTTGCTGCAGTTTGAGTGTGTTTGGCATATGCTTTGCATTCTCTATCTGCAAAAACAATGTACTGAAGTTTCTTTGCTGATCTAAGATGTAACAAAGTTCAAGTGTTAGTGGGCTACCTCAGTGAAAAACATATGTATTTTTATTATTTTGAATTTTTTATTTTTACCATGCATACCATAATATACATTTTTTTTGCAGGCTCAAGCCTATTTAGGCGTTTTCTACAGTAAAGAATCTCATTTTGATCCCCAGAAAGCTGCAAGATACTTCTGGATGGCAGCTGAGAATGGAGTAAGTAATAAAACTAGAACCTACACAGAAGATATCTAAAACAATACATGTGTTACCTTATGCAACACGTGTGACTTCATTAACCAAAGCAATGACAGTCTCATACTAGATGGCGGTGACCAGTTTTCCTGGGACTTTCCCAGATTCCAGCTGCTGATGCATATTTGAAAGTGGACACATGTTGCGGCCCAATAATGTTGAGCCTTTCAATGCAAAACATTTTTATGCAGGCATGTTGTCATGTAAAGGTCCTGCTTTCAAATTATTTAAGTTGCAGCCATTCAAATAAAAAATAGCACGTTGTTTTAGAATTGTTTACCTTGGAATCACAGAGCAGCAACTGTGCAGTCTTGGACTCGGTACCCTGAAGATATTTTGGGCTTTACCAAACTCTTTAGCTCATCAACACCTTCATTAAGTTTCAGATTTTTGATCGACCCCCCCCAAACATTTACTCTATGAAAATAATGTATGAAATACTACTTAAAATTATAATAATTTTTAGTAAATGCACAGTATTCAGTTCTTTGGCACTACTTCTTATGAGGGGAGGGGAGTATGCTTGGTACGGTAAATTTAACATGTACATTTAACATTTCGCAGGGTGGAAGGCCACAGACACAAAACGCAAAGCACGCTGTTAAGCAAGGCCAGTAACACTAAACAGCTGATGGAGAAAGCCTAAAGGCCACTCTCACTGCTGGATGACCATCCATCCCTGATTAACCACTTCCGGGCCGCAATACGTCAGCAGCCGTGTTCTTGGTACCACTTTTAACAGCAGGCGATTGCGGTTAATGTACAAGCGATCTGTACAGCCGCTGGATCGTTTGTACCGTGCGGCAGCTCCCCGCCGCGGCCGCCTTTGTCTTCTACGTGCACTGCTTTCCCCGTGCGAAGCCCAGGAGCGGCTCGGCGGGTCTCCCCGCAATGATCAGGGAGAGATTCAGCGGCTTCTAGCCGCTGATCTCTCCTCCGATCACTAAACCCGGAAGTGATGTTTATTACATCACTTCCGGTGTCACTCTTACAGTCTCCGGCTCTTAGAGCCAAGACATGAAGCTGGGGAAGCAGATCTCTGCTTCCTCAGCTTCTTTGTAGTCCCTTGGTGACATTAGGGGTCTGGAAGACCCCTGATGTCTCCATAAAGAGGACATGTCACACCCTATTTGCTATTACATAGGGTGCTTGTTAGCTCCCTATGTGATAGCAATAGGGTTAGTGTAAAAAGAAAAAAGTGTTTAAAAATGATAAAAATTAAAGTAACATATAAGAAAAATGTAAAAAATGCAAAAACAAAATGTGCAAGTCCCCCGCCGCCCACGTGCACATACACACGCAAACGCGTGTCGGTGCGCCAACGTGCGAAAATTACAATTGTGCTACACATGTTATATATCGCCACGAACGTCGGAGTGAGAGCAATAATTTGCTCTCTATTCTAGGGCCATCAATCACTGTTAGCACTAAACTGATGAGCGGTAAAAGCATTTAAAATTTTCCATTTGTGAAATTTTGGGTATTGACTTTTTTTTGCGGCTTCACGGGTGAGCGCAATTTTAAGGCTTGACATGTTGGGTATCTATTTACCCGGCATGACCCCATCTTTCATATTTTACCACAAAATTGGGTATTATATTATGTTTCTGTGCACTAAATTTTAATTTAGTTTATTTTTTACAAAAAATACTGGTTTGATAAACATTTGTGCAAAAACCGTGCGACATAAAAAATTGCAACTAGAATTTTTTTTTTTTTATTCTACAGGGCCTCTGCTTTCAGAACATATATCATTGTTTGAGGGTTTGAAGCTGTTTTCTAGCCAAAAATGTATATTTTATCATGTGTGCGCAAATAGTAAGAAAATGCCCCGAACAGCAAGTGGTTAAAGGAGAACTATGGGGTTAGGGCTTTTCACCATAGTTCTCCTAAGGGTAACGGGAGGACACAAACTAGCGTACTCCCGTCACCCGAAGCTCAGTATACCGCGAGCTATAGCTTGCGGTATACTGAGACGCCGCAGCCGGGATGGATCCCGACATTACTGTCTGGATCCACCCAGCTGCGTGAGTGACAGCTGGCTCTGCTTACCTAGAGGCAGAGCCAGCTGTACCCGTCCGTTCCGCCAGTCAGCGCTGGAGGATCGGACAGGGGAGGGGGGAAACCCTGCAGGGAGCTGTGAGTGACAGTCACGGCTCTCTGCAGTGACATGATCAAGAAGTGAGCGAGCGAGGGCGTGGCTTGGCGATGGCGGCGTGAGGAAGCACATTGCTAGAGCTCTGCTATCTCCGGACATTATTCAGAAGACCGAGACATCCTACGACCTAGTTCTTAATGTCGCAGAAGAGGAAATCCAGGTCTAATAACAGCCGGCGCTCCCTGACATCCCTACAGCGCTACTTATCGGGCCAGGCGCCGTCGACCCGCAACACCCCTCGGCCGGCCATGGCGACAGAGACACAGGGTAAGCCTCAGGGGCCTACTCCTCCTCGCCAACCTCGAGATACCCCGAACTCACCGCATGCTCTGAACCCGGGAGCGTCTACACGGCAACGGATACCTGACTCACAGCCCGCACCCAGCGTAATTGAGGATCCGGTTTTCCGCCTCACCCCCACCCCACCACAGACGTCCGAGGTGTCGACCTCCCTCTCTGCTAACGAGATCTCCTCCATCCTCCTGTCCCTGCCCACGCGGCAAGACATGGCCGCCCTGGTAACAAAAATGGAAGCCGCGCTGAAACGCGACATAGCGGGCATCCACAAGACGGTCTCCCATCTGGAGTCGAGAGTATCAACCCTAACGGAGAACAAGACTCACCTGTCCCGCAGACTGGACCGCCTAGAGTCGGATAGGCCGTCCTATGTCCGCCATCTCTCCGCCCTATACTTGGCTCAAGATGACCTTGAAAATAGGTCCCGGAGAAACAACGTTAAACTCCGGGGGCTCCCAGAGGCCACAGGTGCAGCGGACCTCCGCCCCACAGTGACAGCCATCCTCAACACTGTGATGGATAGGGCCCCAGACTCCATCCTGGAGATCGACCGAGTCCATCGTGTGGGGGGACCCAGAGCAGACGGCGACCCTCGGCCTAGAGACGTACTGTGCCGCATCCATTTTTTCAAGGTAAAGGAAACCGTGATGCGTAAAGCGTGGCAGAAGGGCCCAATTCCCTTTGATGGGGCCGACATAACCCTCCTACCGGACCTGTCCCGCCGCACGCTCCATATGCGGCGCCTACTGCAACCCCTTCTTGCTGAAATCAGACGTGCCGGAGGCCTCTACACGTGGGGTTACCCCTTCAGCCTGCATGTGAGATGCAACGGCCGGTCCTTCATCCTGCGCCACCCGACCCAGCTAGAGGATCTTTTTTCATTCCTCGGAGTGACGCCTGTGGAGATCCCAGACTGGCTAGGCCTGGACACGAAACACCGTCCTCTCCCCCAACGCAGACGGAGGCGTAGCACATCCTGGAACAGACCCAGGGCGTCCCGCCCTGCACCCACATCCAGCGAACCCTAACTCCACGGGAGCCTGGAAGAGGCCTACTCTGCCGCACTGAGATTTGGTAGAAGTCATACTGGAGGGCCTGCTGCCGCCCACGCCGCCGGCCGCTGATGGAACCTTGGATATCGGGATGCACCAGGACGCGAGGAGCCCACGAGTGTGCCCCTTCACTTAACTCGTGCGACACCGGTGAGATACCCACTCCACTGCCCTACTCGCCAATGCACCCCAACGTTCCCGGCACGGACAGTCCCTGTTGTTGTCACCCCCGCCACCATAGAGAGAACCTGGGCCACTTGACTGCCTACACTCCTCCTGAACTGTATGCCTGGCTAACCTGAGACTGCCATACCAGAGCAACACGAACTCTTTGGGTGGGTGCAGGCTACAGCTCGGTGGTCCGCACAGTATGGCATTATATGACTCATACCGACACAACCGTTGTGAGGCTACGGTTCCCATTGGTGGCCATGACCATAATGTTTGCTAAAAATTAATGTTTTTCTTTCTTCCATCCCAATGGTTCCGGTGGACGGCGGGGCAGGGCCCCAGATGCGTGGGAGTTCTCTGGGAAGGCCTTCGAAGGAGTGGTGGGCCGCCTCGCGGGCTGTGAGAGGTAACCCCCTCCACCCCCATACCAGACATGAGCGCACCTTCTAGATGCGGCCTGTCCGGGTGGTCGCCTGCCGTGGGCCCTCCTGGACAACTCCCCCATCCTTCCTACTAACATTGGAGTAGCGGCCCGCCAGGTTGTCATTGTTACTGTTAAAATGTTTGTTAATGTTAATGTTCCATTTTACTCTCCTATTCTTGGTACTTAGCAGTTGTGCCTCCAAGCCTAGGATGTCCCCTTTAGAAAACGGAGAGGCCCTGTTGGGGGCCCTCCCTTACGCTTGTTATGTTACTGACGCCCGAGAGATAGCATCTCACCCGCTTAAAATTCCCCTGCCCGTAGTGTTTGCCCACTTGCTGGCCGTAGCACACCACTTCCCCCCCACGTAGGTACTCGGCTCTGCCCAGACCCCTGGAGACCCTGACTTCTCCC
>NW_017306426.1:513570-610173 GCF_000935625.1 Nanorana parkeri
GCAGATGTAATATCCTGAAGCAAACCATTCTTCCCCGACTTATATATCCCATCCAGGCTCTCCCGATAAAGATACCATCATCGTTCTTCCAAGCGCTCAGGTCTCTCTTCACCAAATTTGTATGGGCAAATAAACCCCCCCGACTCAAATATGACACTCTACGATTAACTAAAAACTCTGGCGGGATGGGATTACCGGACATGTGCCTTTATTACACCGCGGCCCACCTGACTCGGGTGCTGGATTGGTGTCGCCATCCCACCTCGAAGCTCTGGACAGGCCTGGAACAGTCCCTCTCTACCACGCCGTTGTCGGGGCTGGCGTGGTGCTCATCGCCCTTGCCCCCAGCCATTCGCTCACACCCCACAATAATGCCAACACTGACAGAGGCTCGCTCGGCCTTCTCGAGATACTCTATCTCGCCCCCCCCCCTCACCAGTACGGACACCCCGCCCCTGGATCCCTGGCGAACCATGCAACTTCTCCACTTCTTGAGATCTCTCCCGTCCCCGACTCAACTTTCCAGGCCCTTGACGCCCTTTGAAACCGAATGCACTAGAGAGGGTCCGGCTCGTCACGCCTTATCCTTCTGCTATAAGCTTCTGCTTACTGCCTGCACACCTGAGGAACAGTGGTTCCTGGCGAAATGGGAGGAGGACCTTGGACTAAAGTTCTCTCCTAAGGAACGCACAAAACTGCTCTCCTTATCTTACAAATCCTCGATCAGCAACAAATACCAAGAGTTGGGATACAAACTGGTAACCAGATGGTACCGGACACCACAGACTCTACCCTCCATGTACCCCCAGACTCCGGACAGGTGCTGGAGATGTGACGCCCCGTCAGCTGATATCCTCCATATCTTCTGGTCATGCCCCACGCTCAGTACATTCTGGAACCAGGTACACACTATCACCCTAAAGTTCACTGACCATCCAGTCCCCCGAGACCCGGCCTTCTTCCTCCTGCATCACAATGACTACTCAACCAAAACCTACAAGAACTCTATAGTCAGACACTTAGTGAACGCGGCCCGGGCGTGTATTCCAGCCCGGGGGAAAAACCCTGAACCCCCCAATGTGGCCCAATGGCTTGATAGGATACACGACATTTATCTAATGGAAGACCTTACCAGCTCCTTACGCAATACCCCCGACAAGTTCAGGAAGACGTGGTTCTACTGGATGGAGTTCATCCTCTCCCCAGAATATGAGGCTCTGCGTCAGGACCCCGTTCAGTGATTCGATAGAATAGTTGCCACGCTCTTGTTGTCAGACCTGCCTTTTCTCCCTATCCCTTCTTTTGGTCCCACCAATCTCATCCCCTACCCCATTCCCCATTCCCTTCTAACCTCCCCCCCACTACCCTGAACTCCCCTTATACAGTCAGCCACGTCCATGCTGTAAATCTATAAGACCCCAGACCAGCCCCTGGCCCAGACTTGATGAAGAAAACATCAGATAGGCCTCGCATATATGCCTCCTCACGACGTCTCGTTATGGATCAGGTCAACAGACCACCTCCCCCTCCCCATTCGTCATAAGTTTTGGATATGCGACTTTATTTGGTTTTGTACCCTTCCCTGCAATTTAAGCTGGTTGAATGCAAGCTGCTGCCAGATATGATGATTGTATTTGGACCCTCTTGAGGAACTGTATATGTATAAGGAAAATGTGAAAAAACCCCTGTTAAATAAAGAATTTATAAAAAAAAAAAAAGAAGTGAGCGAGCGACGGTATGTGTTCGCTCACTTCCCGATCTATTGAGCCGACGTGTGACAGTTTCATTGTCACAGGTCGGCTAGAACTATGAGGCTGAGTGATTTTCACTCGCCTCATAGTTCTCCTTTAACGCTGTTTTGCCTCCTCACCTTCAAAATTAAGAAATGGCATGGAGTTCTACAGAGATCTCAAAAGATTAATTGACCCTAGCCAAACTTCCATCATTTATCAACCAATTGACCACCAGACATTTTTTGGCTCCTTGGATAGTTCCATTGAACCCTTGATAGTAAATATTGACCTCTTGGGGGACCGTAGCCTGTGCTATTCATTTCAGCTACATTTTGCTGATTTACAGCATTACTTATACTGTGCAAAATGTGGAAGCTCCTGTTGCATTGTATGTAGCCAGTGGACCACTGTTTTAGAACAGACCAGCCAAAAACATTCAGATGGCTGTTTCTATCCTGCGATAAAGCCGTCGCTCATAAACCAAGGCTATCAAATGCTGTTCCTTATGTTAAAGCAGACCCATAGTAAAAGTTAAACGCTATATTAACATTCCTGCTGGAGTCAATATATTTAAGACAATATTGATGAATAGAAGGACAGAATTGGGTGATGTTCCCTTCAAAGATGATCACATATCTGAAGACCTAGGCATGTGGTTATGTGATCTTTACTGAAGGCGAGGATCAGCCAATTCGTACATGCCCTACCCTTTAACAAAGAGCGCATGACCACATGCCCTGACCATAGCTTTATGTCCTTTGTATGTATAGGTCCATTCTGAAGTTACAGCATTACAAATTTTCAGATGATACATTGACCAAGCTGCTTATTACCTAATAATTTTAAGTATTCTGTAATATTTTGGGCACTTTTTACACTGTTGGAAAATAATGGTTTTTGTAAATAATTTTTTCTATAAGGCTTCAGTTACTGCACACAGGTTGCACAGCTAGAGCCTTATAAGTGGATTCTGAATTCAGTTTTCCTGGAAGACGTTCTGCTACTTAATGACCAATATTTCAACTTATTTTCTGTGTATTTGTTAGGATGTTCAAAGCCGCTATCACCTGGGAGTGTGCTATGAAAGAGGATTTGGAGTTCCAGAGAGCCGAATGGAAGCTCTGAGACATTATGAACGGGCTGCAAAATCAGGACATGAGCCAGCTCAGGAGAAATTACTGGAGATGCAGCAGACTCAAGGTAAGGACATGCAAAGCTGCCAATTATTGAGAAATACATGGGTGTGAAATGTAACAGTTCAGCGACCATTTAATTATTCTTTTTATTTGTTGTAGTTAAATAGAAAAAAAGTATGTAAAAGTGTCTGTCCCGAAATTTGTGTTCTAACATAATCTCAGGTCTAACAATAAATAGACTCTGATCCCTCTATCAGCACTGCTCACTGCCAGCATTTCACCTGGCTTTCAATCACACTCCTGGCAGGGAAACTATTAAAAGTCGGTAAGCTTACAGGATAACATGGGGCCAGGCTTTGCAGGAAATGTTCAGGGTTAGCACAAAACAAGCCAGTGACTGGGTGCTGGAGTGTCTTGAGCCTATACTCTGTCACCCCACAATAAGGCAGGTGCTCAGTGAGTGTACCATTGGTGCATTCAAACTCATTTGTGCTACAGTCTGTTTTATGGACCACATCAAGCTCAGTTCCCTCAAGACCATTGAGTTATTGTAACTGAATTTTATTTTCTCCTAAACATTCACAAATGTAGAGATATCCCATAGTTGTGGATTTAATATTTTTTTTGCATGCAGTGGGCATTCAACTGTTTAAAAGCCTTATGTTCTTTGAAGTAGTTATCTCAAAAAGTCACAGGTGCAGAGTACACTAGCATCCAGGCAGCTTGTTCAGATCAATGACAGAGTGCGGCTGTGTGCAGTGACACACAGATCTGAGCGGCCACTGATGTATTGGGTCTTATGCATGAGGATGTGCAAATGCCCCTGTATACCTGTAGCTCCTAGGATTTGTGTATATCCACATATGAATGAATATAGAGAGAGACTTGTTGCACTCACTGGATAACCCAACGACAGAGGAGGGTGCTTGTAGTGACTGCGGATGGCACCGCTAGTTACATGGATCATTTGAAGAGATGTCACCAGCACGCCAAAAATCCTTTCAGGATAACCATGTGTTCATTTAATAAGAACCATGTCAAGTAAAAACAAGCGCTTTCAGGGCCATGCAGGGTCCCTTCATCGGGCTTAACACTGACTGCTTTCAATTCGGTGTTAAGCCTGATGAAGGGACCCTGCGTGGCCCCGAAAGCGCTTGTTTTTGCTTGACATGGTTCTTATTAAATGAACACATGGTTATCCTGAAAGAATTTTTGGTGTGCTGGTGACAGCTCTTCAAATGATCCACATATGACCACGCACAGTCAAAGCCTGTCATTTGTTTGAACAGGCTTCCTGCACACTGGTGTATGCTGCACCTTTGACTCCTGGGACAAAAAAAAATACGACCATAATATAAGCATGGGCGCTTAGAGTTAAAATATTTTATAAAAAAAAGCAGTAATGCCTGTAGTGAAAAATCAATGTAATCTATAAGGATAGGCAAGAAAAACAAGGTAAAAAAAAGAAATTCAACCTGTGTTAAGCTTTTGTGAATGTTGCCTATTGATGTGTGTAAATCATGTGGCTCAATGTAAGAAATCGATGAACACTTGGCTGATATAAATGCAGATTCAGGGAGGTGAGTGTGTACATGCAGCCACTAGAGGGAGAATCTTTTCTGCAGTCAATGTTTCTAATCCTCCCAGATCTTTGTACTTGTCTGGGACATACTCCACCCAGCAGTTGCATCTTCTAAATATATCGATAATATTAGCATTTTAATAGGAATGCTCTTATGGTTCTCTACACATTTTCTACAGGAGGATAAGTGTGCCCATTCGAGAACAGGTACATTTGGGGAAATTACATAGAATACTGAAGAAGGGTTTTCATGGGCTGTATGTGCAGGAGAGGAGTGCAAAAGATGATATGATAGGCAATTTACATAGAGATTAGATACAAAGATTGGTTTCTTCTGTTACCAGGGATTTCCAGCCTCCAATAAACACCAATACTTATACCTTCCAATGGTGTTTTATACATCTTTCCTGCCACTTCTGCAATACATTATTATACAGGATTTATATAGCGCCAACAGTTTGCGCAGCACTTTACAATATAAGGAAGACATTACAATCACAATACAATTCAAGACAAGATGGTTAGGATGACCCTGCCCCTGAGGGCTTACAATCTAAAAGGGAGGGGGGAGTGATACATGAGGAGGTAGCTCTGTGGGGATGAGTTGTTTGAGAATGTGATGGTTGAGCGGTTTGGTTGAGGTGGGATAGGCTTCCCTGAAGACATGAGTCTTTAGGGAACGCCTTAAGGCAGTCAAGGTGGAAGACAGACGGACAGGTTGGGGTAAAGAGTTCCTGACGATGGGAGAGACTCTACAGAAGTCCTGGAGGCGAGCATGGGAGGAGTTGACAAGGGGGCTGGAAAAAGGAGGTCTTAGGATGAGTGGAGTGGACTGTTAGGGTGATACTTTGAGACCAGGTTTGAGATATAGCCGGGGGCAGAGTTGTGGATGTCTTTGTGAGTGATTGTTAATATTTTGAATTTTATCCTTTGGGCTATTGGAAGCCATTGGGGGGGATTGACAGAGGGGGGTTGCAGACACTGAACGGTTGGTTAGGTGAATGAGTCTAGCAATACATGTGTAAAGCAAATTGTAATACTGTTCAATTAGTGTGGTGATCCAGACACCTTGCAGAGGGGAGAGTACATTTAAGTGATGTGGTGTACATTTAGTAAAATTGTATAATTTAATTAAATGACTTTTATTTAAGACTGGCAACACAAACATCACATTTTCATTTAATATTCAGTTTGATTTTATTTGAAAGCATTTTCTTTCAGTTTTTCACTAAAAATTTTATTCATTCCAAATTACAATTGTAATTATAATCATTAGTGAGAAATTTGCATGTAATTGATTTTCTTTCTTTGCTGGAAATAATAAAAAAAAAAATAATAATAATTCCGGGCTGCTCAATCTTTTCCTTTTTAATTCCACTTCAAGAAAACTAGTTGTAAATTGTAACTGCTTACACAGGTTGATTTCTCATAGCTATGATTGGAATGTTGAAACAATTGAATTATCAAATGACTGGTTTAAAAGTCTTTGTTTGGACCAGAATTTCGTGAGGCCCTTTGTTTGAATAATGTGTCATTGGTACAAAAGCACACACTTGATATTATTGCCCTAAAGCTTTTCTTCAGATGTGAGTCTTTTGCTGCAGGCTCTTCCTGTTGCTGCAATATACCACAATACTTCCTCTGCTTCCATGCCATTGTTGTCTGCTGTAAATTGAAGTTATTCATGTATTTCCTTTACAGATCTAAGCTCTCCCGTGAACAGTCTTCGAGCCGCAGCCTCCAGCCCCTGTCTTCCTGTTTTGGAGCGGACAAACTTCTGGACAAAAGCCACCTACGCTGCAAGGAGCACAAACAGCCTGAGCCTACCTCACTCAATGAGCACTGGGGACCTGTTAGTGATGTCCCCTGCTAATAGTGGAAGCTACCTCCTGCCACCTATCCATATGACTGCAATGACGCCTCCAATGGCCTCTCTCAGAGCCATCGGGGTTGGCTGAATCTCCCTGCATTTGAAAGCAGCACTTACATATTGCATCTTAGAGAAGGTGGTAAAGTTGAGTCTTTATGTTCTCAATATTGCAAGCACACTCTATTGCTCCTGATTTCTTACTGACATAACATTAGAGGATGCATTGCCTGCTCGCCCATACAAAACACCTCCCCATGTGGTCTTTAGATTACAGCTGTATAATAAATGTCCTCTAGGATGCTAATGGGCTAGATTGAGCTACATAAAACTGGAGAGGTTAAAAAAAACAGTATCTTATGTGCCTCAACACTTACAGGCTGAATTGCAGATTTAAATGGTTCCATAGAAACTTTTAATCTTGCTTCCCTAGAACATCCTCAGTATAAAGCTCAAACCATGAACTTACTGCAGTTCCTTATAAGAAATTGTGTGACTGTTCAGGCAGGTAAAATATAAATGCAATATGTTTTACATGGATAGTAAAGGATCTGGTTGTTGGTAACCAAGCTGCACTCTGACAGAACGGAGCGCCTGCAATATAACTCCACCGTTCATTTATGGGTTGTAAATGTCTAAATTGCAGCCCGTGTAACCAAGATAGCCTAAAAGAGCTTTAAAAGCAATAGTCAGGATAGACCTAATTTCCTCTTACTGACAGATAAGGCCAGCTTTTGAGATTGATGTACAACTGTCACAAGCTAGCTTTGTGCCATGATAGTGGCATAAGCATGTGTGCTCATACTGGCCACATGTGTATAAAGTTTATTCACTGTAGTGTGTCTCTCACTGCCTGTATAGTTGGAATCCTATAGATATGTTTTTATTTCTCTAGACAGCAGAATCCAATGGGGTTGCTAGCCCATTCTGCTCTGTGACATGAGCATTACATTTGGCTTTTGCTGAAGTTAGTCTCCTTCCACTATACCTTCCATAGGAGTGAATGATGCTATGGTAGTATAAATTGCTGTTGGAAGATAGCCAGTGTTCTCCAATTCAGAATTATCAGTGTTTAATATTGTAGTGCGTTCCCTTATGGTTAGAAACACACCACAATAAAGCAAATATTGAGTATAATGGCTATTCTAGATTTATAAGTAATATACTCAGAAGGGTGGAGATTACCATCGGACTACAAAAAGATGACTGTGTAATGTTCAAAACTGCCAAATGTGAACCATGGTTTTACCCATGCAGGGCAAAGCAGCAGGTTCACTTTAAAGAAAGCCCCCAGTTTTACTTGCTGCCCCTTTTGTTATGATCGACTGTAACGAAGAGAAAAACCTGTTACTTCAGGGTGTAGGGGAGCAGGTGACGCGATCATCTCCCATGTGACAGAGCTGGTGCATCAGTGGAGTCACGAGGGAAAAGGAAAGAGTCCTCAACTTTCTGTAAGCCAAGACTAAGACTGATTTGAAGCTGGCACAGATCCTTTTACTGTTTGGTCTTGGCATTAGAGAAAGGAGAAGCATATGATGCTGTGGAGGCCGGCTCTAACGTGAATATGCTCTACTGGCTTGCATAGGCCAAGTACAGGCTCATATTGAGCTGCAGAAGATGCTCTAATCTATGCCAAAGTAGACCCAGATTCAGCATTGGTGATAGTTGCGGTAGGTGAGAGCTGAAGATCCTACAGTTAGGCACTGCGTCAGGCAAGAGCTTTCCCTGTTGGCAGTTTCATAGATCCTGTCCTGTCAGCCAAACGGCTGCCCCAACAGAACTGTATATGATCAGAGCATTTGTCATTCACATTTACACTGCAGTCACAGAGATCATGAGTTGAGTGAGGGAATGTCAATGTATAAAATCACACCCAGGGAAAGCTCTCTTGTGCCTGATAAGTGCACTCAGCCTGCGATATCATAAGCTCAGCAGTGATATTCATCTTCATTTTAGTTCTCCTTTCACATGTATTAAAAAATAAGAATCTCTGAGGAATCGTAACTGCATCTGTTGTATCTATCTCTCCCCAGGGGCACCAGTTAATGATGCCGTTCCGCTAATCCTGGTGCTATGATTTGGGATAGTTTATTAAAAGAAGATTGAATTATTTTGTTTCAAGTTCACTTTTTAAAAGCTCAAAGAGCCTGTGCTACCAGTTGTCTTGCATAAAAGAACTGCCAGATTCCGTTTAAAGAAGTGGACAGAAATATATTTTTTTGGGCAGAGTTGTGGGGGGGGGGAGATGTATTTCTACAGATGTCTGGTTTCCTGTACATAATGGAACCTGTACTAAGAGGAACATGTCAGTTGTCATTGCTGATATCTTGTGAAAATACTAGTTTTCTGGCTCCTACTTTGTTCATAATTTGAGTCACAGAGCAAGTCTGCGAATGAGAGTTCTGTCATTGCTCTGACCAGTTGCTCCATGCTTGTGCTGGGACGGTGACTCGTAAAGCATTTGTACCAAAGACCTCCAGAAGGTTTTCCCTAATGGCAGGCACTTATTTCTCCCAGAACAGGTTTTCTTTGAATAAAAGAAGTGAGCTTCTTCTCATCTACAAATCAGATTTATCTATGGAATGTGAATTATCTGATGAGCTGTATGGGTACACACAGCTATCAATCCTATTAAGGGCCCATGTATGCTTATTTGGTTACCTCAAGCGGTTTCGTGCATTGAAGGCAGCTCAAAAACGTTATATCAGCTATCAATGCACAAAAAAAATAACAAAATGAACCACAATGCACATCTTTACAATATGGCGCACTATTGCTTAGATACTCTTTTGTCCTTGTAAATGCATTGGGGTGCCATTCAGAAAATACACGTGCACTATGGTAATGCCTAGTAAATCACGTGTGTTAGTGCACACTACCACGGCACACACATGTGAATCCGGCCTAAAGGTGTCTGACACGTTAAGTGAAAAAAAATGAAACCTGTTTTATTGTGGAGCATTGATAAGCATGTCCTGGTCTCCCCATCCCTTGGTCCCTTATTGTCTCCTGTCTCCTGCCCACACACCAACACTTGACTATCTTTTTTTTCCATAGATGTGTGTAGGAGCACATGCAATAGAAAAGCTGTCTTTTTCACTTTTAGGGCACGTTTAGCTCTAATATCTTAAAGTGTATTTCCACTTTTGCAGACACATTTGAGAAAATCGCTCTTTTTAAATATTCTTTGCGCTGACCATAAACTGTTGTATTTGTTTCGTTCGACCCGTAGGCTAAATGAAACAAAAATAGAACAGATTCCCCCATCAGTGCTTAACAATGTTGATCGGGGAATCTCCTGCTGTCGTCATTGTATTCGGCTGTTTGTTCGAAGATTTTCTAACCAGCTCCATTGATCAGCTGATCGAGGGATGGCGGCTGAAAAGGTGCCAAAAGCGGCGCCCACTGTGCAAATTTCTTTATGAAGCGGCTGGAATTTGCATAGTTTGTGGCCACCTTTTACCTTTCAGATGTATCTGTGTATCAGTTTTTGGAGCTTCTCTGGACAACTTCAAAGTGACAGGAAACTCTGTCCCCATAGAAAGACTAGGGACACGCTGAGTTTCCTCTCATTAACATACAATGCTTCTGGATTTATAACCCTTTGTTAGGACAGACCGTGTTCAAATATAAAATAGGTGCTATCTCGATTTGGCTGCAAAAGTGGAAACAAGCTTCAAAGTTAAAATACCATTGGTTGGATTTAGTTTAATTTGGTTAAAGTGACATTAAAGGCAACTTTTTTTTTTCCCCTCACCCCAACGTTAATTAAAGCACTTACCTTAAATGATGTCTCTTAATCCGATCTTCTTTCCTGATGTTCTCAGCCTTCTCTCCAGCGGGTGTCCAATCCAGCGCTGACTCCTCTGAACTTGCTGGCACTTCCTGTCCCACGGTGTCTGCATGAGGGTGCACGCGTCCATAGACTTACCTTGCGTCCCTCCTCGCGTCCCGGCCAAAAATGTGAACTGCGCATGCGCCCGCCCCAAGATGCTATGCGGCCGCCCGAGAATTTTCACATTTTCGGACGGGAGCGCGCAAGGAAGACACAGGTAAGTTTAAAGCGTTTTTTTTTTTTTTGTTTTTACTTTTTGCATATATCTACTGCTTGCTAGCAGCAGATATATGCAAAAAAAGCTGAGGGTTTAGAAATTCTTTAAGTTGGCCATACACTGTGTGAATTTCAGCGGGTTTTTGATGAACCAGACGAAATGTACGCAATGGGTGGCCCTGTCTGCACCCTTCCATCCGACATCCTTCGATCAGAAAATCAAAGGATCTGGTGGAAACATTTTTGGCCGAACATCTAGCACCATAAATTCTTCATTGGACACTTGGTTTATTACTTCATGAGTCCACAAAACAACCAGCTTTTGTAACATTAATCTGAACACTGAACACTTTTTTTTGTTTTATTTAGTAGTGAACTGATGCACGCCAAAATAACTTTTTTGGTTAACCGATTCCCTTTTAGAATATTTTTATTTTATTTTATTCAATGATCGCTATGAGCACTTATCGGCAGCAGTTCACTGTGTTTTCTTGTATTGTATGTGCTACAGATCTTTATGCTCCTTTTTATATTCGTGTAAAGAACCATGACAATGACGGTTTATTATATATGCACAGTGACTGAATGTGTTGTTATGGATTTCTGAGTGTATCTGTAAGAAACATAAGGATTGTGAGAGGATTGATAAGACTTGTAATAAGCTTTTCAAAGTAATTGTCATTGTTTATCTTTGTTTTGCTATTTTATTGAGTTGAATGGTGTTTGTGTATGGAATATTCACAAAGTGTTATAATAAATGCCATTTGCCATTTATTTGCCATGCATCTGCACCTAATTTATTGCTTTCTATCCTGCAAGGCAACTTTTGTAACACGGGGAACCCTTGAAAAAATGTTAAGGTCTCAGAGAATCCCCAATAAATGTTATATCTACAGCTTAGAGTACATATGCATGATTAAGAAATATGTTAACTCTAATGTAGATATAATTATAAATAAAAGAATGGGGTGTACCTAGTTTGAGACCCTACAATACATGTCAGTTTTCATGAAATGTATAATAATAATGCAGGCAGTGAATATTGTAGTATTCAATGGAGAAATATACCCTTATTCTGGTCAGTGGAGAAGGCCCCTTTAGACAGGTGTTCAGTGGGAAAGAGCCCCTTAACTGGGAAGAATGCAATGTTACATTGGTTAATCCATGTAAAGAAAGACCAAAAAGCGCCAGGCAATCCTCTCAATGTTCCAAAACGTCTTTATTGACTTCACATCCAATGCGCCTTGGGGGTGAGAAATCCCCCCCCATCACAGCTAAAGCAATGAGTGGTAAACCCACAGCCCCTGCACACAATCCTATTTCTCAAACAGGAGTGGAAAAATGCTGAATTGCTCGCAAAGATCTTTTTCACACCACGGATTTTCACCCCCTTCCTGTAAAATAGGATTCTGTACAGCAGGGGTGCCCACAATTTTTTGTGTTCAGATCTACTTTTTAAATAACGAGCTACATGAGATCTACCAACGAAAAAAAAAACCTCCCTCGGTCTCCTGGCTGTCTCTCCTCGCTGTCTCTCCTGGTTGGCTCTCCTGGCTGTCATTCCTCGTTTTCTCTCCTGGCTGTCATTCCTCGTTTTCTCTCCTGGCTGTCTCTCCTTGCTCTCTCTCCTGGCTCACCTTGCTGTATTTTGCAACAAGCTGTGTAAACTAATATTCTTTGATGTAATACATAGCACTTCAACCACCAGTATCCACCAGAATCACACCCTTTGTGATCTACCAGCATCAGCTTTGAGAGCTACTGGTAGATCACGATCTACCTAATGGGCACCCCTGGTGTACAGGGTCTGTGAATGTAGCGGAAATCTACTATTACCAATACGTGGAGCCGGTACGGGACACTACAGCTGTTACATGCCGGCTCTATATACTAGGGATGCACCGATATATCGGCCGCCGGAACATATTGGGCGAAAATGGCACTTTTGGCTAAACGCCGAAAGTGCAATTTTTGTGCCGATACATCGGCGCATCTGTTGGTTCTTTCCTCCCCTCTGTGTCCCAGCTGGGAGGAGAGAAATTGTGACAGCTGGCCGAGCGCTGCGGGAGGAGAGCACTGTGAGCTGCCGGCGTCTCCTCCCACACCGCTCAGCCTCCTATCACAGTCTGGCAGAGCTGTGTGTGGGCGGAGACAGGCCGCGCTGTCACAGGAGGCTGGGCTCTCCTCCCTGCACCGCTCGCTCAGCCTTCTGAGACAGCGTGTCAGAGGAGAGCGAGGTACAAAAACTCGGTGATCAGTGATCGCTGAGTGTTTGTAAATAATTGAGGACATGGTGGGGTTACTGTATCTTCAATTATGAATGAATGGGAGTGATCTACATCACCTCCTGTTCATTCATAGTTGTAGTTGTAGTAAGCATACCATGTCCTCATGTTATGAAGGAACAGGAACACTCATAGAGGATTCCTGTTCATTGATAACTGGGGCTGCAGAAAAAGAGATTGAGGACTCTGTGTTCTCAATCTCTTTTCTATTTTAAAAGGGAAATATGAGGGATCTGTTTAGACCCCCAATATTTCCCCGAAGCCCCTAAAAGAAAAGTAAAAAGTACAAATATTTCATAAAAAATGACTGACAGAAGAGAAGAGCCTTGAAAGTAAAACTACAGGAACCCATGATTGAAGCACATATCCGCAATGTTAACCCTTCACACTCTCCTGAAAGTATTTATTTGGTTGTGTCCGATTAGGAAAAAAAATTTGGGTTGAGAAAATTCTAATACAACATTCGGTTCAAGATATTAAAAATTGTAAATACCACATAAGGGTGACATACTTCAAATGCATAACAGTTTTCTCCCACAGAAATGATTCGAAAAACACAACAGCAGACAATTTCATAACTATTATTTTCCTCCCGATGGTGTGCTTCCTCAGTCCAGATAGAAAACGCTTTTTGGTTAGACGAGCCGCATGTGATGATTTTCATTAATTATTTATGCTTTGTAAAGGGAGGACAAGAAGAAACCAGAGTGCTTTTTAGGTCAGGCCACCCACAAGCTGATCCTAGCATTTGATCCACACACCAGGGTTATTATCTACGTGGTTTGATTAAATACATCAGCAAGTAAACAGTACATTCGCAAGCAGAGAGGACAGCGTGTGGTGTTTGGATAAAGTATTCCAGTTTTAAAAAGACCTGTAAATGTGGGCAAAAGTTGTCTTATTCTGGCATATGTGTTTGTTCGAGTTGCAACGTGAACAGTGAGCATATAATGTATTGTCAAATGTGTCAGCATTAAACAAATGTCCAAATAAAAAACAAAATACCAAGAAGCTAGCAACCTCCATCACATTGTCTAATGCAGGGGTGGCAAAACTCCGGCCCTCTAGCTGTGGGGAAACTACAAATCCCATGATGCATCTCTCTTTGAGTCACGTCTGTGGCTGTGAGAATCTTGCAATGCCTCATGGGATTTGTAGTTCCGCCACAGCTGGAGGGCCGGAGGTTTGCTACCCCTGGTCTAATGGAAACATAGCAAAAGGAACGCCTCCATAGTCTAAAACTGATTTATTTGAAATAAAAATGACAGCTGAAATGGTATTTACAAACGGCCAGTAAAAACGAGCATAAAGAGATTAAATCTCAGGACACTTCAAGATGGACAAACAAGCTGCAAATGCTAAGAGTCATTTATGAATGCCAGTGACGTTGGCATATCAAACTAGACTCACAAAACCAAAGACCAGGTGGATTTTGCTGTATATTTCCCTTTTTATTCCCTTTTAGTTTTCCGTTGCTTATGTCTTGTAATATCTTTTCTATAAACATTTTCATTATCCTTTTTCTTGTTTCTTTTCGTTAATGTGACACTAAACTCAGGAGTTAAGTCACTAATTTGTATTGAGATTGTAGTCCATCACTGAATCTTTGTAATGACTGTGGGACGGAGGTAGGGAGGGAGAGCCAGGAACTGTGGTAGGATGGGGCTCCCAACAGTTACAAGGATTCAGTGGGTGATTAAACTCACCAATGGTCATCAAAATCTGGAAAAAATGCATTTGTTGATATTGACCTTTAAATCTGGACCTGGTTCCACAATGAATCCCTATGCCTCACAATGATTAATGATGTCTCATGAGTAGCATTCCTCAAGTCCAAGTTGTGAACCTCACTCCACGCTGCTGTTTGTTTTGCAGATACTACAATCTTAGTCACTAATTTGTATTGAGATTGTAGTCCATCACTGAATCTTTGTAATGACTGTGGGAGGGAGGGAGGGAGAGCCAGGAACTGTGGTAGGATGGGGCTCCCAACAGTTACAAGGATTCAGTGGGTGATTAAACTCACCAATGGTCATCAAAACCTGGAAAAAATGCATTTGTTGATATTGACCTTTAAATCTGGACCTGGTTCCACAATGAATCCCTATGCCTCACAATGATTAATGATTTCTCATGAGTAGCATTCCTCAAGTCCAAGTTGTGAACCTCACTCCACGCTGCTGTTTGTTTTGCAGCTGCAACCGGACATAAAAACCTACGCTATTCCGATAACCATTAACTACAAAACAAAACCAACAGGAAGGCAGTGGTCATTACCTCTTCCCTTTGTTTTCTAGCTTCTCTAAAAGCTAATATGTTTGAGGTATGTGGAGTGTTTTCCTTAAATACAGTATTTGCCATTGTTAGAAAACAAGTGTCAGACGGTGCCAAGGATAAATATTATCCTGATGGAATGTCTTCCTATCACTTTAGTGTCAAACAAATGCTATTCTTAGCGTCCCCATTTCTAAATATTTGTGACTATCTATTTTCTGAGCATAGAGACAGCTTGTGTTTGGCAGGCAGCGCATGCTGGGAGTCTTAGGCATCCAGCAGAGGATTCCAGGATGTCGTCAGTATGGCCAAAGGTGATGCTATGGAGCATCTGCCATTTGTAAGTTAGCAGTGATCATAATGTTATGAAGGATGACAGTAGGAGAGGTAGACAGTATGATCGTACCAGGAAAGAATTCCTTTTAAAAATGCTAGTTGGCTGGCTGTTTTTTTTTTTTGCTTCAATACATTCTCAGTCAGAACTCATGATCTGCATGCTAATTTTGGACCAGTAAAATCAAGTATTGATGTCATAAGTGGAGCAGAGCATCCAGGCAACTAACATTTCAAAAGATACCACCAATGGCAGCCTACGTATTCCTCTTAGCACAGGTTTGTAAGTGTCCTATTTGTGGACAAGTGCCTCTTCCCCATATCTGATCCCCCAAAAAAGATGTGATGGGACTTTTGATGGAATCTGGAAGCCTCCTTTATAATAAGGGGGCAGCCCCGATATCCACCCCATCCCAGAGGAACTGTACAGGGGTACATTACCTAACACTTCCCAGAAAGAGTTAAAAGTATAAAAAAAAACACCATATTTAGAAATCCTTTAATAAAACACAAACATATTCGTACTTGCTTTTTAAAATAAAGTGTATCAATGTTCCCAGAAGAAACTCCAGCGTCAGTCACGGCATCCAGTGAGGTAATCCACATCAATCACAGCATCCAGCGAGGTGATCAGCATCAGTCATGCCACCCAATGCGGTAATCCACATCAGTCACAGTGCCCAGTGAGGTAACCCACGTCAGTCACAGTGCCCAGTGAGGTAATCCATGTCAATCACAGCATGCAGCGAGGAAGTTTAATCATGGCGTCCAGTGAGGTAATCCACGTACATTATGGCACCCAGCGCGGTAATCCACATTAATCGTGATGACCCGGTAGATGAATACATGTAACTTCACCTATTTATTTACAGATATATTGTAGGGCAGTGGATCCTTTATTAAAACACCAGGAAGGTGGTGCCCAATGCCCATCCAGGTGTATGACATCACACAACATCAACATCACACAATTCAGAAAACATTATGACAAACGTAACAATCAGTATATATCTAATTCATTGCACATATACATTGTATATAACTCTATAATACAGTAATATGTAATTATAATGTAAAAGTTATAACTTCACCTCATGCATTGAAATATTATAAATATTTTTTTTTGTAATAAATGATCTCAATAAAACTAAGTATTGCTTCTATGGATAGAATATCATATTACTATATTTTTTATTTTTCTTACAGTCATGTGACCGTCATAGCACCAAGCAGAGTTTACTTTCAGGAGTGCGCATTCAGGGGTCTCATGTACTGTAGGTCAGATATTGGTTAAGGAAGATGAAGCGCTCGTCTGTCAATGCTGATGCTGGAGCTGCCCCACAAGACGTGTAGGAATGTCATGTGGGGTGGTTAGCTGGGGAGCAAAGATGAAGCATATGGCTTCCCCACCATGAAAATGGAGCATGTGGGGGCAACAAGTGACAGGAAACTCTGGCTGTCCCCAAAGAAAGACTAGAGACAGACTGAGCTTCCCTTCATTACAATACAATGCTTCTAGCTCTTTAACCCTTTGTTATGACTGAATTTATCAAAAACTAGAGCAGACAAAATCTGGAGCAGCACAGTAACCAATCAGCTTCTCTGTTCAGTTTGTTCAGGTAAGCTTTGCAGTTAAGCTTTGAAAATGAAAGAGAGAAGGTGGTTACTATGGGCAACTGCTCCAGATTTTGTCTGATACAGTTTTAATAAATTCGCCCCGAGTGTTGACAACTGATAATGAGATCTGCCAGCACAGTACAGACAAAGTTAATCATGTTAACATTAACCTGCCCAGCCCTCCTTGTTTTCAAGAGCAAAACTCACTACAGAAAATAACTTTTCTTTCAGAATCAAGCAAGTTTTGTGCAAACAGCAATTTCAAATAAAATGTTAAAGTGACATTAAAGGTCCCCCCAATGCTGCTGTAAGTACCTACCTTATTTGACTTTCTTGATCCGATCATCTTCTTCATTCCTCTGGTTTCTCGACAGTCCGTCCAGCGTTGGTGTCGGTCTCTGATCCACCGTAGGCTCCTCGGGTCCCACGGTGTCTGTCCGTCGCGCGCGCGCCAGGCTGCGTCCATTCACTTTCGTTTCTCTTCTCTCCCCTCCGCTGCACTGAACATGCGCCCGTACACTTCCACCTTCACGGCCGTTCATGAGCCAGGAGATCTTCAGCCGGGAGCGAGCGAGCGAACAGGTAAATAATTAGGTATTTACCTACTTTTACATTTTTTTTTTAAATCATGGGGCATATATACAGTATACACTGCTTACTAGCAGTAGATATATGCCAAGAAAAGTTGACTTTAAATATACTTTAAGTTATGCTTCACAAATGAGAAACATGTAACAAATATAAAATGGCTTTTATCCTAATTTGTCTGCAAAAGAGGAAAGGTGGAATGTGTAACAGGAAATGAATGTGAGGACTGGATGCATTCAGTTTGCTTCCTAAACACTGAGATACGGTGCAATAGTTGTAAAGAATACTAGTGATGGAGAACATTCCTTGTAATCATTGGCCATCTATTGCCACTTTGCAACACAGAAGCAGCATTGTGTTGCTGGGCAAACTCCTCAAATTTTCCAAATGTGTTTTTATTTTTTATTTTTAAACCCTGTATTCAAAAAGGTGACACGGGTAAAACAGCTACTGAATATTCATTAGTGATCTCTTTAAGATCCTGTATACAGGCAATAGGCAGGAATAATATTTATCCTAGATACAACGGAGAATTTCTCAAAACTGTAGCAGACAAAATCTAGAGTAGTTGCCCAGGGCAACCAATCAGCTTCTCTCTTCATTTGGTTCAGTTGATATTTGAAAATGAAAGAGAGATGCTGATTGGTTGCCATGCACAGCTGCTCCAGATTTTGTCTGCACCAGCTTTGAGAAATTCCCTTTGTGTTTGTTTTTGCAGAGAAGGCTAGAACCTGTTATTTGATCTACGATTCCACTTCCAACCTAAGACATTGTGAGCTGAGTGAGCAACACGACCCCTCCTGCACATATAGCACATGCAAGGACAATATATCACAGGTAGGATCTATTTACTAGGACACTTCCTGGTTGTATGACACAGCCTCCTCCTGACACAGGAATACAATACTCCAGCTTGGTAAGACTACCAGGAAGACTTTCAAATTCTTTTTCACTATAGATTTCTTCTGACAGATCCTCCATACTGACACTCACACACCTAGATACTCCATGAGTCGTTCTTATCACTATAGAGGACAAAGCAGGACAGGAAAGCCACATGTTGCCTTGAACCTGAGTAAGTTACTATGCAGGCTATTGCAAGAGATAGTATACAGGCTGCCATGGTTGTCCTTTTCTTCTCAAACTGCGAGTTGGCTTCCATGCTTTCTAAGTTACTGAGCAAATTCTGACTTTTCTTCGACTCTGATTTGCTGTAGGATTTTTTTTCTTGCCATTGACTTAGACGTAGTGAGGCAAAACAGCTAGGCAACCAGTATTTTCAGAATGAGTTTAGTAATGGCAGTACCCATATTTTTGTATTAGGTGTACTTTAACCGGAAGTGTGTTCAGTTGCTCAGCCGCTGCGAGTGCTGAGTTAGCAAACCGCCGCTGAACGCTGTGCTGCAAGTCACCGCTTAGCACTGCTAATTTAGCACTCGCAGCGAAGCAAATGTGGATGCAGAGCGCTGAGTGTGACAGAGAAGGTCGGGAAAGAGCACCAGCGGCCATTTTAACTGTGGGCACACCTGCCAGCGCTGGAGAAATGGCCTGAACCCCAATGGAGGAAATCCATTCAACGTGGGAACAATGTAATGTTTTGGTGGACAAGTACACCAAATATTCGTTGAGTTGAAAAATGGTATTTATTAGTCAAAAATATTATCCTCCGCCATTTTGCATAGCACTGTGCAGCCAAAGTATTCAGTGAAACTGCTGCAGCGAACTGAAGTGCTGCAGAACAGCTACTCAGTGCTTGGCTAAAGAACTAAACGTGCCTCGGTGCTTTTTTTTCTGAGCAAAAAGGTCCCGGTACTTGTGGCAGCTTTTTTCCCATTAAAAGCACGCTGTGGCCATCTTTGTTGTGGGCATCTTGCGCATGCACAGTACGGCGGCCATCTTGTGTCGCCGCTGCCATAACCAAGATGGCTGCTGACAATAAACCTCAGTGCTGGCGGCCATTTTGGTTGCAGTAGCGGGGGCACACTGAGCATACGCAAGATGGTCGCCGGCAATGAGATTCATTGCTTTCCCATAGGGGTGCTTACAAGGTCCTCTTTAACCTCTTGCCGTCCTCCCGTAGTAGAAAAACGGACGGACGGCACTGCTGCATTTGCGGGTTGCCGTCGCCAGACGGCATTTTTTTTCTGCTCGCGCGCCCCCCCCAAAAATGGCCTGGATGGGAAGGGGGTTTAACAACGCGGATGTCAACTGGTTAAGGTGACACTAGAGATCCAAAAGACCCCTAGTGTCACCTTTCCACTCTAAATAAGCAGATCGTTCTCTATTGGCTTCTCCAACTGAGTAATGACAGCTACAGGACTAGAAGTGATGCAATCAGCGTTGCTCCAGGTGCGATTCAGCAGGGAGGAGATCAGCGATCGGATGTTCGCTGGTCTTCTTCCCGGCTTCCTGCCGACACCTAAGATGCCGGTCCTGGGCCCGTAGGCAGGGGGGTGCAGACTATACTGGCCTCTGAAAGCAATCTGGTGGCAGCTGAGCCGCTGGAATTGCTTCTAATGTAAAGCCGACAGTCTCCGGGCATCTGTTTAAAGGGGCCTGCTGTCATCGACGTATGACATACACCCGTGGCAGCAAAAGGGTGAAGGAGTGTATTTTATAAACAATTTGCAGAGCCATTGGCGATTGCAAAAACAAACATTCTTAGTAAATTTTCTTTTCAGCGCGAATGTAATGTAATACCGCATTGTGACCACTAGATGGAGAGCATAAAAAATCCTATGCTCCTCAGCTCTATCTAGTGGCCATATATTGGTATTACATTACATTAAACCTGAAAAGAGAATATACTAAGAATGTTCCTTTTTGCCTCTATTCACACAGAAGGAATGTTCACAGAGATTCACAAGGCAAATGGCTTTGCAAATTGTGTCCAAGGTGATTAGTTTCATGGAATAAACTCCCTAAGGTAGTGGTGGTCAATGTACTTAATACAGGTGGCCTGGCTTGCAGCCCCTGACATCAACGGTCGGCACATAACGTACAGTGTATGTAATGCTGCAGAAAATGGTCAGAGACAAGAAATACCACAGTAGATGGCCAGAGACTGCAGGCATGCAACAGAAGTATGCCAAAGACTGCCGACATTCTATTCTATAGGAGACTAGGGGCATGCTGTATGAGGCTATATGAGACTAAGGATCTGGTACAAGAGAATGCCAAGATTACCGCCATTACAGTCAGGGCTCCCTACACTCCCCCTGAAAAATGTACTGGCACAATAGTTGATGCTCCCTTCGGCAAGATGCATTATAAAATATTAGTGAAAAAAAATTACCTAAAAAAGAATGAAGAGCATACTAAAAATAAGGGAGTGTAAAACAAATAAACCAGATCATTTAGTTAACAAAATTCAGTTTAATTAATATTTTTCTTCACTGTCCCTTTATTATCACTTAGGCAAGAAAAACACCAACTACTGCCTGAGGGCCACACAGTATGTACCAAAAGGTCACAAGCTGGGGACCAGGGCCCAGGGTTTACTTTTAATGTGTTAAGAATCTTCTAAATGTAATTGTTTTCCTTCCCTATTCATGTCTACAGAGGAGATTAAAGAAGAACTCCAGGAAAACATTTTATTAACCCTTGCAGTGGGGCTACCCCACACTGCAAGGGTTAAGTGCTCGTTGTGTCTAGGGACACAAGTTATACTCACCCAAGGCTCCAAGCTGGCCAGCTGACACAACGGTCCCTCCAGCCTGTCTCCTCATCCACAGCAGCATTGGAATGTTCCATTAGCATCCTTAAATAGATGTGATGATTTACGGGACCTTAGACTGCTGCAGAGTTGGGGGAGAAATGTTGGAAGGACCGGTCTAAGAAGAAGCCAGCTTAAAGGAGAACCATGAGATGAGTGCTTTTCACTCACCTCATAGTTCTAGCCGACCTGTGACAATAAGACTGTCACAGGTCGGCTCAGTAGATCGGGAGGTGAGCGAACATATACCGGCGGATGGATTCCCCCCTCCCCGCTCCGATCCGCCAGCGCTGACTGGCGGAACGGACGGGGGAGGGGGCGGGTACAGCTGGCTCTGCCTCTAGATAGGCAGAGCCAGCTGTCACTCACGCAGCTGGGTGGATCTCGATGTCGGGATCCGCTCCGGCGTCTCTGTATACCGCGAGCTACAGCTCGCGGTATACTGAGCTTAGGGTAACGGGAGGACGATAGTTTGTGTCCTCCCGTTACCCTAAGGAGAACTATGGGGAAAAGCCCTGACCCCATAGTTCTCCTTTAAAGCACTGGGTGAGTATAACGTTGTTTTTTTTAATCTAGACACAAACAAGCACTTAACCCTTGTAGTACGGGGAAAGCCCTACTGCAAGGGTTAATAAAAAGTTCATGGAGTTCTTCTTTATTCAATGGGGCTCTTACCCACCAACATGCAGTGTTTCCGTGCATTGTGAAGATGGCATTGGTTTCCATATGGTTTAGGTTAAAAAGCACATGGCAACTCATTGCAGTGAGCCAGGCTTTCCTTCCAGACAGGAAACAGTGCAAGGACTTACTGTATGTCCATAGGATATTGTTCAATGGCAACACAAAAGCAGCTTAATGCAAGTTGATTTGCACTTAAAGACTTTTGACTTTCCTGATTTGCATTCTTCCCCTAACTCAGTGACTTAGAGGCTCAGGATCAGCATGACAACCAGACAACTAGCATTTTCAAAAGATGGCAGCGCTCATATTTCACTTTGGAAAGATTTACTTTAAAGTGTATGTAATCCCAAATAGTGAAGTTGTGTAAATGGCTCCTGTTTTGCAATGTAATTGTGGAAGGATTTTTATATTGGTGTGAAAATATTTATTAAATACATGTTGATCCTGCCAGTTTCTGTTCTTCTTGAGGCCTTCTTTATTAGGATAATACAAAACACAAAAATTCCCCAGCCTCAACCTGCCAGCCAGCCTGCAACCAAACAAGTAGCCCTGTCAACAGTATGCGTTAAAATCAGAGGTTTTAGTTGCACAAACTTTTGCCCAAAAAATGTAGAAGCCACACCGCCGCGCCAAGGCACCTCTGCAAAGTGTGGTCCTAACTCTATGTATACGAGTCTCCAAGTGTGAGCATATTAATGAAGTAGATAAATTACATGCAGGTGTACCTGGAGGTAGCCAACTCCTCCTAATAAGGTGCAGGGACGCACTGGAGGCCCTTCTTTATTAGGATGACTACCAGCAACAATGGTGCAGGAGTGTTGTCACCCTTTTGTGTAAAATACAGGCAGCTGTGCTTTCATCCAATCAGGGGCAATGCCACCTGCTGGTTGATTGACAGCTGCTGTGACCATTTAACAGCTAAGACTGGGACTTCCTTTAACTGTAACTACCATCTTTGCTGGACAGCTTGGCCTGTTACAGAAAGTGAAAAAAGAAACATTCTACTGACAGGATCACAGATAATTTTAGGATCAGGTCCTAAAACTACATTAAAGGGGTACTCAGAAAAACAAACACTATTGTGTTCATTTTAATGACCGGATGCATCATTTACATTGACACCTAGCCACATTCAAAATGACAAATATCAATTATGTATATTGTTTCTCCATATGTGTATCCTTAATATCATATATATGGTCAGTATTTTTTATATTACACTCTTCCAGTCTATCATACTTGACTACCTCGATGGACTCCTCCTTCACTGTGCTTACTGCTGGAATTGTGATGCCCTTGTGTGCCGGAGCAGCCTGGGTGTTCTACAAATACCATATTCAGCCACGATGTAAATGGACCATAGATGAGAAGACTCAACAAGCCCTCCGTCGCTATGTGCTGATGGAATCTACACATGGAAAGCCACACAGTGTACTGCAAACTTTCAGGGAATATGCCAAGCAGAACCGGATGATAAAGGAGATACTCTTTACTCCAGACCAAGGTATATGTGATATGCACATTGACAAGGGTGTTGTGGAAACATGTCTCATTTACCAGCATCCTTACTAAAGCAGCCACATGCTTTACAATCTAGTTGTACAAACTTATTTAATTATATACCAAAAACGATGTAGTGAGGGCCTAGTTGATTTTATATAAAGAGATTGGATTGTTTAGGCAGCTCCTTTGCACTATACAGTTGTAAATCTGAATGAGATTGTGCAATCAGGTTGTAGCACGTGTGGCCAGCTTCCGGACTATTGTTATTGTCCTGCAGTCACAATTCAGATAAAACCTGCCCTGGAAAAGGCTGCAGTCTAAAGGTATACTGTGATTTGTGGTTGTGGGTGGCAGTAACGTGATATATCTAGTACTTCCTAACTATGGGAAGCCCCTTGTGGCAGTACGTGGCCCAGAACACAGTGGTGGGGGAGAGTCCTTAGACCTGTGAAAGCTCCAAGTTGTAACTTGTGGCTCACACTAGGGATGCACGGATACTGAGTATTTGGGCGAGTTCTCATACTCGCCCCAAATGCTCCGATACCTTCCCTGATACCCTAAGCATTGAGCCTGTCAAATAGGCAGCTCAATGCTGATTGGCTGGGAAGCCGGATTCCCGGTCAATCAGCATTGACCCAGCCAAACAGCATGGAGCTGGCTTCCCAGCCAATCTGGAAGCCGGGCGACAGGTACTGACATGCCGCCCGGTTTCCTGATTAGCCGGGAAGCCGGCGTCATGTTAGTGGAAGTACTGGTATCAGTACTCGGCATCGGCGAGTACCGAAATATAAATATTGGTACTCGTACTTGATACCGAAAAACCGGTATCGGTGCATCCCTAGCTTACACAGTGCTTCCTTTCTTCGCTCCCAGTAAACAAACAGAGCAATAGTGTAGTGAAGGGTAGGAAAGTATGTGCCAGGCACAGTTGTTATGTGGCCTGAATTTCCTATCACACAGCTTCCTGAAGTTTCTGGTTGATTGAGAAGCTGAAGTCTGTATCATTTTAAATGATAAAATAACAACCTAGATGACAGTTATACATTGCCCTGACTTGTTACTCTCAACATTTATTTACAGACATTTTCCTCGCAGATGCAGTGAAGCAGACTTCCCCAAGAACGGTTGTTGTCCTGGGCACACAGTGTGGGTATTCGGCCATAAGGGTGCTTTCCTTACTGCCTCCAGATGGGAATTTGTATGCTGTGGAGGCAGAGGACAGTATGGCGGACTCAGCAGAGGAAATGATCTTAGTTTCTGGATTCAAAAATAATCAGGTATTGGTAAACATTGTTGAAAAATATACTGATTAGTAACACTATTATATGCATTTGATTTGGTAGTCCTTCATGTGCCGAGATGGAAAAGACTGTTCTGATAAAGTGACACTAAACTCAGGAGGTAAATCTTGGAAATACATTCAAGTACCTTAACTATTAACAAAAATGTATCTTATTTGTGTATCACTCGGCTGTAGATCCTCAAATCATCTCTGAATTCATGGTGACACTGTCCTTCCTTCTGGAGGGTGGCTACTTTTCTTCCTCATGGTCTCTGTGTGTGTTGTAAAGTTGCCATTGCTCCAAGCTTACTCCCAGGATGGACTACAATCTCAATACAAATTAGTAAACTAAACATGAGATTGTAGTCCATCACAGGATTGAGCTTGGAGCGGTGGCTACTTTACAACACACACAGCAACCATGGGCAGGGCCATAGGAAGGGTGAGGCGAGTGAGGCATGATGTGATGCGTGATGTCAGAGGCGGAGCAGTACTGAAGGGGGCGGGAGGCACCACAAGGACCGGTGAAAAGTAGTGACTGACGATGGGAGGCGTGGTTGTGGGCAGCTCCTAAACTGATCCCCACATGCTCACAGGCCATTTGTAATGTGATGTCACATCTGTGTCACCGATGAGCCCCCAAAAATCATTTTTGGCACATATATTCTTGAAGTTCTACATAACTGGGGGCTTGGCCATTGCCTAAATAGCTTGCACTGGACGGTGTCTGATTTTCTCATTTCAGAAAGTTGGGAGGTAAGTAACTGTACAGGGGGCAAGGTGCCAACCTGGGAACTATAGGCCGGTCAGTCTAACATCGGTAGTTTGTAAAATGCTAGAGGGCATAATAAAGGATTATCTGGTAGAATTTGTTCAGGAAAACGGGATAGTTAATGACAATCAGCATGGGTTCAGGAAAGACCGTTCCTGCCTAACTAACTTGCTAACTTTTTATGAGGGGGTAAGTAGAGATATGGACGGAGTTAAGCCGGTGGATGTGGTATATCTGGATTTCTCAAAGGCTTTTTATACGGTACCACACAAACGCTTGCTACACAAGCTGAGGGCTATGGGCATAGATGAGGTGGTGTGTACGTGGATAGAGAACTGGCTACGGGAACGTGTCCAGAGGGTATCTGTATTCCCCCTCCCCACTACCTCTCCTGCGTGGTCTCCCAACATGTACTGCTTGGCCCCAACTTGTTCTGAATGATCCTCCCTCCTTTAGTTGCATGGTCCCCAGAATAGATAAGGGGGAATTTTCTGTATTTGCCTCATGACGCAAAAGGAGCTAGCTGCGGCTCTGACCATGGGGAACAGAAGTAGCCACCCTTTCAGAAGAAAGGACAGTGCAGTGCATTGCATGAAGCAATGCATTAGACCTGTGGCTGGGCATATCAGGCAATGGCTTTACTGTTTTAACATAAGTTGTTGAGTAGCTCATGGCCCAACATTTTCTCAGGGGACCTTTAGGAGTATCCACGGCAGAGTAGAAAGCCGATGTCAGATGTCAGTCTAAGGGGGTTATTCACTAAAGAGCCGAAGGATCCAGCTGTAGCTTTGGCTGATCCTTTGGCATTCTTCGTCCTTCGGCTCTCTTTAAACCTCTTTGTCCTGCTCAAATATAGACTTGGTGCCATAAAACTTTGTAGAGTGGGAATATCCTACTCAAGCAATGCTTGTATGCAAAATAACAAACCATTGGCAAAAAGGCTTGGTCCCCTGTATGTGCTGAGATGCTTACCTCACCTCTCATGTTTGATTTGAGTGCCCCCTTATTAAATCATTCTTGCTTTACATTTTTACTTCTACAAATATTTTACTTTTTTTCTATTGCACACATTTTTAGTCCTCTACAGACCGGTTTGTCCTTGGTTGTTTTGTCATCAACTGCATTTTTTTCCTGTCTTCCAGTTTAAGCTGTTGTGTCAACATCCAGTCAATGCAATCTATATCTTACACAGCAAGTTTGGCCTGGAGAAGGTAGATTTGGTGCTATTTGATTTTAAGAGTGATGGCTACCTTCAAGGATTAAATGCTTTGGCAGAACTTGGACTTCTTTACCCTGGAGCACTAATACTTCTGAACAACATGGGTCGCCTGGCTGCCAAAGACTTTGTGAAGCTTCTTGAGAACAGTGAACATTATAGAGTAGTAACTGACTGCCAGTCTTTACTGAAAGTTGAGTATAAACAGTCAATTTTAGGAAGAACTAAATCTAAAAACTTGTAGAGATGAATGATAAACATAAATGTTATAAAAGCACATAAACTTCCGCTGTTTGATCACCTCAGTACTCCAAGAATTTATGATGCCCACTTTAGTAACCCATACCAAACACCTGCCATTATCTTTTATTGGTCTGGCCACTTTAAACTGATTAAATATGAAATAAAGGGAAACTAAATATGCATGCAAACTGCCTATACAGAAGGGTGAAAGTGGGGCGGCGGGGTGAAGTTCATAGCTGACACCCCCAACTCTGGCTTATCAAGAGTAAACAATTGTGATTAGATTTTGTCTGCATGTGACCCATAATTGTTATTTCATCACCCATTCTGCCCAAAAAAGAAACTGCCTGATGTGAACCTTTAGGTTGGCCATAGACATTAAAGGGCAGTTATATTGCAGGTAGCTTGAAGTAGATCTAAACCCTACTACAAAAATGTAACATAAATTTTAACAAGTTCATGCAAGTTGAAAAGTTATTTTTAATCTTTTTAAATCTGCAGCTTCATTAAATAGTACCTGGGGATCCTGACACTTCCTGAACTCCCTCTCAGATGTGCTACTACGCTGTTAGTCTGTTAAATGTCTCCCTGGTAGAGACTATAAGTGGCTATGCCAGCAGACATTGCACAGGCATGGATCACCAATGTCACCATTAGCAAAGAAATGATGTGCAGCCGACACTGAAGCAAGTACATGTAGACAAGAAGGGGCTAAGTGAGGCTGGAGGAGACTTGCAGCACTGAGATGAAAGAAAGGATCAAATAAAACAGTATTTCATGGGGAAAAGCCCATGATAGTTGTTTACACTACTTTAGCAAAGTAAAGGTCATTTATTATAACTGGTCGCTGTGGACGTTTGCAGGTAACACATAACTAGAAAAAGTATGCATCTTCAGTGAAGAGTAACAATATAGTGAAAATGTGTACCTGTGTGAAAAAATCACAATGTATGTATGTATGAAGCATGAGAAATAAAATCTTTGTGTCCTGATGTGTTGAATAGATTGTAACAAAGAGCCCTTGCACGGCAAGTTATTGTCCTTCTGTGGTTTCATTGTAGCCTGAACCAACAGTGCCAGAAAAATCCACTGAGAGAGAGCGCGACTCAAGTAGTGCTATCCTGTGGAGTCAGCAAGGCACCTGTTAATAATCTAGGTAGACCTTTGCCCAGCCACATTCCTGAGTCTTTTCACTGTCATCATCCTGAGGCTTGACTACTCATCTGGCACCTTTCAATATCTTGGAATTGCACTGCCCAGCTTGTACCTGTCAATGTCCTGGGCATGGGATTGCCCAACCACACTCCTGAGCCTTTTCACTGTCAATATCCCGAGGCTTGACTACTCAACTGGCACCTTTCAATATCCTGGGATTGCACTGCCCAGCTTGTAGCTGTCAATGTCCTGGACATGGGATTGCCCAGCCACACTCCTGGGTCATTTCTATGTCAATATCCTAGTGCTTGACTATTTAACTGGCAGCATTCAATATCCTGGGGCTAGACTACTGTCCAGACACATTTTAATATGCATGGGCTGGGCCATTCACCTGGCAATTTTCAATATCCTGGAGCTGGACGTAGCCCAGGGTCAATCTGCTGCTAAATCTTTATATCCAAGGTGATGGACTGCTTAGTCATCTGCTGTACATACTGTGCACGAGTGGTCAGTTGCTGTGCCCCGAACATCAGTATCTTTTTGATAGATTGTTAGAGTATTTCATCAATATAATACACATTATTTGCTTTCTTGTTATTTAACTTTCTTGTTTATGATTTCTATTGGCACAGAGGACTACTGGAATTTTTTTTCTGCAATTCAGGAAATGTACATTACACATTAGATTAGGAAAGCAGGAATTTTTTCATCCTTCTGGTAAGTTGATGAGGTGTGCCTGCACATGCACATACAGATTGAAGGACAGTTTTCATCCTACAGCTACAAGACTTTGGAATGAACAGTGACTGTATATTGCTTATTTAGTTTTATTTAAAGCCTAACTCCAGGGAAAGAACTTCCTTTGTCATGGGGCTGCAATATTTAACTGCATGTGCAGTTATAAGGTATCGTGTAAAGAAGTTTTACTTACCTGATCCACGCTTCTCCAGCAGTCGGCACTCTCCTCGTCTCCTATTCATTTCAACTTGGAGACTGCCCCTTGATGTTCTCATATACAGTATAGTGCAAGGCTATGAGCCTTGCATTATGCTTGATGACATCAGTGGGCCTCTGACCACTGAATAATGGGGGTAAGATGCTGCGGGTGCTGGTCTGGCAATCTGTAGGAAGTCTTTGGAAGTGAGGATCAGGTAAGTTAAAAAAAAATTAATATGATCACATTTTTTTCCTGAATGTAATATCAGAAAATTACTGCATTATGGCCACCAGATGGAGCTGAGGAACATAGGGAATATAAACGTATTTCCTATGCTCTTCACCTCCATCTAGTGGTCATAATGCAGTATTTACCTGATATTACATTTGACCTGGAAATAAAATATTCTAATAATTTTTGTTTTTGCCTCCGTGCTCACTGAACAAATATTTATGCAGTTTCACAGGATGAATGGATCTACAAATTCTTTATAAATACATCACATAGTGTCCCCAGAACCAGCTATACACCTGTGTTCTTTATAGCCCTATTTGTCCATCTCATGTAATTTGCATTTGAGTATACCATCTGCTAAAAGGGCTACATTGATTTAGCTTCAAAAACGGTCAGTAGTGCTGATCTCAAGCCCTCTTCTCAATAAATAAGCCTCTTCTTTCCTCTTCTGTATTTGCCAGCAGAGCAGCTGACAGAAACAAGTGGGGGGCGAGGCTGCCTTTTCTCTGAGGCATGCTCAGATGATATCAGAGGAAGTTGTCTTTGAGTGTGCCAGCAAAGCAAAACCCCAAAACTAAGGATTTTAATGGATGGACAAAAACATAAGCGGACTTTGATGTAAAGGGAATTAGGTCTATATTTTTATGGACGGTTGGCAACCCTGTATGCCACATTCCTTATTCTTTTATTTTTTCTTATATCTACAACTTACTGTGTATGCTAATGTACTGTGAGCTGTAGATAGTTATTACTATGTATTTATTTATTTCTTTCAAAGGATCCTCTGTGTTAAAAAGGCTGAGAATGGCTACTGTTCGTGCTACCTGTGTCTGCGCAGCAGCGCAGGCGCAGTTTAAACGATAATACATCATTTTCTCTTGTCTTCTGGAAAGGCATGGCAGTATAATAATAAATAGAAATGAATCGCAGTGTCAGTTGTGTAATCATTAATATTGCCAGTCTTTGACCTGCCTAACAACTCCAAACAAATTCCATGCTAGCATGGCTGCTATCAAAGGATGTGTGAAGGAAGTCACTGGGAATGAAAGCTGTTCTCTTGCCAAAGGAAGCGATAGGTAGCTGGGAGTGGATAATTATGACTCATCTGCCATTTGTTACAAGGCATTAAGCCCATGTGAGACAATAGTAAATTCTGATGAACCCCAAACTGTGTAGAGAGTAAGGGGGAGTAGTACTAAAATGTGCAAGTTGATAACAAAACAGTCCAATTCAAATCTCATATCTATGCTAGGCATTTATGGAAGGTGACACATTTGACAAACCATAGTCCAGCCTAAGACACATTTGACAGTAAACAACGTTAGAAGGAATGCAGAGGCATCATAAACCTCCACTAGCTAGGGTCTTCAAAGGACTGCTGTCGAGGTCCTTTTGTAAATAGTCAAGTCATAAACTAGAGAGAGCAGATACACATCTATGATTCGGGGGGGAGGGGGGTTCTAAATCTGAACCGGTCACATTTACATCATGCATGTTACAATATTTGGTGTGCTGTGGTGCCATTATTTCTTAAAGGCACTCCAACACACCTAGCCATTGTATGTATATTGCATGACACCAAGTTATTATCATACATTGTTGTAAGACGACATTTTCATCATTCTCTTCTTTGGCAAAATGTAGATGCTGTGGGCAGCCCATTCAAATGATTGGGCAGCCCTACCAGAACCAGAACGAGTGTAAAAATACACATGCGATGTCGCATCACACAGTTGTGAATCCAGGTTAAAATGATATTTAAAAATCATAAAGCTAAATCTTTGTAATGCTTTAACTAGAAATGAAAAACTCTGTCGCATTCCTGTTGTGGCAGCAAGGTATACAGACATTTTTAAAGGCCAAATTGCAGCAGCACATGCTGTGAACGGTGCGTTAAAAAAAACATGGTAGCAGCTACCGTGTGTTCAAAGGGTGAACGACTCAGTGACAATCACTCCTAGTCTGCTATGCTCACACAGGGCTTGGGAACAAAGTGCCTTTGAGCTAAGTGGCATTAAAAATTGGATTGGTGCTTTTTGGGATATATTGAGTGCTGAGTGCTTGGTTTTTGGAATACCTGTTGTCTCTTCTTCTTTTTTAGACTCTTTTAGTATTTCATATCTCTATAGGTTGAACTCGATGGACATGTGTCTTTTTTCAACCTGACTAACTATGTAACTATGTAAGTGCTTAGATTGTTGTCCTGCAAGCTAGAAAATCTCGGCACAAGATGAGGCTGAAAGTGTAGACATCACATCTTGTACTTATATGAATTGTGTAAAGCAGGGATGCCCCTTAGGTCGATCTCAATCTACCATTCGATCGCCAAGGGATCACTGGTAGATCGCGATGTCCTGTCCTCCCACCATGGGGCTTCTCCTCTGCACCCCCACTGCTCTCCCCCATCTGTATGCAGTGGGGCCGCTCGACCAGGATCATGACACCCGGCGGCTCTCTCTCTCCTGACCGCTCGACTATGCTGCTGTGACAGCGGTTCCCTCCACCGCTGCCCCCAACGGCTAAAGTACTTCCTTCTCCTCGGGTTCCCCTGCTGCCTCTGCCCGGGAGAGCAGCGGGGATACAGAGGAGAAGTTGCAGGCTGAGCCCCCCTGTGTGCGTGGCCGAGCGGCGGAGCATCGTTACATATCAGTGATATGTAGCAACCCTCTGTGCAGGACAAACACTGGAGCGATCAGCTGATCACTCCAGTGTTTGTAAATAACTGGGTACAGTCTGTGTACTCATCGCACTCAGAGCCGCTGCTCCAACAATGGAGGGTGGGTGCAGCAGGTGTCAGCGGGTGGCTTCCGACAAAATATCAGTAAAGGATGTATAACTATATACAGGTGAAACTCGAATAATTAGAATATCGTGCAAAAGTAATTGCAGTAAGTGCTGCAAAAGGGGCCCAAACCAAGTACTGAGTACATATGCATGCTTGTACTTTTCAGAGGTCCGATATTGTTCTATGTACAATTCTTGTTTTATTGATTGCATGTAATAATCTACTTTTTTGAGGTTGTGGATTTGGGGTTCTTGGGGTTTTCATGAGCTGTAAGCCATAATCATCACAATTATGACAAATCACGGCTTGAACTATCTTGCTTTGCATGTAGTGAGTCTATCTCATATATTATTTTCACCTTTTAAGTTGCATTAGTGAAATAAATGAACTTTTGCACGATATTCTAATTATTCAAGTTTCACCTGTATAACTAAACACGAAAGAATGCTTAAACTCAAGCAGTATTTCTCCAAACAACCATCTGACCCTACATGCACCACAACACATTCATTCAGGGTAAAGAGCAAGTTCATTACTCCTGTGAATTTCAACTCCATTGATAGTTATACCAGTACTATGAAACATGAGGTTCTCACCACGGCCCCAATGTGTAGCACTCATTCCAATATAAATAGAGAGGAATTCAGTGCTCTCAAGGATTTGAAAGAGGACTCCTCTATCATTATTAAACCAGCTGATAAAGGGGGTGCAATAGTGGTCATGGACTATGCCAACTATAGACAGGCCATGTTGGCACTATTAAGTGATGATACTAGCTACAGAGTCACCAGTAAGAATTTGAACCACAAAGCAACATGTGACCTCAAGAACATGATAGCGATGGGTACCACCAATGGCTGGATAGATGAAAAACTGGCTTGCTTTCTTCTTGATGACCATCCTAGGACACACTCTATTTAAAAACCAAAGGCACTGCAATGGGCAGCTCCGCGGCACCATCTTTTGCAAATCTGTTTATTGGCTACTTAGAAGAGATTCATATTTACACATTACACATGTTTCCAACGCATGTCAAATTTTGGACTAGGTACATAGATGACATTTTTGTCATCTGGCAGGGCGAGGCCACCTGTTTGTGGGGTTCCTCAACTCCATCTTCCCCGGCATTGTTTTTAACCCCCGAATTTCATGACACCAGTATCACATTCCTAGATGTCCAAGTTAATATTGCTAACGATCACCTTCAAACCACGTTGTTCAGTAAACCTACAGATCGCAATACTATACTGCATTACCACAGTTCTCACCCTAAACACCTACTTGATAATATACCCATATCACAGTTTTTGCGTGTTTTCCACATTTGCTCAGATCCAGGCGCATGGGATATACATATCTAGGCGATGTACTCCAAGTTTCAACAAAGAGGTTACCCTACCTCTGTTTTGGAGCACGCACTTGAGAGGGCAATAGACAAATTCTCCTCAACCACAGGGGCAGACAAACCCCCTGGTAATAGACTGCCCTTTATTGAGAGTTTTAATGTGGCGTCACATCTCATCCGTTGATCCACAATTAAGAACCTGAACATCCTCAAAGCAGACAAACATTTGACCGCACATATTAAGACAGCGCCATTGCAGGTGTATAAACGCAGCAAAAACTTTGAAAGACCATCTAGTCGAGGCAGATCCCTGGCCTCAGTACTGCAAACAACCATTTCAAATTTCACGACGCACAGGGTTCTATAAATGTTTAACTGCAATGTCTGCAGTGCACTCATCACAGGCGAGACATTCTCACACCCACACAGTGGAAAGAGATTTCAGATAAATGGAAAGAGATTTCAGATAAAAGGCTATCTTAACTGCATTACAGAGGCGCGTGTTTATCTTTTGAAGTGCCCATGTGGACTCACATATCTGGGTAAGACCTTAGGACCATTCAAAAGACTCTTTCAAAAACATCGTAGCGATATCAGGTCTGCCATTAATGTCTATGCCAAAGGGGCCCCCCCGGATCTTAATAAACCAGTAGAGGTTCACTTTGCTGATCTACGACACCAGACCCATGAATTACGGGGGATGGTGATCGAACATGTCGCATTATCCTATCGTGGTGGGAACCATGATAGATCTCTCCTCCAACGTGAAGCATTTTGGATTCATACATTGGATACCGTAATACCCAGGGGGCTCAACACGAGCCTCTCCCTTACATGCTTTCTCCCCGACCAATAATTCGACCCAGACCGTATGCTTTTCTCCATGGTTCTTTGACTGATGTTTCCCCAGGGGTGGTTTTGCCACAGCCGGGGATTTAAAAAAAAATTTAATTTTCTTTTCTCACATATCGTGTCCCAGATTGTCTCTTTAACCACTCTTTAGGTGATACCCAGCTGACATTGGTTATCCCCCTTGACTTAGTCAGGTTCTGTGACATCATGCGTTTACAATCATGCTTCCAGAATATCACCTTACTACATTTCTCTAGATATATGGGCCATAGCATCCCATACTCCGCAACAGTGGCGCTCATATTTGATCCACATGCGTCTGGGATCTCAGCATGAATGACCAGTACCTTTTGTGCTGCACCTGTTACCCTATTCATCATGAGCCTGATGCATACTAATTTTCTATCCTATATACATTTACAATTTTAGTGGAACCTACGATTTTTACTTGCACAACAACATGCTGCGTTAGCCTTCATGCGTCTTCAGAACAACGCCTCTAGCTTTTTTTGTCGCTCTCATTTATTCCGGCACGCACCCATCTTATGTTCCATATATACCTATGAAACAGGTTGTGCTTATGTTCCTTATTTTCTATGGCTCTCATGCATTTAAACCATATAATGCACTACATTTCCATGACCACGTAATAAGGCTTGTTTGATACGCATCAGCTGTCTTTGTGCCAATGCAGCTACATATACAGTACCATACCAGCCAATTATGTTTGGATTTGGGTTCTAATACTTTAATTTATTTCTTGTATTTTGCCTTCCTTCTTAATTCATGATTTTTTCAGGTATTTCATGATGCAACTTATTTCTTGCCAGCATTTTGTTCATATGTCCCTTTAAGTGTTGCAGCTCTCTGATGGTCACTATATTTGTTGTACTATTGTGCTTTAGCCACTTGTCTTGCCATCCTCCACCAGCCAGCGTCTGCCCTTGTGATGACATCCATTGATACAGCCGATACCACGCCTGACACTGGCAGGTACGGCCTATCTAGCTGCTTGTCTCCGCCGCAAGGGGTGTGGCCTAGTCCTCATCGCTCGTGACATGTGCGGCTTCCCCCATCTCTGCCGACACGGCTTCCACCAGACGGCGTTCTCTGATTGGTCCTTGGCTGGGAGCAGGTCTGGTACCTTTGACAGTGGCTGACCACTCCTCGGTTGCTGCCTAATGGCTGTGACACTTACTATCAGTGGTTTTTGTAACTCTAGATCCATGCATCTTGATGATTGCTGCACACATGGCTGGTAATACAACTTTCCTTATATATGCACTGTTTATATATTTTCCTGCATTTTTGTTGCCAACATCCTGCTACATGATTACTGTATTTTGAATGTTTTTGGAGGGAATGTGATGTCATGATGATGTCAGTGAGACTTTTGGATTGGTTCACAATCACTGTTGGTGTGTATATAGATTCCTGTATTTCCCTTGCATGTATCACTTGTTTGCCTGATGAAGGGGATCCTGTGAGACCCCGAAATGTTGTTTAGAGTGTTCTATTTGCAAATAGTACGTTAAAATACACGTCCTGACTTGCATTGGAGTTAGGGTTGCCACCCGTCCGGTTTTCAACCGGACAGTCCGGGTTTGGCGTCTTGTGTACGGGTGTCCAGCCAGCGGGCACCCGTACACAAGACACTAGTTGTTTAAATCGTTTATAATTGTGACCGTTAATAATATTCCATCCATCATTCAGTGCCATGGACGGCATATTATTGACGGTCAAAATTAACAATTAATTTATGAAGTGTTAGCGTGGTTCACCTTCTGTACCTATTGCCATCGAAGATGACTTCCTGAAAATATATTTTTTATTTTTATACTTGCCAGAATAATGCATTGCTGACCTAATGACGTAACGGAACTCTTGGACAGTTCTTAGTCAATGTGACTTCACAATGACATAGAGATAGATCTATAAGAGAGCAATCTATAGATTAAAACTTTGAAGACACCCAAGCTTCAGCAATGTTATTTATTAGGCACGGTCATGTTTAAATTAATAGGTCATGTTTAAATGTTTAAATTAAGAGCAAAAAAAGAATAAATGTACCAGGTCTTGATGATGATGATGAGAAATGAAAATGTATTGTATTAGCCAATGCCATGTTTGAATTACAGTTCAGCAGAACATTGTCCTTGGAAATCACTGTAAAAAAGTTTCCTCTAAGCAAGGAACTTCATAAAACTTAAAGGAGAACTATGAGGTTGGTGCTTTTCACTCACCTCATAGTTCTAGCCGACCTGTGACAATGAGACTGTCACAGGACGGCTCAGTAGATCGGGAGGTGAGCGAACACATAACGGCGTTCGCTCACCTCTCGATCCTGTCACAGCTCTCTGCCGTGACAGGGGAGGGACTGGATTCCCCCCTCCCCGCTCCGATCCGCCAGCGCTGACTGGCGCAACGGACGAGGAGGGGGCAGGTACAGCTGTCTCTGCCTTTAGATAGGCAGTCACGCAGCTGGGTGGATCCACAATTGTCGGCGTCTCAGTATACCGCGAGCAGCTGCTTGCGGTGTACTGCGGCGTCTCAGTATAGCGCGAGCTACAGCTCGCTGTATACTGAGCCTAGGGTGACGGGAGGACGCTAGTTTGTGTCCTCCCGTTACCCTAAGGTGAACTATGGGGAAAAGACTTAACCCCATAGTTCTCCTTTAATTTAAAAAAATCAGGCTATGAGAATTTTTTATTTTTTTAATATCATTGAACATTATCAACAACACGATAAAAAGTACAAACAAAACATTACAAATGATAAATAACATAAATAAAAACTATGTTACAACTCAATTTCTGTCCTCAGGATGCTGCTGGCTTTGAAGAATTCTGTTCAACAGAAATCACTCTATTGCAGTGTTATGTAATAGAGTTGAAAGCAAAACTGGTGGATTGCCTCAGACGAGAGCTCCCTGCCCACACCTCTCCCCCTCAATTGAGTCAAACAAGCAAAAGTAGGGTATGGAGGGTTTCTAGAGAGGTAACAAGGCAATGACCATGTATAAATATATAAAACATATATCAAAAGTTTATTGTACATAAAAACCATAGTTTAAAAATGAATCCAGTAAGTAAAAACATTTTCAGTCCATACATGTAGATTTATGCAGTCAGGATAGTGGAGCTATCCTTCAATTAGTGTCCAAATGATTGTCTAGCGTAATTCATCCCGACGCGTTTCGCCAATGGCTTCTTCAGGGGATCAGTGTATATATTGATCTCGTTAATGACCCAGGGATAGATCCAACATGTCCTCCACGCTGCAACTCCACTGCGTTCTCCACATGGTGAGCAGCTGTGCAACCAATCAGCATCCACCTTTTATTTTCAAACCTTAACTGAACAAACTGAAGAGAGAAGCTGATTGCTTGCCATGTGCAACTGCCATGTGCAATCTTTCTGTTCCATTTTGATAATTCCCCCACTGCTTTTTCTTTTATTTGCTTTTTTTATTTTTTGTGCTATAGCTTTGTTTACTAGCAAATGTTTAACTGAAACTATGTGATGTGATGTAATTGGAGGAATCGGAAGAAATGATAACCACATAAACCTATATCCATCCTACACATTCCATGAAAAAATATACACACAGCTAGGATGATATTATGCAGTGATATAAACTGTGAAAATAGCATATATATGTAGATACAGAAAAAATATGAATCCAGTGATTGGGACATTTCTGCACATGATCAATGAGCTCAAATGAATGACTTTCCAATATACAGTATACTGCAAGATTACTCTAAAGGCAGTCTTGATGGATTGAGCCTGTTATCTTCCTCCTACAGATCCTACCAATGGTTTGTCTGAATTGGTGCTGACACCGTCCTTCCTTCTCCAAGCTCACTCCCGTGATGAACTACAATCTCAATACAAATTAGTAAACTAAACGTAAGGTTGTAGTCCATCACAGGAGAGCGATTGGAGTGTTGGCTACTTTACAACACACACAGGGACCATGGAGAACAAATGCAGCCACCCTCCAGAAGGAAGGACAGTGTCAGCACCAATTCAGAGATGATTTGAGGATCTACAGCCGAGTGATACACAAATAAGATGCATTTTTGTTAATAGTTAAGGTACTTGAATGCATATTTAAGATTTCACTCCTGAGAATTGTGTCACTTTAAGATAAAACAGTTCCCGGTATGGAAGAATCTAAACGCTGGTCTACTGAAGAGCAATTGCTGGGTGAAGTTTCTTGTGAAACCAATATGCCCAAGGTTGTCAAGTTTCTGTGTCCCCCACAGCACTCTGTGACCTTTATTGACAAGGAGGTTGGTGAGAGGAAACACTGAATGCTGTGGGGAACACGGAGATGGACACTCCTGGAACTTAGTGTTGGTTTCGGAACAAACGTCATGCAGTAATTCCTCTACAATGGAACAGTGTTTGGTGGGCAGACAGCAGGAGAGGTTAGTATTTATGCAGAGCATGGGTCACTCTAATCCCACATCTGCTGCAGCATACTGTATATTTACCTTTTATTTGCCCCTTTGCTTATTATCTAAAAGATAAGTAACATCATAACTCTAATATAGTCCAATACCTGTATTTCTTACAATATATACAAGCCAGCCCTGTTAATCTGGAACTACATTAAAGAATTAAAGCAATTAAAAGTATTGTATAAACCGGGGGTAGGCAACCTCGGCACTCAAGCTGTGGTGAAACTACTAATCCCACTATGCCTGTGACTGTCAGAGTCTTTCAATGCCTGAAGGGGTTTGTAGTTTCAGCACAGCTGGAATGTCAAGGTTGCCTAAACCGGTATAAACCATGTACACTTGTCTATGCTCTCAAACATTTATTTAGTGAAATATATAGTGGTTTTGTATAAATATGTAATTGATTTATTAGGGTCAGGAGAAAAAAATAAAAATTTTAAACATATTTTTTGGGCCAAATAAATTTGAAATATTGTTTAGAAATATTTTGTATATTTGTATGCTGCCACCAACTTTTATGTGTTTTTAATGCAGTCTCCTTATTTGCCCTGGTGATAAAAGCCTGCTGTTTACAGAGTCCAGGAAATCAAGCTGAATTTGACGCATACACTAGAATGAATCAGAGTAGCTCCATACCACTAGACAGAGAGTGTCTGAAAGGGAGTGCACTCTGCTGTACTCCCTATGTAGAAAGCACCTAGTGCTCGGGGAATCCTTTGTCACAGGTGTACTGTATTAAATGTACTTGTTAAACAAAGAGTAATAAAAAACAATATAAAATATTATAAAGAGTTAAAAAATAATACAATTGACCAAAAACCATTATAATTTACCTTTAAAATGTTGATCCTCGATTGAAGCATTTACATTACTCATTTGTGGAGTTTGTTATACAGCTGCATTTGAGGGAATTTAGCGTATTTTTGTATATCTACAGTAATGATTTTAATCCTAATCCCTGACCCTAATAAGGTGTATATCCACTTGCACAGCATTAACTTAAAAGAGAACTACGGAGTAAGTGTTTTTCCCCATAGTTCTCTTTAGGGTCACGGGAGGACATATACTAATCTCATCCCATTACCCAAAGCTCAGTATATCGCGGGTTATTGCCCGCAATATACTGAGAGCGCCGCAGCTGGGATGGATGCCAACAATACTATCTGGATCCACCCAGCTGTGTGAGTGACAGCTGGCTCTGCCTTACTAGAGGCATAGCCAGCTGTGCCCGCCTCCTCCCCATTCGTTCCTCCACTCAGTGCTGGAGGATCAGAGATGGGAGGGGGGAATCCCTGCGGGGAGTGGTGACTGCCAGTCACCGCTCACTACAGGAAGACGATCGGGAGGTGAGCGTATCGGCGGCATGTTTCTGCTCACTTCCCGATCAATAGAGCCGTCATATGACAGCTTCTTTGTCACGGATCGGCTCTAACTATGAGAATGAGTGGAAATCACTCACCTCATAGTTCTCCTTTAAGTTACTTATTTAGCAGGATGCTAGAAATGGTTATATATAGCATTATATGGTAACCTTCTTCACTGACAGTTCCAAAAGCTGTTTGGCCAACAAATTTTGTTGAAAAATACTTTGCAAGATATATTGTTCTACAGCCCTTTAATACAAAGAAGTATGAGAAGTAATAGGGTCTGCTATAATATTTTCATCCTTGTTGTAGTGGTCAAGTGGAGGACATTTAGCACCATTGGAACAAAAAAAATTATTATGAGATTCTGTTATGATCAGCTGTCTTCTATACACTGAGAAATCGTAACGAGAATATTCCAAAATAGCTAATGAACAGTACTGGCATGCTTCTATATGTTGCTCTGCTATATGTTTTTGCTGACTGCCACATAGCCATTCCACCAATAAAAATGCATCTAAAACACTGCATTATACCAACTTCCTGTCTAAATAATTGAATGAGTTAACAAAGGAACTGACTAGCAATTAGAAATTGAAGTGTCAGTGATGAATTTCACAATCTATTAGTTCCTAGTGCCATCATTTCTACTATCCATACTCTTGCTGCAGGCAGAAAGTCTCATTAGCACCTCGGAAGCTGTATCCCCATGCGACTCGGCTTTCTGTGTCAACAGCATCTCGAAGAGGGTGCTCATTTCAGAGAGAAAAGTGCTGGCCAATCTGTTATCTTGTGACCCATCGGAAGCTTTGCCAAATGTTAGGAAGGTCCTTAGATCTTCTTTCTCTGATGCTGTGATTGGAGGCTCCAGAGTTATTTGATCATTAGGAGTGAAAATATTCTCCTTGTAGCTGTTGGCCAAAGGTAAGGAGAGCCGAGCTATCCATCCAGGGTCGAGATCACTCAAGCGGTTGCCTTTAGAACCTGTCATTTAAAGAAATAAATTATTTCCTACCTCTTTATGATATTGTACATTCATTGTTACTTATTTAAAAAAAGGAACTTGTCACTACATATTTCATCACTGCCTTAATTAGTGACCTATTTTTTTCTAAAACCAGCCCTGTCTACGTGCATAGCTAGAAAAAAAAAAAAAGTTTGTTGACAATACATATAGAAACGAAGGGTCCTTTGTTTCTATATGTAAGGTGAGAGCTTCTCCTAAGGTGCCACAGAGGTATAGACCTCACCCTATTGATTGTCCTCATTTCCACTTTTCCTAAACCCAAAGCTCCCATATATACACATTGGGGGGAATTGATCAAAACTGGAGCAGACAAAATCTGGAGCAGATTTGCACTGCAACCAATCAGCTTCTCTGTCTCTTTTTCAAATCTTACCTGGGCAAACAGAAGCGAGATCCTGATTGTTTGTCATAGGCAACTCCTCCATATTCTGTCTGCTCCAGTGTTGATAAATTCCCCTACTGTTAATTAAGCAATAGGTCTACGTAAGAGTTGTCTCTTTCTTAAGTGAGTTTAGTTTTATCAGAACAATGAATGTTTGCTTGCCTTGTAGGTTATTCAGGAATAAATGTCAATAGAAATATGTAGAAAATCAAGCAGTTATGTCTGAGACTTGGGGATACAATACCAGTGCCACACTATCTTAAACAGCAGATCCTGACCAGCAATTATACATATGGTTGCTCTGAATGTTGCTGCCACTATTGCAGAATGATGTGATAGCTTGATGAACTTAGGAATAATAGGAACATCAAGCATTTAAGTTTTTACTAGCATGCTTCTAAACATAATCATAAGAAATTGCATTACTGTAAGTCATGACTAAGGTAGCTCAGAGGTTCCTTTTACAAGTACCATCTTCAAACTCCGTCTCATGTTAACAAATCAATACGCCACACAACAGCTGGAGTTTAAATGGCCACAGCATCCTTTTATTATACATAACATTATAAATAACAACAACAACAAACCAATAACCATACTGTATACACTTGTTTGGTTTCAAGGTCCTTGAAGCCACTATGACTCTAAACAGACCAGTATCTGCGGGCACCTTGCTTGTACATGATTGCCCCCACCACCATACACCGCTTCAGGGACGTAACTAAATTGCCCACAGACCCACATTGGTCCCTATTACCCGGTCATACCCATATGACCGTACGACTACCGAAGGACACCCACACCACAGATGGGTCCCCCGTCAAGGTATGCAACCACTGACAACAGCCTTCAAGGATCCAAACCGCCAAGCCACAGCTGTGACAAAAATCTGCAATCCATAGCTCCAGGCCTTACTTTACTGCGTTTCTATGAATTTTTTACTAGATTTGATACACTATTTTCTGCAGTGTTACAGTTTACTGGAAAGGTATGTGCAAATAATTTTTTATGTTCATTGACAGGTTTTCAAACACATGCCAAAGCTGAAAACATACTTTATCAATGTGCAGAATTACGTTTACTCACCTGCATGAGGGCCCAGAAGAGTCTCGAGATTGTCCTCCAGGAAGTTATGGCTAGTAGAGAAGTCACCTCCAGACTCAGAGTCCAGATCCCCAGCTTCACTTTCACCATGGCCACTGTCCTTTGTGCTCTGCCCATCAGTCTCTTGCCCGCCAGTTCTAAATATCAACAGAAAGTCAGGATTAAATAGGGTTCTCCTTTTTTTTCCTTTAAACTGATTCAAAAATTGATTGATTTAATTAGTCTTATATTGTAGTTGTAGTGAGAGGATGGGCCAGGACAGATGCCAGGCATCACTGCTCACCTCTATTTATAGCAATGGAAATGTTTTTGACTAATTTTGTTATCATTATAATTATTTGGCTATGAATATTAAATGATAAGAGTGATGAAAAGAGTGAGTACATCCAATTAGATGCAGTCACTGTTGAGGTATTTAGACAGCCAAAGGGGCTGGCTCTCTGAATGAAATAGCCAGCTGTCTGCAAACAATTGCCGGCAGGGGAGATTCCTCCACCCACTCTGTTTAGCAGAATGGGAGAATCTAATGATTTCTCTCTTCCAAGCTTGCGGAATGCAATCTAAATGTGTGTGGCTAGCTTTAGGGCCACTAGATACAAAAGATTAGAGAGAATGAGTTGATTACAGGGTATTGAAGGGCTATGGCAGAAAGCGACATGTAGGGGAAATTGAAATGAACAAAAGGAGTTTTTGCTAGGCTGTAACTTCAGCATAAAATTGGGACAAATTGGGCAAAACACATTGGAAGGTGAAAATATGTTTTTGTGTTTTTTTGGTGTTTATAATGAATGCAACATGCATTCCTGGCTCTTGAGCATTAAGGAATCTCCTTTTAACTATACAGGACTATCCTAGACTTTTTACCTATTTCACATTTTTCATTCTACTATTTGTTTTTTTACAGGGTGCTGCCTTCTTTAGAAAACGTATATCAGCCTAGGAGCACACCAACATAAGACCAGAAAGTATATAGTTTAGGCATGAAATGATTTAAGGGTAAAGCATAATGCCTCATGTGTGGTGGGAATGTCCTAAGCTTAAGCCTTTTTGGCAGAATATTAGAGAACAAATACAGACTATTCTGGGTAAGACTCTCCTGCTGTCTCCGGTGGTCTTTTTGTTGCATTTGATGCCTGTGTCAAAGGCTAAGTATAAAGCTACAGTTTTGCCTCATCTTCTAAATGCAGCAAAGAGGTTAATACCGAGAATTTCGAAGAGCCAAAAGGTTCCTACAAGAGCAGATTGGGTAAGGCAGGTTAATTGTATCATGGAATCTGAAAAGTGGATAGCAATGGGTAAAGAGAATCACGATGCGTTTCTTAGTAAATGGGATACTTGGATTAATTATAGTATGATGAACCTTTAGGGTGGGAATTAAGGTGTAGGGTTTTGGAATATGGAAATATGGTTTTAATAAGAGGGTACTCTATTTCTTTTCATTGTTGTGGGTTTTGCTGGGTTTATAATCTATTTAAGTCAGTCTTATATATATTTGTTATGTGATATTGCTAATTTATTCAGGAAATGTTCCCCTCTTCCTTATGTTTGTTTGTGTGGATATGTATATGTTGAATATGTTTTTGATTGTATAAAGATAAAATTATAAAAAAAGATTAAAAACAAAACCATAATGCCTCATTCTGACTAGAAATCAATGAACATACTTCTTGGCAGTGAAGGGTGGTAAAAGCCATAGGTTGTTCAGCAGATTCATTATGTATTTTTGAGGGGTAAAGACTCTGTAAGTGGAAGCCAGACAGGAGAATGTTGCAGCAGTTAATGCAAAAGATTTTAAGTACATGGGATAAAACCTTGGTGGTGTCTTGGACCAAGAACAGGTATGTATTAAAAATTTTAATTGTGGAATTGTTCTGGATCTCAGTCAAGAAAGAAGGAGAGGGCTTTGTCAAGGCTTACACCAAAACCACGTTCTTGTGAGGTGGCTACAATGACAGCACTATGGTCAGTTTACCCCTAGCAGGCCTGTGTGTGCTTTCCACAATTCCAACCCAGATGGTTACTAGTTCTATATAAGAGTAAGAAGTTAACAAATGTTGTGTTCTACTTTTCAGGAGTGGAAAAGTATCAAACTCTTGCAAACATTCCTTCTAAGCTATCACCTACGGAACTTGTAAGTATCTAGATGATGTTTCCGTTTGCAGAAAGTTACCTGTTATCTAGTGTAGCGGAGCTTTCCTCTACAGACAAGAGTGACAGAACATGGCACTATCTACTAATTGGAAGCAAGTTAGCTACTATTAATTCTTGTTACCTGCCAGACTTAGATGAGTACTTGTTTCCTCTGTGAAGTGTCTTGGGGTGAACTTGCCCTTGGTGGAGCATAGATAAAAGCTGTGAAATTTGCTGCAATGATAAAACAAAATAAAAAGTCCTTAGTTCTGTGAGAACAAGCCGATTCCACTGCCTAGTGAGAAATGTGAGTGGTACAGTATATATTATACTTTAACTTTCAAAAGAATCTGTCATCTTCTTTTACTTCTCATATCCCAATGGAAGTAGCAGAGAAGAGAGCGCAGGTTCTTGTCTAATTTGACCATCTAATTCCAATTAAAAGTCTGAAAGAGATGCTTAGTTAACAGAATATGTGAGGACACTCTGGGTCTGCTCAGACTAATGATGCCAGAAGGACTTGTCACAGTTTTCAAATAAGCTGTAATTAGCATTACTGTCTGGATGATATCAGATCTGATTAATACATACAAATATCTCAGCTTTATTACTTTATTTGGATACATTAAAGTGGAATGGCAGCCAAAACCTTTTTAGGGGTTTTGATTGTTCACCTCTCTAATGATATAACATTCTACCTTAATTGAATTTAATTACAGTATATGCTCTCAAGTCATACACTATTCTGTTTTATACCCAATTTTCTTCATTCCCTGTAATTTCTGTATGCATTCCTCACACTCAACTGGGGGTTGATCCAATCCCTTTATTTAGAACTAAACTGCTAGTAAAACAGGACAACAGTTTGTCCTTCTCTTCTAGGTGTACTGATGGAGAGCAGGTAAATTGTCTTCATCAGCCTCTTTGCCCCCAACCTTGGAGAGCTTTATGTAGCTGTAGGGTCCAAGTACCATTCGCACTCCTACGGTCTTTCAATTCAAAAAGGCATCTGTGGTGCTCAAGGTGACCTCACAGATAGCACAGTGCAAACACTAGCAGTAAATCCAAGTATTTCATCGGCACACACTTGGAAAATTGAATGTCGATATTCGATTTTCCAAGAGTGTGCCGGTGAAATACTTGAATTTACTTTGTGTAGCTGTGACAAATAATACTGGAACTGTGGTACTAGGGCTAACCAGTTACTTAAAATAGAGCTGAAGCCCAATCTTTTTTTAGTTTTAGATAGAGTAAGGAAGGGTTATAATCCCTGTCAGGTTTTTTGCCATCTGTGCCCAATTGGGTAGATTTTCCTTCACTTTCTGTCTAATAGCCACAACAGGAAGTGAGAGCAAATCCCTCCAAAGAGAGGGAGGATCTCTGGTGGTCAGCAGGGATGCTGACACTTTGCCTGACGAAGGGATCCTGCGTGGTTCCGAAGCATTGCAAACTTTTCTTATGCTGCAAAACCGTCAATAAAGACAAAATTATGAAGCTAAAGGGTGTGCGGACAACATATCCTATCCCATATCCTATCAGATTGCTGTGGCACCATCCACCAGTTGTTCCAGCACTCAACTAAAAGAGGTACATCTGTATGGTGTGCAAAAGAGATATAACCATAATACATGGTTGGTCAGCATGGTCACCAGAACTAGTGTTCCCAATGGAGGATTTCCCATCTATTCCTGTTCTGCTCAGGGACATGTGGTCAGGGGAGGCAGGTGAGGCAGAGCCTCACCTAGTATTATAGAGGAAAAAGCTGTCAGCTTCAAGTCTAAAGCTGACAGCTTTTTCTCTATTCAGATCGGCTTGTAACAGGTTACACAGCAGGGAAAGCCTCCCCTCTGTGTAACCTGTCATGGACGGAGCGCTGCCTGTTAATTACAGGCAGCGCTGCATCCGGCTTTTGACAGGGCTTCCCCACTGCTTGTGTAACCTAACCTAGTTAGGCAAGAGCTGTCAAAGCCCCTACTCTGTGTGTTAGAGGTGTGAGCTCTGTGGATGGCTTCGACTAATAGCAAAGAGCCATTGGTCCAAGCTGTCCAATTAAAAAAACGAAAAAAAAACAGTGAGGACATCTCAATGCCTCACCAGTGACGAGCAAGCGAGGGACAGGGAGGCTCCTCCCTGTCTCCTCCCTTCCTTCTCCCCACACAGCTTGGTTACCGAGCTGGGGGCGGGGCTTTGGCAGGATGGGGCAGAGCTTTGATGGGACAGGGGCGGAGCTTCGGCGAGCTGGGGGATGCCACCCAGCACAGAAGGCACGGCACGTCACTGGTTCTGATGACAACCCAAAATTGTGATTTTCTTTCACTTTCAGTGATAATGGTCAACAGAGGGTGAATCTCCCTAACGGGGACACAGATAACAATAAAAACCTGACAGGTGTTTTAATCCCTCTCCACTCTATTAGACAGTTGTGCTGGAAGGGTGGGGGTGAAGTATAAGTTCAACTCTGGTTCGATTTTGCTACCATCAGCCGAATGGTCAGTTCAGTTACTGTTTTTACTGTAAAAGTACTGATAAAAACATTTAGATACTTCCAAGCTTCTAAACAAAACAGCCACCTTACCATTGGCTTTATACAGCATTTTTTTTACAGAATATTCAGAAGAGTTTTTTTATTTCCTCCTCAAATAATTTTTGTGTTAGTTTGGCAGCAAAGTAACTTCCTCATACACGATGCACTGAATTCCCTTAGAAAATGTTTGATTTGGGTATCATTCAAAAGCATCCGCAGCACTTGGATGCAGGGATAGGATATAAATGAGCTCCAAGAAACACAATTCCTTCCACCAGATGTCCAGCTCAGCTAGGTATAGTACTGGTACCGGGAGACAGCTAATAGTCATAGTCTTTATTGTTATAGATTACACACACTTTAGCCCGCATTTACACTGGAGCATGAGCCTTATTAGGTGATTTTAAAGCATTTCTTTGCATATTTTTTCATGTTTTGCAGGCATTTTTAATTTTGCCAATGGAAAGCTAGTTACTAGGAGGAGGAGACAGTTGTTAGGCATACAGTCGCAGAAAAACATTTGTTACGTGCCTTTTTCAGGCATTTGTGAAGTCTATGGGGCTACAAACACAAGATTCTGCCTGAGAAAACCTTGTGCACATTTTAAAGCTACAAGGTTCAGGTGTAAATGGGCACCATTGAAAATAATGAGAGTTGTCACTCTTTAGGAAACATGAAAACAGGAATCGGGAAACAAACCGCTCAGTTGTGAATGGAGGCTAAGCCACTAGTATGATATGGCACAACAAGGCAAGAAGAGAGTCTTATCTTAGGTGATGCCCTCTAGGTGTTCCAAAGGGCAGGTTCTCTTTTGCTGTCTCCTGCTCCTGAGTACACTGGGTCAGCAGTATTTACAGTGGCATGCTACAGAGTCTACAAAAGCAAGGCAGAGATTTTGGCCATCCAATTTAGGTGTTTCATGCCACAATATCTCAGCAGCAAGTAAAACATGGTCTGATAGCTATTCTTTTTCTCAAAGATATTGTATATCAGTGCCTGGAGATGTCTACCCACAATCGCTCCTCCCCTTTTCATTCACATAAATATGTATGCTTGGGATAGCAAAGCCTACAGCTGGTAAGTTTGTACGTGTACATCTAATGTGCTATTCTAAAGCTGGCCATACACCTTACAACCATTGCAAGACTTTTGTCTTGCGATGGTTGTAAGGTAATTTAAAAAACGTACGATCTGCCCATCTTGGACAGGCAGATCGTACTTGCGATCATCACAAGCCCACCCCGCTGAGGGGCGGGCTTCTGATGGCTGCAATGCTGAACAGGCAGTGTGCGCTTGCGCACAGCGGCCCGTGCGGCATCTGCCTTACGAGCAGGCCACGAACCCGCCGACAATAGTACGATTTTCAGCTGGTTTTCAAACATGCTCGTAAGACAAAAGAAGTGCGACCGCACAGTAGAAACGGTCGCACGCCTTCCATACACCTGCCGATTATCGTACGATCGCAGGATTTCCAGCGATTATCGTACGATAATCGGCAGATGTATGGGCACCTTAAAGCTGGGTATACACTGGTAGATTTTCATACAACATTTTTTACAAAAAACCTTTTCTGAATGTCATTAACTACATCAGAGTCTTAACAAATGTTTTGACATTCCATTTTGGAATGAATGGAGTTTCCAGAATGAAAACCACATTCACTGCTAGAATTTCTTTTGTTCCAGAAAAATTATCCATCGCGCTCCTTCAATTTTTTTTGTCACTACAGTTGAAATGATTTATCGATTTGACCCCATTAAGGAAGAACTCTGGGCAAAACTTTTATTATTATTATTATACAGGATTTATATAGCGCCAACAGTTTGCGCCGCACTTTACAATATAAGGAAGACATTACAAACACAATACAATTCAAGAGAAGATGGTAAGAAGGGCCCTGCCCGTGAGGGCTTACAATCTAAAAGGGAGGGGCAAGTGATACATGAGGAGGTAGCTGTGTGGGGATGAATTGTTTGAGAAAGTGTCAGTTCAGTTGTTAGGTTGAGGTGGGATAGGCTTCTCTGAAGAGATGAGTCTTTAGGGATCGCCTAAATGCAGTCAGAGTGGGAGATAGATGGACAGGTTGGGGTAGAGAGTTCCATAGGATGGGGAGTATCTAGAGATGTCCCGGAGGCGAGCATGGGAGGAGTTGACAAGGGGGCTGGAAAGCAGGAGGTCTTGGGAGGAGCGGAGGGGACGGTTAGGGTGATACTTTTAGACAAGGTTTGCGATATAAATGGGAGTTGTGGATGGCTTGTAAGTCGTTGTTAATATTAAGAATGTTATCCTTTGGGGGGGTTGCAAACACCGATCGGTTAGTTAGGTGAATGAGTCTAGCAGCTGCATTCATGATAGCCTGTGTAGAGGTAGGCCAATGAGGAGGGAGTTACAATAGACAAGACGAGAGATAACAAGGGAGTGGATGAGCAGTTTTGTGGTTTCATTGGCGAGGAAGGGGCTTATTTTGGAGATGTTACGAAGGTGAAGGCGGCAGGATTTGGATAGTGATTGGATGTAGGAAAGAAAGGTGAGGTCCGAGTCAAGGATGACACCTAGGACCTTGGCATGGGGGGAGGGCTGGATAGTTGTGTTAACAATCTCAAGGGAAAAGTTGGGGGAAGGTGCATGTGGGGGGAATCATGAGCTCAGTTTTTGAAAGATTGAGTTTTAAGAAGTGTTGTGACATCCAGACTGATATCAACCCTTATTAATCCTTGCAGTGGGGCTACCCCCACCGCAAGGGTTAACTGCTTGTTTTTGTCTAGGTGCTAAAAAGAAAGTTATACTCACCTGAATCACGGAGCTGGCTTGTTCTTAGACTGGTCCTTCCAGCCTTTCTCCCTCTCCTCTGCCGCATTCTAAGGTCCTGTAAATCATCACGTTCTATACACAGTGCATACGCATGAGGCCACTGAGGAACATTCCAATTTCGAAGAATAAGAGGACACAGGCTTCAGAGACTAGAGAAGCAGGCAGCTGGCTGAGTAGTTCAGGTGAGTATAACTTAGTTATTTTAGCACCAAGACAAAAATGAGCAGTTAACCCTTGCAGTCGGGGGGTAGCCCCACTGCAAGGGTTAATAAAAGTTTTGCCTGGAGTACTTCTTTAACTATTGGAAAATGGAACAAATTAAATTCTACCGTGTATACCCAGTTTAAGTGTCTGGTTAACTTAATGGGTAGCTTAGCACTGGGTGGGAGGAAGGAGCAGCGTTATCTAAACTTGAAAGCGTTTTGTTCTAAATGATTAGCCTTTGCCTTTACATAGCTCGATTTTTATCAGATCTAACCACAAACATGGATGATATGTATGAAAGTATGACATGTGGTCGAAGATACTTACATTCTCAAGAGGAGGTCAGCATTGGCAACCCTCATATTTCTATGACTTTATATAGGCTGTAGCACGCTCAGTGCACACATTTAGAGTAGATATAACAACTGAATTCAGCAAGCAAAATGTGTATTGGTCTCATGTATTATTTCATGGGATAGACAACTCCAGGGTATTTGTGAAAAATAATATAATAAATATAACCTCTATTGTTGCATACAGTGAATGGAAAAGCTGTTCAGTACTAGTTTTAACAAGAAGAATCATTACATAACATCAATTAGGCTCTATAAGTACAGAAACAATATTAACACACAAAACCCATTAACTACATACAAAAATAAGTGCTGAATCTATTCTATGGAAACCCTTTTTTGAAACAATAAGATAACCAGACTGACAAAAAATGCTAACAGATTATAACAAAGACAAGCTCAGCAAGCATTGTCCCTTATAATAAATGCACTGGCATTGTTATACTGTTTTATGTAGGAAAGGACCTCCACGGTAGTTTTCTCAGAGATACTGCCGGTGCCAAGAGCCACTCCGGACAGACAGCGCGAGTTGAGGGAGCTTAACAAGTGGCTCCGGAGCTGGTGTCAGAAGGAAGGTTTTGGTTTCCTGGAGAACTGGGCTGACTTCGCAGTCGGCTATCGGCAAACAGTGAAAGTGCTAATGTATTCATTATCTAAGGCCCCGGGGCGTTCACACTCAAGGTGTTGTGTCAGTGTTTTTAGTGCATTGCATTAAGAAGCCCATTCAATTTGAATTGGTTGCAAAACACTAAAGTTGCTGAATAGCAAACTTTTCTTAACACAACACACAAATCTAACATTTAGGACCTGTTAACACCTATGTGTTGCGTTAACGCACAGAAAAACACGTTTTACTTTTCGTTTTTGTAAATGCACGACAACACATGTAGCAAAGAGTGTTGCCATTCATTTTGAATAGCACTTCAATGCACTAGCTCAACACACTGCTGCAGTGCATATGTGTGTTGTGTTAGCACTATGGGTTGCTATTGGAAATGGGTGGCACTGTGGTATAAGCGCCCCTGCAAATTTAGAATAACACACAATAAAATTGCATGTTGCAGTGTGTTATTGCAATGCACAGGTGTGAACGGGACCTAGGTGTCATATTTTATGAAAAATTATCCCAGGCACATGGTGGGCCTTTAACTTTAAATGCTGAGATGTATAATCATTCACATTGTTGCTAAACTTCATGTACCATGAATCTTTTGTTATAAAAAAGAAAACAGCAATGACTAAACAGAATGAGGAATGTAGATAATGGAGGAACGTTATTTTTTGGTATTATACACAATAATCTGTTTTCTCTGTAACTCCTGTACTCATATCTCACACTCAATAGGTGGCAGCTGAGTCCATACACTTAGAACCAAACTGCTAGTTAAAGAGGGTGACAGTTTGCCCTACTTTTCTAGGTCTAGAAGTACTGACCCACAATAGGTACATTGTTGGTCTATCAGCCCTATCTTTGCACTCTTGGTGAGCTTTGTGTGCCTGTGACAAACAATCCTGGAAGTGTGGTACTGGGTCTAGCCAGTCAATTAGGAGCTGACGTCATAAGACAGGCCTAGGAAGGGTATTCAGCTCTGGTTCGATCCCATTACCTTCAACCAAATGGTCAGCTTATTACTGTAAAAATCATTTAGACATGCTGGCTGACTAAACAGAATAAAGGAAGTAGAGGAACACCACTTTATATACTGCACTAGCTGCAGCTCTGCACAGGTCTTTCATTTTACCCACTCTATTCAAAACGGACAAGGTTTTGGCCCCAAAATGGTTTGTTCTAAAATAATCTAGTGAGTATGTATGTTATATTTACATCTATTATAGGTTATAATTTACATCTATAGATTAAGAGTCATTAGTCATATAAATAGTACTGCATCCTAACAGAACAGGTCATTTCAAAAGCACATAGAAAAAACTAGCAATAATCACTAAAAAGGTAGGCACCAAAAATGTAGACACTATAGAACAACCATAAAGCTAATGTTCAATTATGAATTCATTAAGCAAGCTTACCTGCACATGTGGTGACTGCATGGTAAGTTCCACAGCTTCCTTCTCTGCTAGTGCCACCATCGAGAGTCGCACCAGGCTTCTCAAGATCTGCTCTTTAGATGATTGTTCAGCATTCTTTTGTCTTCTTAGAGTGAGAGAAGTTGCTGGAGAAAAGCTTTCTTCATTGAATATCATGGGTTCAGAAGAGCTGACGTTATCATGGACTCTTATTTGAGGACTACCTGGGTTCTTTAAGGTTTTATTACTAAATGGAAGAGTTCCATTGTAGTCTTCAAAGTTCTCTCTAGAGTAGCTTCTCTGTCTCTGATACTGTAAAGTTCGACACACAGAGGCAGGTAATGAGAAAGACTGCTCTAAATCTGTAGTATCTTCACTTAATATTTCCTGGTTATGATGGTGCCTCAGTGTGCGATATAGTCTAGGTGTGAGATGAAAAGGAGTATGGAGAGTCTGATCCTCTGGAACTTCTTGTCCTTCATCTGGCATAGGAAATAACTTGGCCTCCTCTACTGGTGTCACTGGTTGTGGTTGTTGCCGACCTCTAAGTACAGGTACTACATGAATATCTGCCTTCTGTATCTGCCTTTGAGGCCTTCTTGGTTGCTTCCTATAGGCAGATTCTTCCTCCCTGCAGTTGTATGCTCTGTTGTCCTTTCTATCTACTCGACAAAAGGACATTATGAGTGCCAATATGAGGAGACATACAACTAGAAGAACAGACAGACAAATAACAATTACCACAGACAGACTCAGCTTATTATTGGTTTCACTAGCTGAATTTTTCAAGTGGTCCAAGTGGCTAGTGAACATAATTGTTAGTTGAGCTTTGGTTTCCTGATATGGAATTCCACAGTCTCTGACAGTGACCTGTAAGTCCATGACACTACCTATTAGGTTGCTGGCATTGCTGGAGTTTATGTATATGTATCCAAGATGTTCATCCATAGCAAATAATCCTTGATAGTCATCCAACAGATGGTAGAGAAGTTTAGCATTCTCATCTGAGTCTGCATCAGTGGCAATTACTTGAAATATTGGGTGTTTGTTAAGTTTGGCAGTTTCTGATAATATCTCATCTGATGTGTATCCTAAAGCCTCTGAGTTGGTAACTTCTGAGGCAGAAAGAAAGAATCCACTTTCAGCATTCACAAGGATGGTGATACTGGCATGGCCTCTTTTAAGTTGAGGTTGCACGATTAATGGGCTATTGTCATTTTGGTCTCTTACCAACACCTTGACAGAAGCATTGCTGCTGAGTCGAGGATCACCATTGTCTTCTGCTTGGACAAAGAATTGGATTTCTTTTATTTCCTCATAATCAATGGCCTTAAGCACAACAATTTCACCTGTTTTGGACTGGACAGAGAAAAAGGTAGATAGTGGTGTCCCTGAGATAACAGAGTCAATAATCTTGTAGGTAACCTCTGCGTTTTCACCAAAGTCAACATCCTGAGCATTTACAGTGAGAAGATGAGTGGGAGGACCTCTGTTTTCATATAGTGAAACGTCATATATAGGCCTCTGAAAAATGGGAGCATTGTCATTGGCATCGCGAACAAATATTTTTAATGACTTTTTAGCTGTAAAAGACGGTTTACCTTGATCTTGGGCTTGGATAGTTATGTCATACACCTCCCATTTTTCCCTGTCAAGAATGGCATTGGTGGTCAGTATATAACTGTTTCCTTTAGCTTTTTGAAGCCTAAAATGTTCATGGTCTTGAATAAGGTGACAGTGCGCATCTCCATTTGAACCTGAATCTGGATCATTTGCCATAACCAAAGCAACAAAACTGCCCAATGGAACAGCCTCAGACACAATGATCTCAGGGGAATCTTGAGTAGCCCAAGTGACTTTAATATCAGGGGTGTTATCATTAATATCCAGAACTTTAATGACTACCTTGCAATGAGTAGGGATGGGATTAGGGCCCAAATCTTTTGCCTGTACATCTATTTCATAAGAATGTCTGCTTTCATAGTCAAGTGGCTGTTTCAGAACTATTTCACCTAACTTGGGGTCAATACTAAACATGCTGAGAACATGGTGGGGTGTGTGTTTGCTAAATGAAAACTCAATTTCCCCATTTGGGCCTTGATCTGGGTCAGTAGCTGTGAGATTTATAAGAATTGTACCAGGTGATGTGTCTTCTGAGACTTCTAAAATTATAGAGCTTTCCTCAAAAATAGGGCTGTTATCATTGGAGTCCAACACATTAATCCTAACCTGTGTTATCCCTGATTTCGGTGGATATCCTCCATCTAATGCTGTTAACACAAGGCTGAAAGTAGATTGCAGTTCTCTGTCCAATTCTTTTACCACCACTAGTTCGGGATGTTTGACACCATCAGAACCAGAAATAATTTCCAATGTAAAGTGTTCATTTGGAGAGAGAGTATATAGTTTCACAGCATTGCTGCCACTGTCAGGGTCCCAAGCTCTGTCAAGTGGAATTCTGGTACGAAGGGAAGCACTTTCAGAGATCTCTACATCTAGTTCAGCTTTTGGAAACATTGGTTCATTATCATTGATGTCCAGGATTTCAATTTCCACATGAACTAGAGCTAAGGCCTTGGTTGCTAGAACATTAAAAGACAGAATGCAGCGTCCATGAACATGACAAAGACTTTCTCTGTCCAGACGACCTGTGGTGCTTATAGATCCATTTTTCAAACCCACTTGTACTGGAAAAGTGTTGGTCTCTTGTATAAGCTTGTATTCTTCATTTGCATCCTCTGTCCAGCCTGATGCATCAGATATACGTCCAATCACTGTGCCAAGGGATACTTCCTCCTGAATGCGAAACCTCACCATTAAAGAAACTGAATTTTGAAAACTTCTGTGGAAGCAGTAGATAAAAAGAAGACTGAAGACCTGTCTGATCACCTTCATTGTCCGAGCCATATTTCTCAAGTGTTGAGAAGTCCCAGCCAGAAGCAAGTATCCTTATTGAAGGTATAATGATTAAATTAGTGGAGGGTTCTCAAGATCTTCTTTATCCTGTCACATTGGAGCTCCTGTTGAGGTAATCTTGTTCTCCAAGGCATGAAGTCTATGGCACAGACTAAGTCTGTAAGCACCGTCAGTGCTGCTGACATTTACACACGATTGTGTTACCAGACGAAAAGGTTGTGTAGGAAACTGCAGAAGAATAGAATAGCAGAAAAAGTTGGGGAGGAGTGACAAAAAAAGTTATGAGTTACTTGTTTTCCCAGGGAAACCAGCCGTCCTCCTACAGGAAGAGGGATGAGGAAGGAACTGTAAGTCGGCTAATGGACAATGCTATGTTTAACCTCTTGTTCTCCAGATGTGACTTCAGTCAGCTGTAAAACAATTAGTTTCTTGGTCCTGTGCCATGTAACAGTTAAGCTCTTATTCTCTCCATCAATAACCAAAATTCTCAGGGTCCTATTACAGAATCTATGTAAGCAGTGAGGTAGTGATAGTGATAAGAAGAGTGGGAGTTTAGTTACTATCAGACAATCCTCCATGTGCAGGCAGATTCTTTGGGAGAAAATGTGGAGACAATTAAGAAGATGAAGGAATGTGATATAACAATGCACTCAGCTCAACTCAGTGATAATAAAAAGTCTGGAAAGGCTACAAAGAAAGATGGGATTTAGCGATACAATGTTGATAGATGCAAGGAAGGGATATACTATGGATAAAAAAACACACTAATTATAAAAATAGTATATGAATGTAAACACAAAGGATGACCCAGACCACCCTGCAGAGACAGAACTTTATGTAGTGAATCTTTCTCCATAACTTGTAGTACCAACTTACAATTTCATAAAACTAGTCTGCTGTTTTATAAATTATTTTACATTTTACTTTAGTTTTGCTTATATTTTTCATTGCTGGTTCTGCAGGGACAGAATTTTTTTAACAGTTATATGTATTTAAATATCACATGCAATCTTTGTGGTAGCCTCCTAATGATGGTAGGAGTGTGGGCTTCATAAAAATATGCAAGTTAATTGCCAGAACAAAGTAACAAACGGAGGGGTTGAATGCTTCATTTCTTAAATGCTACATTTCAAACAATAGAGAGAGACATTTAGGCAAGAGGCATAGCAGTCCTTGAAGGCTTCTGAGTTTCCACTGGTCCTTCACATGGTTAAAGTGTATGTAAACCCTAACCATAGACTTTACTTTATTTAGTTTAATTAGTTGTTCTCTTTTGGTCTATTTAATTTTCCTGTAATTGTGAAGTTCATACAAAAAAATGAGGGGCGTTGTAGTCACTGGGACATGAACACACAGACAGCAATGAAAACATTGTCACACATTAATCTTCTTTACTCTACTAAAATGTGTTTTTGTTTTTGTCTGTACCCCCATTGAAAAGATGTCCCATAACTTCCTGTCCTGAGAAGAAGTGAGGGCAATTAAAACCTGGCAGAGGCCCCAATCCTTCCCTCCTCTATTTACATTTTTTTTTTCCCGTTGTTGGCCTTCACAATACATTGCACATGTGGAAATTTTCTGAACATTGCTGGAAATGTTCAAATTAGCACAAAGTGATTAAAACACACGCATATCCTATGCAAATGTCTACAGCATCACCGTTGTCATTTTGCACAAATCAAAGCATTCCTAAAGCCAGTGGCGAAGCTAGACATTACGTCACTCGGGGCAAAGACTTAAAGTTGCTCCCCCCCCCTGGGAAAAATTCTCCATCCACACACCCCGTCCCCACCCTACACTTCTGGGCTCTCTTCTTCTTTTGTCACGGCGGTGCCCCTACTGATCCACAGCAGAGGTGAGGCTTCAAATTGCCTCATTCTCCAGTTCTGCTTTGTTAATTAAAGATCCACTTCTGGGCTCTCTTCTTCTTTTCTCCCTGTGAGTGTGTGCTGTGTATTATCATCTGCCGGGGGACATGCTGTATGCTTTGCTAAACAAATTAGTCACAGTGGAATACCTAAGGAACTATAGCTCTGGCATATACCACAGTGCAGTACAGAAAACACTGAACCAATCACAACAGTATCTGTAGCAGAGGAGCTTACACTCTAATGTCCCTCCACAGTCACACAAGTCAGTACGAGTACCGATACTTTTCCTCAAGTACTTGCCGAAACCAATTACCAATGCTTTTTTTATAGTGTCATGTGACAGTTTTTCTAAAACAATACAGACTAATGATTATAGGACAGTGGTAAAGCACAAGGGCCCAGTCACAGCTGTAGCCGCTATGATCTTGGTAGTTTTGCCACTGACGCCAAGCCAAAGAGGGACTACAAGTCCCAGCAATACATTATATAGGAATGCAGAATACCACCAGCTACAGAGGGCTACAAATCTCAGCAATACATTATATAGCAGTGCAGAATACCCCCAGCTATAGAGGACTACAAATCCCAGCAATATATTATATAGATGCTGAGGATCTCAGTAGGGGCAGATGCAGAGGGTCTCAGCAGGGGCAGATGCAGAGGATCTCAGCAGGGCAGATGGAAGATTGCAGCAGGACTGATGGAAGATCACAGCAAGAGCAGATGGAAAATCGCTGCAGGGCAGATGGAGGATCTCATGGGGGCAGATGGAAGATCGCAGCAGGGCAGATTGAGGATCTAAGGGAAGCAGATGAAAGATCGCAGCATGACAGATGGAGGATCTCAGTGGGCCAAATGAAAGATCACAGCAGAGCAGGTAGAAGACTGCAGCAGGGCAGATGGAGGATTTTGTGGGAAGACGGACGATCGCAGCAGGGCAGATGGAGGATTTCAGGGGGGCAGATGGAAGATCGCAGCAGGGCAGATGGAGGATCTCTGGGGCAGAAGGAAGATGGCAGCAGGGCTGATGGAAGATGGGAACAGGACTGATGGAAGATTGCAGCAGAACAGATGTAGGATCTCGGGGGGCAGATGGAAGATGGCAGCAAGACAGATGGAGGATATCAGGGGGGCAGATGGAAGATTGCAGCGGGGCAGATGGAAGATTGCAGCGGGGCTGATGGAGGATCACAGCAGGCAGATGGAGGATCTCAGCGGGGCAGATGAAAGATTGCAGCAGAGCAGATGGAGGATCTCAGGGGGACAGATAGAAGATCGCAGCAGGACTGATGAAGGATCTCTGGGGGGAAGATGAAATATTGCAGCAGGACAGATGCAGAATCTCAGGGAGGCAGATGGAAGATCGTAGCAGGGCAGATAGAGGATCTCAGGGAGGCAGATGGAAGATTGCCGCAGAGCAGGTGGAAGATTGCATCATGGTAGATGGAAGATTGCAGCAGAGCAGGTGGAAGATTGCAGCAGGGCAGATGGAGGATCTCAGGGGGTCCAATTAAAAATCTCAGGGGGGCAGATGAAGGATCTCAGGGGGGAAGATGTAAGATCACAGCAGGACAGATGGATCTGATCAAGTCTCATGTGCGGGCACCGCTGTATTTAGGCACCGCTGTGGTTCCCCAGAAGGCTGCTGTGAGGTCCCCTGGAAGCTCAGGACCTCACAGCAGCTGAATCTTTAAAAAATATAAAGTGACATGCCTCCTCAGGGGTGTCCTGAGGCAACCGGAGCGGTTATCGGGTGACACCCCGTTGACGTCATCGCACGTGCGTGGCGATCCCATTGATACCTGCCGGCGGCCATCTTGGTGATGGATGCCGGCAGAGAGAGGAGGGGACAGTCACTCGGCAGGATAAGGTATGCCCGAGTCCATGACAGAGTGCCCACCATTTCAGAGGGGGTGACACCAAAATGACTGTCAGACTGTCAGTCATTTTGGTGTCACCTCTCCAATGGTTTCAATCGGGTGCCGGCCGCACCCCCCTTGTGACGCCACTGCCTTCCAATAGTGGCTGACCTACCGCATGAGTCCCGCCCCTAATAAGTTTGCTACCCTCCTAATGCAGCACCCAGGGCACTTGTCCCTCCCCTAGTTTCGTCCCTGCCTAGAGTGCTTCACAGACTTCAAGAATATCTGCACATATGAATCTATACCAGACACTACAAAGTGTTAGTCTATAATCTGAAGACCAGGCAAATACTATAACTTTTGTATCACTGATAAGGCATCTACCTAGGTACAGCAATTACATTGAGCATAGGTATATCATAATGTTGTGCAGGGGGACATAGAGGACATAGTGGATTATACTAGATGTGGGTCAGGCAGATGCTGGAACCCCCATCCTCCCATTGTCATGTAGATCACCAGGTGGGAAGGTGGAGGTAGTCTTCAAGATGGCTAATCCATGCTTCTGGTTTGTAATATTCATATGGTGTAGGGCACCAAGCATCTTGTTCAAAGTCTGCCAGACCAGCGCATTTCCCATTTCCACTTGATACAGTCTGGGGAAGTGAGGGAGGTGTTCACTGTCTGTCCCAGATGCATATCTAGATCAGGGTATCACTAATCTTCATATCTATCTATCTATCTATCTATCTATCTATCTATCTATCTATCTATCTATCGTGAATATCAGTTTGTACTTGGGCAGTACCTGGTGACCTTTGGTGACTGTGCCAACCACTGACTGCTGTATTGACTAATGATACATATGCCTGCCACTGACTCCTGTGTTGACTAAAGAAGCATATGCCCACCAGTGACTATTGCATTGACTAGTTATGTTTAAGCCCACCACTGACTGCTGTATTAACTAATTATGTGTTGAAGGCAGCTCTCTCCTACTCTAAAGCTGGTCATACACCTATAGATTATCTGGAGATTTTCTATGGTCAGATGGAAAAAGTGCAACAGATTCCTCCATCTATGCTAAACTGTGTGGATGGGGGAATCTCCCCCTGGGCCAAGCTTCAGGATCTTGCTAGTCGGCTCCGTGGGCTCTCAAAATACCTGAACAATCTGATTGGATGCAAGCATTGTTGAGGTATTTTGAGAGCCTATCTATCTATACGTGCATGGTCCCTCATATGTAAAAATAAAGACTTTCTCTATTTCCTTCCTCCCCTTTATATTGTCAAACTCTGATCTATTGTCAAAGTCCCTTGTCTGACTTCCAGACAGACCCGGAGAGACTGAGCGGAGGGGCTACATGACTGGGGGGAGGAATAGTCCCGGGAGAAATAGTTAAAAGAAAATGGGAATAGCTGCTCTTACCTGATTGGACGTGGGAGTCAGGTGTCCGGGAGGAGCCGCATGGGAAGGAACTGCGAGGGCTGAGGGAGTCCTCTTTCTGGAAATCGGCGAAGAAGGCAGGTTGTCCCACCCTCCCTCCCTTAATGTTGTGATTATGGGGGTTTTCGGGGGTTCTTTTGTCACGGCAGTTTGGCGGGTTAGGGGGTCTTTGGGGGGTCTACAAAATCGGAGTTGATTACAAAAATGGGGGGCCCTCAGCTGGTATGGGTGCCTCCCCCTGTTGGTGTCCGGATTTGTTGGTGTCCGGATAAGTGTCCTCGAGCTGGTTGTGGTGCGGCTGGGGACATGGGTGGAGTGGTAGGAGAGGCCTTTTTGGGCTGTTGGGCACCCAAAGACCCCTTTTCAGGTCAACCATCATTTACAGTATTATTTGTATATATTATTTGGTTTATTACTTTTGGTTATTGTTAAAGTTGTTTGGTTTAATAAAAGGTCTGCTGTGGCCATTAAAATCCATGTCACGCAGTACGAGTGTTTATTGGGGTTTTGAACGAAGGGACGAAGATTGACGAATCCATCAGTCATGTGTTCCATAGTCAGCAGTAGAATTCTGATTTGACTTTTTGCATGGAGTGTATATTTGTTGCTAACACTAATTAATGTTTTTATCTAACTTAGTAAAGACTGACGTTATCAAGACTCAAGGGTCATGTGAAGCGGGCTCTCATTAGCAGCATTTACTAATTGATGGTGATGTACTTCACATATCCAGATTAACACAACCAATGATGTGTTTTTCTAATTTATTGATTGTGAAGGAAGTAATTTTCTGCTTGTTCTGCTAAATTTGAATTCCAGGTCCTGATCCTAACATCCAGGCTTAGTCTGCTGGAGGTCAGTAACCTACAGAAAAATGTAATGGATAAATGTATGTCCTGTCATACCACTATTCACTACTCCACAGTAAGTTCATGTCGTTTTAAAATGATTAAACCCAAAAGACATAATGCACAGCATAAGACTTATAAGTTTAACCTGTAGAATAAGTTGTTTTTTTTCAATAGACTAAGGCCAACGTATTTATGAATATTGTCCTTTTGGTTTCTTAAAAGCTCAGTTCTGGGCAAACAGCTAATTACAGAAATGCAATAACTGTTTTACCTGCAACATGATTTGTACTTGTGTTTGGGCAGTCTTGTGAGTCATACACCAATGCCAGACAGCAAAGCCTGGCATTCTGTTACTACTGGGAATTATTATTATACAGTATTTATATAGCGCCAACAGTTTGCGCAGCACTTTACAATATAAGAAAGACATTGCAATCATAATACAATTCAAGACAAGATTGTAAGCCCTGCCCGTGAGGGCTTACAATCTAAAAGAGGAGGGGGAAGTGATACATGAGGAGGTAGCTGTGTGGGGATGAATTGTTTGAGAACGTGATGGTTGAGGTGGGATAGGCTTTCCTGAAGAGATTAGTCTTTAAAGAACGCCTAAAGGCAGTCAATGTGGGAGACAGACGGGCAGGTTGGGGTAATAAGTTCCAGAGGATGGGAGAGATTCTACAGAATTCCTGGAGGTGAGCATGGGAGGAGTTGACAAGGAAGCTGGAAAGCAGGAGGTCTTGGAATGAGAAAGTAGCTTAAAAAGGTGGAAAGAGATCAGCAGCACTTATCTGCACAATTAGTGCAAAAACCTATAGCAGCCAATCAGACAGTTAGGGTGATACTTTGAGACGAGGTTTGAGATATAGCCGGGGGCAGAGTTGTGGATGGCTTTGTAAGTGATTGTTAATATTTTAAATTTGATCCTTTGGGCAAGTGGAAGCCGGTGCAAGGATTGACAGAGGGGGATTGCAGACACTGAACACTTGGTTAGGTGAATGAGTCTGGCAGCTGCATTCATGATAGACTGAAGGGGGGATAGCCTGTGTAGTGGAAGGCCAATGAAGTGCCAATAAGTGCTATCACTTTGTTATTTACGGTCCAGCTCCCTTTATAACACTCCCAATGTAAGCCGTACCCTTTTAGCTGGTATGATTCACCTACTTATGGAAATAGTCAAATGTCTTAATGATTTAAAAGGAAGTGAACCCATCCCAGACTGGTGATGTCCAGTTATAGGCCAGAAAGGCGCGTTCTCCAGGAAAACAGCTGAGCCAGAGATGTGCTGGACTAAAGCTGATAGAGGAGCCGGCTGCAGCTGCTTCCTGTAGGGTAGGGCTACACAATTTGGAAATGCAATGATCAGCACAAATGGATATACGTGAATGATGTGAAACCTCGCGCCACTACTCTAGTCAAGTTAAGCAGCAGCTGAAATCTGTGTGGTCAGATATAACGTATGAAATTAATGGTAAAAATGGATATACACTCACAAAGTACAAAAAATTAAACCAACACCTCCTGTCTTTTTACATATGATGACACATTTGCGCTCATATACATGATTCAACCAAATTAGTGCAAAAACCTATAGCAACCAATCAGAATTCAATCCGACCTCCACAATGAACACATATTGTCAGTAGGCATGTGTATTCTTACTTGAATCTTGGGGGGGGATTTATAAATGTTCAGCCCAGCCTTACTCTGGACAAATACCGTTCATATGGCATTTCCACCACTAGATGGAGCGGAGGAGCCTAGGAAATTCCTAAGCTCCTCACCTCCATCTAGTGGCTGGAATGAGGTGTGAACAGCATTCGCCCAGGGTATGGTTGGGTGGAACATTCATAAATTATCCCCCAGGATTCAAGTAAGAATACACATGCCTTTTAACAAGATTTGTTCATCAAGGAGTTCAGCTTCAATTCTGATTAGTTGCTAAACTTGCTTTAGGTTTGCTATGTGTTCCTTCCAGATCTGTGCAGTAACCTAGTTTGAAACTTTGCCTCTGTGCTGGAGCTTCCTGTACTCTTTTGTCTTGTACAGGGTGACTGGTCTTGTTTCGCCCCCTCCTTTTTCTGGAGACAGCCTGTAGTGGGAGGACCTGCTGGGTTCATCCCACAGCTCTATTCTCTGCACAGTCTATGTCCAGCACCGTGATAATTCTACCACTACCTTTACAAGATAATATCTGGGATTTCAAAGATATTTGGTTTAAGGAATATATTTACATGCACATTTTAGTGTCTGGAGTTCAACTTCAACTGAGGAAGGGGCGTGGCCTCAGAAACGCGTTAACCCAGGCATAGTGTGTGCTATACAGGATCTGTCATCTGCCTGCATCTGACTGACGACCATCTTCTGACTTTGAAGGCATATTGTTATCTGCTCTTTTGTGAGTATTATTCTTTCCTTTGCTTTTGCTCAATAAAAATTATCTACACTAAGGAAGGCGCCCCCTGTTTTTGTCTCGTCAGATACTCCGGTCTCCCTGACTGATGTGTGGCTGGTACCTGTAGATTTCCAGTGTGCATACATTTCCAGTGGAGAAGTCGTCTCTGGCGCTATTGGCTTTCATTACTCTAATCAGGTCATTTAAGAAAAAGATTTCTAATTGGTTGCTTACAGAGTCTGTACCACAGTTATTTTGCATAACATCATTGCTCTTTGCACTGCCTGGTTGGTTAAAGCAGATAAAGCCTACTATGTTTAGCATGCTAAATCATTGTGTATTATAAACAATTGCCATGTTTTGTTCCCATAACATGCTGTTTTCACAATTTTTCATCCTTATTGCTACCTCGGTATGGCTGATCTCCTCCAGTCTCTTTCAGCCACACCCTGACAGCATGCACTCATCCAACATTGACTGCGCCTAATTGCTCTGGAACAGCTTCCCAATAGTTACAATGGTCAACCATGCCTGTGCAAGATGTTTTGGCACACGTACTTGTAGTCCCGCCCATGTGCATTTGACAGGGACTACTCAGGAGAGTATTTGGGAGACAGTTGTCACACTATAATAGGAAGTGCCTGAACAAGGACTTTCATGGCAGGATCCCAGGTATTATTTTAAAGGGATTTAAATTCGCAGCACATACTATCCTGTTATAACATCAGCATTGTAATAACAATACATACTAGAATTGTTTTTGATAATGCAATCAAAGCTTACTTAAATAAATCCCTTTTATGTATTGAGTGCTGCCTTCTGTCTGCCCATCACTTTCATCAACATTATAGTAATGCACTGAAATTCAGGAGAAAGCATTCATGTGCACTGTAACGCATTGTGACATGTAATACATACAGCTGTAAACAAAAAAAGATAAACAGGGTGAAGAGTTTGGAGAAGGCAGGAGAAGTGTACAATCTAGGCCAAAATAGCTGATTTGGAGAAATTCTCCAATTCAGCTCACTTTCCAGTTCAGCTATGTTGTCCTAGATTGTTCACTTCTCCTGCCTTCTCCAAACTCTTCACCCTTTTGTGAATAACCCTGTAAATGAGCGGCCTGATGGGTTTTAACAATGCACTGTAAAGCATGGCAGCGCTGTTCACTGTCTGCCCATCACGTTCCAACAACTTCCTGGATTGCTAGTGTCCTTTGCGTCTCTTTCCCTGCTGCTTGATGTGATACAATCTTGAAACATATCCCATCATACATTACTTCCAGCAAGCAATGATAATGTTCCATTATTCAGTCATTAAGTTGTAGCTCTGTGAATTGAGACACAAGGAAGTGTTGATTATGTGTTTAGATGAAGCACCGAGATCTTGAGGAACGCCAAACCAAGTTCTACCTGCCCAGAAAGACGTTACATGTATGTATACAGAAATACAGCATAAACATATATACAGATAGAACTTCCTGTGTATCACAGACAAGCATAATTAGAATAGAGACCGAAACTGCACCACATCGCCATCTAGTGCCCAAAAGACATAACAGTACATTAGCATAAGCTGTTGCATTTCCAACAGGAAGTACATATTCACAGGGGTAAGTTAAGTTGTGTCAGTGCATTAGGGAAGCACATCCTATGGGCATCTTCATTAAGTAGGTTTACAAAGTTCTAGATTAATATGGTTATTAGGAGTGGGATTGAAGTTATGGAAGTTCAATATAGAAATACATATTTATTTTTAGTTTTTGACCATAGATATCCTTTAATGAAAGCTGCAGTTTTAAAAAGATTGAAAAAGCTTACAACAAATGATATTAACATGTAATAACTTGTCTCAGATTTAGGTTTAGACCTACATTATTCTAAAACCTCCTGTGTACCTTGTAAAACAATCATTTTATGACTGGTCAGCTCAGGTCAGGCATCACACAATGAAGACGTGCCCAACTGGGACAGGACTTGGCCGAGTAGCAGACTTGGGAAGGAATTGACTTTGTGATATAATTTCCTTTGTGTCAAAAGCAAGGGAAAACATGGCAAGGAAGTTTGTTGTTTCTTTTAATTTGGAAAGCATTAATAGAAGCATTAATAAAAGTAAAGGAAACAAGTCTTCAGAGAAAATTAAGATAATCAGATTAAATTCAGATAAAAGTCTTCATCCATTATATTATTCCATTAGATTTATCTATAGCCTTACAAATTCCTGTTTTTGTTTTGGACAGAAAAGTAAAACTTAATTCAGCATTCCTCAAGATTTCAGTGCTTCATCTAAACATATAACCAACATGTTTGACTAAATATCAAAGGGGGGTTGCTGAAATGTTGGATCTGTTGCCAAAACAGGAAGTTTAATATTAATGAGAACCAGCTCTAAAGACTTGTTCACGTATGGGTTGAGGATAATAGAACGGAGGGATACCGATCAATACGCCTATATCATTATTGCATGCTTACCACACATTTGAAGGTCGATTCACATCAGCAAGCCACACTAAATGCACGGCTGCTGTGCGGTAAGAGAAATAGTGCTGATGCACCACAGCTTGTGCATCACACTGTTTACTCTTTTTTTTTAGAAGTTGAAATGTCACCAGTGACAATTTATTCCGTTCCACTGGCACAGCGTGGTGGGATTCGGTCGTACTGCTTGCTGTGCGGAAATAAAGTACTACATGCAATACTTTTTTTCAGTGCACACTACCGCAACACTGTGAGTGTCTATTCACATGTGTGAATCGCCCCAAGACGCGTTTAAAATGCATTAAATGATCATCAAAAAAGCTTGCCCAACCCCCTGCAAATGTTGGTTTTCGTTTTAAATGATGGAAAAAGGGGAAGTGATGGAAAAATGGCAAGGGACACTCTCTAGCTGGTGGTGTGCAGACAGGAAGTGGCAGCAGGATCTGTTCTTTCCTCCACTCCATCATTTCCCATTGATTTGTGGGATTTTAGAACCTCCAGGGCAAACTCTGGCCCTGCAGCTCTTGTGAAACTACAAACCCCATGAGGCACTGCAAGATTCTCACAGTCACAGGCATGACTCCCAGAAACAGGTACATGGTGGAATTTGTAGTTTCACCACAGCTGGAGTTTGCCCACCCCTGCCTTAACCACTAAAGGAGCATTTGTGCACTTCAATAGACATAGGTAGAGACAGTTGCCAAGCTGCAGTGCTTCCCAGTGGCAACATGCACTCTATTATTTATTATTTATTATTTACAGCGGGCCGCGGTAAAATTATCAAACGTTGACCGGTCCGCGGCGATAAAAAGGTTGGGGAGCACTGTGCTACAGTTTTGATAAAGTCCCCTCACTGTATTCACATATATAGACCTGGTAAGATTCAAGGGAAGACTGCAATTAAACTGAACAAGTAAAAATTTGCTGTATTAAAGGGGAACATTGAGAAGTGTTAATTGTACCTAAGCAGTACCTAATCTACTTTTTTTGTTTTAAATTCCAGCTTAAAAAGGCATTGTACTTCCTTGTATGTCAGGATGCCTAGGCACTTCTGTGCCTCATAGCTGTATATCTGCGTGTGAGATCTAAGGCACTGCTGCCACTGACTGCTAGTCTCATGTACGGCTATACACTGCAGCCGTGTACAGCTGGCCAAGCCGAAGGGAAAAGCCCGTTCGCCTCAGCCAATGCAACATCTAGATCTGCTGAGGCAAACATTTGGCAGTTCATTCCCTGCTGTTCACCCCTATTCTCCACAGGGCCGAACAGCAGAGAGTGAATTGCCAAACGGTCGACTCAGCATTGGGCTCGGTCATTCCGCTTCACTACCTCACAGGTAGTGAAGCAGAAAGAAACATTTTAATATAAACAAAAAAACACACAGCGTTGGGTCTCCCTTTTGGTCTGGTATAAATTGGGGAGAAATGTGAGGGGGGACCCCCGATGAAAAAAAAAAAGCTTGGGGTTCCCCTCCAAAGTAATACCCGACCCTTTAAGTCTAGTAGTTACCAATGCTAAAAAAAAAAAGTGGGGTACACCCTAAAATTCCATACCAAACCCTTAATCTAACCACTGGCCTGGCAGAGCAGGAAAGGAGGGGGGACACGCACCCCTCCTTGCACCATACCAGGCCACATGGCATTTGACCCTTGGGAGGGTGCTTATCCAGGGGGGCAACTCGCTCCACCTATTTGTTAACAATAGGACCCGATCTGTAATTTTGCGGCGGGTGTTCGGCAGTAGCAGATCGGTCGGTGGGGGGCAGGACTTTTTTTTATTTTGGTGAGTCAGCAGCCATTGTTCTTCCTGATTGACGATGGATTAAATCGCTGGATGACTTGATTGACAATGGATTACATAGTTAGATAATTATTATTTTTTTAATAATAATGGATTTGTCAAAAACTGGCTTTTTTTGTTCAAATAAAGGACTTTTTACAGTGTTGTATTTTTATTTACTATTTATTTTACTATTGGTGAATGAGTGGGGGTAACATCTATAAAGTTGTTATAATGCTAAAGTATTCTGCCTGTGAAGAGTTAATTATTACTGTGCATTCTGTGAAACAGAGGGACCTTTGGGACTGGTAGTAAGCGACAAGTTACGCCACTCTAAGCTGCCTGGCTGTCACTACACGGAGAGACACAAACGCTTTGGTGATCTACACTGGTCCCTGTCTGTCAGGATCCAGAGCACCCCCAGGTGGCGCTGGAGCCGGGTCCTGCAGTTCCTGTGCTCGCCTGCGGATGTCTCCAGCAGCCAGGAACTGTAAGGAACCTGCAGCTCCGGTACTCACCTGCGGGTGTGCCCCAGCTGTGACTGATCATCCCATCACCTGGTGCTTCCTGGGAGGGTATTTAGGCCCTCCCTGCAGTCAGGAAGCTGGGTCAGTATTGTGTTGCTAAACCTGACTGATGCCCATGTCCTGAACCTTGCTTCCTGAACCTTGCTTCCTATCTGAAAACCTGTCACCGACCCGGCTTGTTACCCGACCACTCTCCGTTGAATCCAGTTCCTGTACCGCGCTGCCCTCCTGTTGACGACTCGGCTTGTACCTGACCACTCTTCTGGTATCCCGAGGCCTGCTGTACATCTGCAGGCCTGTTACCCCTCTTTGTTGGGTTTGTAGTTTTGTTGATGTGGAACCAATAAACTGTGCATATAACCCTATCCTGTGTGGGCATATTAATTTGGTCATCCTGCGTGGGTACCTGCATGTGGTGTGAGAACGCCTGTGCAGGGTACCCTGACACTGTCAGATATTTACTGTGGCACAGGGGCAGATACGCTTGTCCTCCTGCTCAGTGATTCCTGATTACCCCTCAGTAAGAGAACTGATTGATCCACCATAGTGAGGAACCGCTACCTGACCAAACAAGCGGCTTCTGAGACCGCTACATCAGAAGGGACACTGCCATCCTCCCACTGCTGAATGAATCCGGAGGGGACTGCACGACTGCTACTGGAGATGGAGGCCTACCATCTCTGTGTACAGACCACTGTTATGACCAAGGGAAGTCGGCCGGAGAGGTGGGGACACATCCTGTTTTGCTGACCAATACGGGAGTTGCCACTCAAGCCACAGGATTGGTGAGAGGCCATCAACTACCTGCAATTATTGGAGCTGACTGTACCTGTAACACAGTATGGGCCCAAACGTTGGTTAGCCTAGAACATTGCTACTGACCAGTAGTATAGGGAGCTGGGGACATTTGGGACTGAGTCATTAGTAACCCAGTATCCAGTTTCAGTGGGGATCTGCTCATATAGCTCAGCACAATGTAATATGTTATTTGGAATATCTGAATACCTAAATTGATTCCTCTTTATGCACATTTGTTTACTATTGTTCTCATGTTTATATATCTATTGAATTAGTGCATTATTTGTCTAGTAAAGCTTTCACAAAACCCCACATGGTGTGTCGGTGTACTGTGGATCCTGTCTGTGCGACTTATCCTGGTGTGGGACAGAAGAACCTGCGTATTCCAGCGGCTCTTTCGGGTGTGGGTGCTTCATAGATATTATTATAATACTTTTTAAAATATTTTCTTGGAGTGCAGCGGCTTATTTACCAGCTGTGTTTTACTTTTCATTCTGTGCCAAACAAAGCAACATATTTTTTCCGTTCTATTTGCTCATTTTGAGCTTCTTGTAGTCCTACTAGGCTAATTGAAAAAGAGTTGATATCCATGGTATTAGTGTCCCAGTGCCATCCAAATTTGCTGTGTGATATTGCAGGAGACCACTTTGCAGAATTTTCAGAAGGCCCTATTACTTTTTATCATGACCTTTCCAGTAATGCTTCTGTCACGTTAGTATTTCTCTGATTTTAATGTGACTGTTTGTCAATTTATTCTGTTCATAAACCTCTCTGTCATAAAGCACAAACCAAACAATGATAAGCTTTACAGAACAAGGCTGGTTTACTGATAAGTCATTGCACCCTGGAATGTGGTCTGAGTTCATGATATATACATTTAATTAATGAACTGCTGTTATGGGTCAGAGAATGAAGCAGTACGCCTTACAAGAACTTTGTTTTAATGAAAACATTGTAATGTACTATCCAGATGCCTGAAAATGTTTGCCTTAGGCTAAACAATTAATTAAGTAGAGTGAATGGAGCACCACAACCTCCTGACATAGAGATCTATAGCTGCTTAAGTTATAATATGTCATGAGATAAGGCACTAGTTAAATGGTCAGTATAAAGTCTTTGCATATGAACACCGAAACAAGCACTTGGCAAACATTTCTGAATCTCATGGGAAGCAGCAAAATTGTCCTGAATTATATACATCAATGCACATGGATGCTGTGGAATGTGCAGTTCTCGTACAAGTTACAGACCTCATTCACTTCTAAAGCTCCATAATGGCACACAGATAATACAGTTATATCTAAACTAGCACAGGGAAATAATACAATATCAGACAAAACATTCCAGGAGTCTTCTCTAATTATAGGTTGTCTGCTTCAGCTACAGTGCTCTGTAGACAGCCTGCCTCTCTTTAAATCGGGGCAAAATAACAGGTATTGTAAAATGGCTACTTCATCTTATATATTTTAAAAGGTATTACAACACCCTGTTTCAATAGAAATACTAAAGTGTTTTCTGCAAGTTCTAACTGTAAAGAGCAGAGCCTGGATCTGGATTATCAGCCCAGCTGTTCACATGTGCTTCCCAACTCAATTTCTGATGGTACCTGTGAGTTTCAGCACCAACTAGCTTCTCATTCCTTCCCTCTGGGTGGTATAAAGAGATATTATAACTTTCACTTTTACTGCTGGTTGATTATACCACCAAGAATGAATGTAGCAGCAAAGTGCATGCACTTTCTCTCAGATGAGACACCTAGAGTTTTGAACCACAACAGACAAATCCTCAGGGAAAATATTAAGTGCCTACACCCTTGTAGACACATTTTTCTAACAATATGGTTCATGCCCCCGCCACACATTGTTGTCTTGGCACCGTCCACGACACAAAACCTTTTTCCCCCAGTGTCTACATTTTTTATAGCTCTCCCCACACGGTGCACAATAGTTCACTGACAGACCTCTCCCCAATGTCTGCACTACATTGTCTGGCACCTCCCCAACCCCCATTTTCCACGCTACATTTTCTTGCAGGTATTTTGCCACTCTGTTCACTCTATCATCTGCTCCATCCCCAACTACACAATGTTTTCCACAACTGCCCTTCAGTTTCCATAACAGCCTTCCTAGCAGGTCTCAACCTACTATCCACTTGCTCACATGATCATGTTTGTACCTGTTTACACTACTTTTTAGCCCAATTGATCCACAATTCCATTTGATGCAATCAGCACTACACACTCTCTAAATTATTTTGCTTTATACAGTATTTAAGCTCTGACCTTCCTGACATTTGCCTTGTCACTTTTTTGTTTCAGTGTCTCTAGCATTCTGCTCCCCCCACCACTTCACAATGTCTTTCTGTGGTAGGTTATATGATCTTCACCACTCTTTCATGTCCCTCATCGGTAATTAATTAATGCTCTGACTTTCCTCTCATACGCTCTCCATGATCATCTGCTTTCTGCATTAACCCTCTCTCTACTTGGGACTTAAGCACCTCACACACTACTTCCTTTCTCTTGTCTTCTCTTCCAATGTTCCATGGACAGCTGTCACTTCTCACCTCCACCCCCTGTCATGATAAGTTTTTACTTTGCCTCAGTTCATGACTCTCTATTTCACAACCATTCTGTCTCCTTTTTCCCACTTCAAGTTTATGTTTAGCTGTTATTCTACTTTCTCTTTCTTTTCATAATCATCTTGTTGACTTTTTTTGCTTGAGCTATATGATGAGCTCCCGTTGTGGTTCCTATGCCCCTAGGTCTAAAATGTTTCACATTCTGTTTCCCTATGTTGGCACACTTGACCATTAGGGATGAGGTTTGGATTCGCTGTGGCCAAGGCTTCGAGGCAAATCCTGCATGTGTAAGTTTACCAATGCACATTTATGGTGAATTTTGCCATACCGAATTCTTTGTAACCATAGTTCAGCTGGTTTAGAATGGTCAAAAATGGGGCTTTGTTATACTATAAAAGGGTGGGTTCTCAGCAGCCATTTGTGTGGGGAGAGTTAGTTTTTATACAGTGCTTAACTGTGCTGTACTGCACTAAATTACTGTGGATCGCAGTGTGGTTGGCTACGTATTATTTTCTGTGCCCCCGTCTCCACAGTTTAGAGACCCAACAGCCCTTTTTTAGGACTAGATTTTTGTGTGTGTCAGCAACAAGTGTAATTGCTGTTAAGCTGCTGGCATCCCAGTAGTCTTTTTAGTTGTTGTTTTATTTAGTTTTGTATGTTCTTTTCTATTATGTTTATCAATGTTTTACAATTTTGCTAGGTAAAAAAGTAGGTTAAGGTTTAGTGTTTCAGGGTTTTTTGGGAGGGCGTATACTTTATTTTGTTACATCCTTTTTTTATATCGGGGTCCGCAGTATACATGGTCCGCAGCATGCACAGGTAAAGCTGCTGCAGGGAACAATAAGGGTAGTGATGTTCCAAAAGCTAAAACTTACTGCTAAGTGGACTCCAACAATGAGGAGAGGGTGGATGAGAAGATGGCAGACTGTCCTTGGGTGCAACCGAATAGAGAGAAGGAAAGTTCTGAGGGAAAGGCAGAACAATTGCTAGGAAGGATTTTGTCCAGGGACAGGGGCAGTCTACAGGGGACTGGAGAGAACAGCCATCCTAATCCATCTGATGGGACTGCTCCATAGGTACAAGACACGGCTATTCCTAGGGCCAGCCCACAGAGCTCTACAGTGTGAGCCTTTTTTGATTTATCTGCTGCTGACAGAGCTGCTGTGGTCTGCAGCCTCTGCCTGCAGCTTATCAGCCATGGTAAAAGTATATGTCATCTGGGTACCACACTCATAAGAAAATACATGACTCTACACCACAGAGCTTGGTTAGAGCAGCACCTCCCCTTACTCCACAACATTCTCTTGCTGCATCCTCTGCGACATCTTTGTCCTCTGACAGGGAGAGAGACGTCTCCTCACAAGTGGTTTCAGAGGTTCAGAAAATGCAATGTCAAGAAAGGAAGAGGTTTATGGGGCAACACTGAGTGGGGGTCAGTACATTTTGTGGCCTAATAGACTGGACAGATGAGGTACAGCAGCAGGAGAAAGGAGAATTTGCTGCTGTCTCAGGACCAGCAGGATTCTTTGCTTAAAGGAGAATTATGAGGCGAGTGATTTTCACTCAGCCTCATAATCTGAGCTGACCTATGACAATGAAACTGTCACAGGTCGGCTCAGTAGATCGGGAAGTGAGCGAACACATACCGGCGCTCGCTGACTTCTCAATCTATCCGTGCAGAGAGCCGTGACTGTCACTCACGGCTCCCTGCAGCGATTACCCTCCCTCCCCGCTCTGATTCTCCAGCGCTGACTGGCGAAACGGATGGGGGAGGGGCGGGTACAGCTGGCTCTGCCTCTAGATAGGCATAGCCAGCTGTCACTCACGCAGCTGGGTGGATCCAGACAGAATTGTCGGGATCTGTTCCGGCTGCAGCGTCTCAGTATACCGCGAACCGTAGCTCGCGGTATACTGAGCTTTAGGTGACGGGAGGACTTGAGGTTATCAGCTGCAGTCAATTTGTGATGAATGGCGTCTTTTATGCTCAAATGCCTGCTCAAGGATCCCAGGATTCATGTCATCAAAGGGAGGGACCACTATTGGGTGGCCAAGCTATTAGATCCCCCGATAAAAGCGGTAAAACAACCAATCTCAGAGGAAGCACAAAATGTGGCACTTTGAGGAAGTGCTGTGTAAGAACCTCTTTCCCAGATTTCCTGATGGTGGCAGGACTCTCTCTGATGACTAACGGCATCCTTTGAAAAGTTTGGAGGATCAGAGCACTGCTTTTCAAAGTTTCTTTAAACCACAGTGGCCAGATGTGGCTGCAGGCAGTACTCACAGGCACTGCCGAAGCTAAGTGATTTCTGACTACATCAGGTTCAGAGCTGATACGGACACTCTTAGAAGTGAGGACCCCATGTTGGGTGTCCAAGCTAGACCACTAGCCGGAGCTTGAACAGTATGCACTGAAGCTTCTGGCTTTCCCTGCAGTGTTCTGTCCTTAACCGCTTGCCGTCCGCCCATTGTAAATACACGGTCAGACGGCGGACGCTTCCTGGCGGGTGGATGTACATGTATGTGATTTTACATACCTGCCGGGTATGTAAACAGCCGGCTGTTACATACAAGCGTTTGGCTGGCTCTGTATACAACATACATCCCCACTGCCGGTTATCCTGGCTGTCCCCCTTGCAGGCCTGGGACCAGCTCAGCGGCTGCTCACACTGTAGACGGAGGAGAGATCAGCATTCTCCTACTTGCTGATCTCTCCTTCCAATCTCTAAAGACGGAAGTGATGTGTATTACATTACTTCCGCCTTTAGCTGTCATTTCTCAGGCTGCTGTAGCCAGAGAAGAAGCTGTAGAAGCAGATCTCTGCTTCATCAGCTTCTTTGGGGGTCTCTAGGTGACATTAGGGGTCTTAGAGACTCCTGATGTCTCCATAAAGATGACCTGTCAATGTATATTTGTTATCAATTAGGGGGATAGGGGGATTGTTAGCCCCTTTTGTGATAGCAATAAGGTTCAGTGTAAAAAAGAAAAAATCCGGCATACGTACAATACAAGATATTCTTTCATCACAGGGATCCTGTATGCCGTTCAGAGACATTGCTTCCAAATTCCGTGTCCCCCCCACTCATTTCCTTCAGTACGCACAAATCTCACGATTCATTCACTCACACCGCACAGCCCAACAAAATGCTTCCACCCAAATTTTTAACAGACTTCTAGCCTCTTCTCCGCCCAAGTTATCCTTAGCCAACCTGTACCTTTCATTCCGTGACATTTACCAACAGCCCGACCATTATATTCCCACATTTGTTCTCCGGTGGGCCCAACTGATAGGTAGCTCTCTAGAAGACACTCTCGATAGTATTTTACGTGGATGGCAACACGTCAGGAATAATATCATCAGTGAAGCGTGGCGAGAGACACAATTCAAACTACTCCATCGAGCCTTTTATGCTTTCAACTTCGCCCCTGTCTCTACTACATCAGACTGGTTACAGCACTGTCCTAAGTGTGACATTCATCACCCGGATTTCATTCACCTGATCTGGTCTTGTCCACGGATAGACTCCCTGTGGCACGAGGTAATTAATTACATGAACTCTATGTCAAGCCTAACTAGGAACCCGCATCCTACACTTTGCCTCCTACATGATATACCTCACGAGATTATTTTCCCTGTGACATCCATTGCACGCTGGGAACATCTGTGCCTGTTAGCATCCAAAAAGGTGATCCTCACCAACTGGCTACTACCAACAGTCCCTACGACGAGAGATCTGCAATCCACGCTACACAAACTTATGCTTCTCGACAAGGCAGATACACGCAACGAGGAGAAGCGCATAGAACGCTTTTTCTCCCCGTGGTCCTCCTTCCTGACTGCAGCCCTCCCTCCCTCCCAACTCCAGGATATCATGAGGTGCTTTCAAACCTCCAAATGGTACCTTACGGCCAAAATCTCGAATTCCCTTGGGGGACTGGATGTACTGTAGACCCACCGAAGTGAGAACTACCCTACCTCCAATTTCGGAGGACCATCCTTATGGCTACTCCCCAATGTCGCACCCACTGCTTTCCCTATGTCATCCCTGAAATAAGACCCCTTGACGACCAACCTATCCCGCATATTCCAGGTAGATTTCCAAATAATGATATAGTCGCTATACGACCTTGTGAGGCTATTAGCAGCATAGTTTATGTTATCCGCTCATTCTCCATGGTATACCAAGCGTAGTTTTCTTCCCCCTCTTTTCCTTTTCCTTTTCTGTTATGGATGTTCAATATTAATCATTGAGGGCTATGTTTTAGCTTAGTAGTTTGAACTGCTATTATGAATCCACACTATCAATGGAGCGGAATGTCCTGTACGATGCCTCCTCCTTATGTGACAAGCCTGCTTCTGTCCTTATGAATGTGTGAGGCGCATATACCTCTGCTGTCATTACACTGCTCCTCATGTAATTTTTGTTCATCTTGTGTTACATCCTTTAAATGACCAATAAAAATACATGCTTAATAAAAATAAAAAAAAATTAGTTACATATTAAAAAAAATAAAACACACCCAAAAAAAATGTAAGTGCACGAACATATAAACGTAAATACCAGCCGGGTGTGCCTACGCGCGGAAAAACGATTACGCCACACATGTTACATATCGCCGCGAACGTCAGAGTATGTGCAATAGTTCTAGGGCCATCAATCACTGTTTACACTAAACTGATGAGCAGTAAAAGCTTTTAAAGCTTCGCCTATGACCAATTTTAGGTATGGTAGTTTTTTGCGATTTCGCAGGCGCATGTAATTTTAAAGCTTGACATGTTTGGTGTCTATTTACCCAACATGACCCTATCTTATATATTTTACAAAAAAAATTGGGTACTAATAAATGTTTTATAACATAACGTAGGGAGAACAGGTTTTTTTTCTCAAAATTTTCGAAACTTTTTTCCTCAATATAGTAAAAATAAAACTCCCAGTGGTGATTAAATACCACAAAAGAAAGCTCTATGTGTCCCCCAAAAAATGGTAAAAAATGCATTTCAGTTCAGCATTGCATGACGGAATAAATATCAATACCGCAGCGCTGAATACTGAAAAATGGCCTGGCCAGGAAGGGGGTTTAACACCGTGGTCAGAAGTGGTTAAGCACAGCAGGAGGTTTTGTTGAGTTTCTTAGAGAGGTAAATGCGTTTGTGCCCTGGCAGTGTGGACCGGCTTTCTTTTATTGAAATGAACCAGTCTTGGATTGCCAATGGATGTAAAACCCCTATAGCCCTGTAGTTGCTATTGCTACAGAGTAAACTGAAAAATTATTGCTGCCACCATTACCAGCTCCTGATATTTATCCTGGCCCTCCAGCGCTAAAAAGGTGCAACTGGTCCCACAGCACTGGTAACCCATATACTTCAAGAGTGTAGATTTGCTTTGTGGACATCAGTGAGTTTTTTTAACCACATATTTACAAACCTAATACAGAATGTTGAAAGTGCAGTTAAGTGTTCTTCCCCACCTTTCAATAGTTAACTTTCTTGTAACTACGCTCTAAATGTCAAAATGTTGTAGTCACTGAAAACAATGGGCCTACGCCATCCTAGCCATTTCCTATAAGGAAGCAATGTCTTAGCCAAGCTACCACTGTCTTTCAGTTCCCCTCAACTGTTTGGGGACCCATTCCATCCAGGGTCACACAATGACAGGAAGCTGCTTCTTAACCCTTGCTTGTCTGAGTTTCCTCTCCACCTGGGTCTGGCTTGCCTTTAATGAACTCAATGGTCGAAGTCCAAGGATCGGGAGGGAACTGGGTCAGTAATTGTCATCCTCGCACGCCCAGAGCAGACAGCCAGAAATGTGACGGTATTATTTGTACCAGCCCCAACAGCTACTGTTTCAGCCTCACTAACTCTTTGTATGCCAGCTGCAATCTTTTACTGTGAACAATGGAGAACCATGTGTTTTCTTCAGTTTGGCTTCCTGTTTTTATATTTCACTTTGGGTTGCAATTCTTCAGTTGTTTTGTTAAGAAAATGGCCACAAGCAAATATTTATGTATGAATTTACCTCCAGGATATCCTACAAACAGAAATCTAATTCATGATGATTACCTTATTGTCAGGGTATAATGTTATTTCCCTTTTTTCAGGTGGTTTTTAGTGCTCTGACAATCACAGTTTGCTGTTGACATATTCCTGAAAAAAAGGCTTCTGAAGATTGACAGGGCTATTCACAAAAGAGGGATGAGTGTGGATAGGGCAGGAGAAGTGAACCCTCCAGGACAACATAGCTGAACCGGAAAGTGAGCCGAATTGGAGAATTTTTCCAAATCAGCTACTTTGGCCTAGATTGTTCACTTCTCCTACCTTCTCCAAACCCTTCACCCTTTTGTGAATAACCCTGTGAGTGTATCTAAGGAAAGTGATACAAGGCCAAATATTTTCAATCAATTCAACTAGTTTAAGAATTACAGGGTAAGTTTACTCAAAAACTAGCATTTCAGAAACTGGTAAATGTTGTGGATTTAAATTGTTCAACAGTAAATCCAGGGATCCTGTTTCTGCTCTTGAGTTCCCTGTTCTGCACTGCAACCAGTGGCGTCACAAGAGGGTTGCGGGGGGTGCGGCCCTGCACCCGGGTGACACCATTGGAGGGGTGACACCAAAATGACTTACATTAATTTTGGTGTCACCCCCCTCTGAAAAGTCGGGCGCTCGGTCATGGACCGAACGCCCGGCAGTATCAGGAGAGAGGAGGGGACCAGGCAGCATACCTTATCCCGCCGGATGACTGTCCCCTCCTCTCTCTGCCGGCGTCCATCACAAGATGGCAGGTATCACAATACTGCCGCGTGTGCGCAATGACGTCATCGCGTCCGCGCGTGGTGACGTCATGCACAGTGACGTCTCGGCGGGGTGACACTCGGTTACCGCTCCGGGTGTCACCCAGCTTGGGACGCCCCTGACTGCAACAATGAAAAACACGCAACAACCGTGCGGTTTACAATGAACAGTCGCGCGATCGAAAATGCGCGACAAAAGCGCAAAAACAGCTCAGCATCTGAATCGCTGAGGTGTGAACCTAGCCTTAGCCACACAGCAGGCTTTGATCCTGCATAAAGGTTTATTGGTCAAATGTCAATGAACCACCTGACTGGGTTCCTTCCTCTGTCCTGTTTCACGCTGTAATACTAAACTTCGAATTTACGACTAAGCTCTTTTGCAGAGTGAAATGTGTCAAAAGGAAGCAGTGCATTGTGACTTCTGGTAAATAAAGCCTGTGGGGTTCACATTTTTGCATGCATGAAAATGTTATACCTGGGATCACCTGGAACAAGATTTATCAAGGCCTGGATTGAAGAGCCATTACTGTAGACTCTGGCTCCACTGAGCAAATATCCCACATCTGGGTCATCTAAAGTCAAAAGAAGCACTGGGCATGTCTTGAGATAGGAGTCAGATCGGTCTGTTGGAGCATCAAACACATGTAAGAAGCCAGGGGATGACTCAGCTCACCAGGATCCAACTATAGATACAAAATTAATTTGGATGGACTAACCCTTTGAGTAGTGCATTGTTTATTTCTGCACTAATAGTCCCTTGTTCCATCATTGTCAAGCGTAATATCCTGCTGTCCTACCTTACCTAACATAGATACTACAATTTTTGAGCATACAAACATGTATTATTTGTGCTTCAGCTCTGCCCCCTGAATCTATTTATAAACTCTACATGCTTGTAAACCTAAACTCGCAATGCAGCTCCTGAGAAAAGAAACGTTTGGGACCCGTCACTATAATCAGGGATCTGATATGGGCTTAACTTTAAATATAGCAGAGTCACTCACTTATCATGACAAAACGTAGCAGAGTCTGTGCCCAGGATGTAATCAAGGATACCAAAGGTGCAGTTCACCAAAGCTATAACACGTGTTATTTGCCATAAGAACCATTCTTTTCAGTCATGTGACTAATTTTTAGCTTTCATTGGCCCTCGTTGCTGAACATATCGGTTCTTATAGCAGACAAAAAAAACCCCACTGTAGCTAAGTGAATCGAGCCTATGGGCAAAGAAAGGTAGTGATCAATGTTTTGCTGTTAAAGGAGAACTATGAGGTGAGTGCTCTTCATCCACCTCATAGTTCTAGCCGACCTGCGACAATGAGACTGTCACAGGTCGGCTCATTAGATCGAGAAGTGAGCGAACACATACGGGCGTTCGCTCACCTCTCGATCCTGTCACGGCTCTCCGCCGTGACGGGAGGGGCTGGATTCCCCCCTCCCCGCTCCGATCCGCCAGCACTGACTGGCGGATCGGACGGGGGAGGGGGCGGGTACACTCACTCACGCAGCTGGGCGGATCCAGACATAATTGTCTGGATCCGCTTCAGCTGCAACGTCTCAGTATATCGCGAGCAGTAGTTTGCGGTATACTGTGGTGTCTCAGTATACCGCAAGCTGTAGATCATGGTATACTGAGCTTAGGGTGACAGGAGGACGCTAGTTTGTGTCCTCCCGTTACCCTAAGGAGAACTATGGGAAAGCCCTAACCCCATGGTTTTCCTTTAAGCTCATTTATGAAGGAAGAAAGAAAGCATGAAAAAAAATCCTTATGCAAGTTCATTTTTTGCTGTTACCTACAATTACTGTTTCTCCATATCCTGGTTGAGTGAAGCACTGGTGATGTAGCCCTGGCCTCACAGATGCATTCTGGGAAGGCTGCATCACCAGAGCATTGCTGGGGGATCTCATCTGTAAACTGCAAACTTTCATGAGATCTCGGGGAAAGGCATTTTCCTCCCCTGAGATGATGTGCGTGGATTAATCTGCCCTTAGTGAAAATGGCCATGGAGAAGAATGGAGTGGAAAAGAAAAATAAGGCATGTAAGGAATAAAAAGTCTGAAATTATGTAGAAGTATCTGTTTGTAAATTGCCATTACTAAACATTTCTAAAGGTGCCTTTGTTGTCATTTTTAAGAAAAGGGTAAAGTTCCCCTTTAACGCCTCATTCACACAGGCATGCACATCCATGTAGATTGACAAAGGAACACGGAAGGTGCAACAGCAAACACAAAAATAAAGCACTAGCTAGTTGGACTGCAATGTGTACAACGAACAGGGGATCAATGTGATGGTAAAGAGTCACTGGCGAAGAGTCAATGTGATATCACTTACATCCAGGGATCAGAAGATGGACGGCCTGTGCGGAGGATCGGGACCCTCGTGGTGTCTGTCTGGATCTGATTAGTATGTTGACTGAGGAGGTTCATCCATCGGAAGGGAATGATGTGAACGCAGGGAGGTGACTGTCCGTGATGCCGCTGAGAGGATGTGGGCTCCGGGCAGTGTGGAGGAGAACCAGGAGGGACAAAACAATATCGAGTGCAGCCCGGGCTGCTGTGACCGCAGCTGTGGATGTAGGTGCTCGGTCTTGGCCAGGTCAGCTGTGGGCAGTGTGTGGGAGACGATACGCAACGGAAGCTGACAGGCGCCGGGTAGTCGGATCAGTGAGGGGATGGGGGTACTTTGGGTGAATGGAGGTGCACTGGGTAGAGAAGAGCGACGCGTTTCGAGGTATTCACCTCTTTCTCAAGCTCAAAAGGAATTTTGAGCTTGAGAAAGTGACTCTTTACCATCATATTGATCCCCTGTTCGTTGTACACATTGCAGTCCAACTAGCTAGTGCTTTATGTTTGTGTTTGCTGTTGCGCCCTCCGTGTTCTTGTTTATGTTCTTTTTGCCTATGCACATCCATGTAGCAGCCACGTCCTCTCATAGGGATTTACAGGTGGCTACATGCAATTGCAGGCTGCACCTGTCCCTCACGGTGGCAGGTCTCTACACGGGTGTGCACGTCCATACAGAAACCTCGTCTCGTGTGAATGAGCCCTAATGCTGCAGACACAATTAACTTACAACAGATCAGTAAGTTGCAGAGCGACTTTGTGGAAAAGCTAACTGCCATAACTAGACCTGCCTCCTTTTCCCTGTAAATCAAAGGATCCATGCAGATGGAAGTCCAGCACCTGCTGAATTTCTGCGCCAACCCTACGCGTCTCATAGACACCAGCGCTGTGGTTGCATCTCGGTCCTCCTCTCCTCCTGGCCACTCCCAAAGCAAACAGTCACAGGGTCTATTTTGTGATTGGCCAGGTGGTGACAATGTGACTGCATGGGTCTTTTGTGCCTTGCATTGCCACAGCTGGAGCCGACATGGAAGTTCAGTGGGATATGGAATACCACCCACATGTATACTAATGATTTGCAGGGAGAAGGAGGCAGGTTTAACTTTTACAGGTGGCTTTACAGCAAAGTCAATCTGCAACTTGAACTGCAGTAAGTTTATTGTGCCCGGAGTTGGGCTTTAAGAATTGAAAGGCAGAGTAACTGTTTCAGGACACTTGAGGTCAGGGCTCTTGGCATGCTCACTGCCCTCAGTTACTGTTTATAAGCTTCGGTTACATTTCATGAAGAATATTTATTCTCCTGAGTCCTGTTTTTAAACTCTAGTAGGATTATTCGACTTAATAAAAAAGTAAAAATGGTACCAATTGTATTAAAAATGTGAAATATAATATAGAAATAGTTTTGTTTTGCAGCAATTGAACAGTACATATAAGGCACAATAAAGCAAAATCATTATGCCACATTTCCCCCTCGATCTCCATTAATATCTGTCATGGAGGCAATGCAACTACTTACACCTCTGACATTCTAAACTGAAAACGTATTTTATAGCAGTGTGCACTACATATACAATATTCCAGACTCTCAGAATCAGTGCAGAGAGTTTGTTCACTCAATGAACATTCCAGAACCTGTATTTATGATCCTGGGTCCTGGTCCTGAGTCTGGGTGGTCCGCGTGATAGTCAAAGCGTATCCATGCTGGAAGGTTAGTACAACGATTTAAGAGAAGATTGGGAAGAAACCATTCACTGGAGAGTTTTGGCATTATGGCATAAATGTGAAAGATTATATGGTTTGGATTAGTGTGATGTGGTAGAGGGATTTGCCTCTACTGAAATAAAGAATCCAGAATGCTTGATTGCTAATCTGAAGTGTTCTAATGAGACTACAATCATTTTATGTATGAATAAGGAAGAATACCTAAAGGTCCCCACACAACTTACGATAATCGTACAATAATCGCGGGAAATCCCGCGATCGTACGATTATCGTAAGGTGTGTGGAAGCCGTGCGACCTCTACTACTGTAAGGTCGCACGACTTTAAACTTACGGACATGTTCGAAAACCCGCCGAGCATCGTACGATGTTCGGCGGGTTTGTGGCATGTCCGTACGATAACAGCCGTACGGGCCGGTGTCCGCAAGCGCACACTGCCCGTTCGGCATTGCGGTCATCGGAAGCCCGCCCCTCAGGGGGCGTGGCTTGCGATCATCGCAAGTACGATCTGCCTATGCAAGATAGGCAGATCGTACGTTTTTTAAGTACCTTACAACCATCGCAAGACAAAAGTCTTGCGATGGTTGTAAGGTGTGTGCCCAGCCTTAGAGCTAAATACACATGTGAAATATATAAAGGGAGCTGTTTTATTTGCTAAAGGATTTGCATTTCTGTCCATCCACTCCTGAGATTTACGCATTTCCACCACTGAGCACAGCCCTATCGGGCAGAGGAGGAAACTTCATCATTCTCTGCTGCTGTTTCACTTCCAATTACAGGTCTCCCCTACCCCACTCTCTGACTAACAGTAAATGGAGAAACAGCACACTGATGAGCTCATCTTTTTGCCACTCTGATCACTCCTCCTTTCAGCATGCTTCTAATGCCTCCTATTCAACACACCTAATTTGCTCCTCCTGCTGCTTTTATCCTCCCACTCTCTAAACTCTGCTGTACAGGGATTGCAATAGGCTGATGCTAAATCAAATTTAGGTATTTACACTGCTTGAGTTAAAATGATTTATTATGTATTGCCAAGCTGATTTTTTTGCGTCTTTTAATCCGGCCTAGAGTTCAGATTTAAAGAAGAACTCTGCCATTTAAAAAACATACCCTTGTAGTGGGGCTACACCAGCAGTGCAAAGGTTAAGTGCTTGATTTGTCTAGGGGACTTAAATAAAGCAGATATGCTCACCTGACCCTCAGTCCTGCTAGGCTGCTAGACCAGTTCCCGCAGACTCTTCTCCCCTGGACTTTGGAGGTCTAAAGACCACTGATGTCATCACATCTTATGCAGATTAATTGACTTGCATTCAAAGTGAGGACGCTGAGCGGAAGGCGAGAAGTGAGTGCCAACCACCACGGGACCTAGGGTTTTTTCTGCTTTATTTAAGCCCCCTAGGCAATTTGAGCACTTAACCCTTTGCAGTTTTTGTAATTCCTGGAGCTTTTCTTTAAATTGGTACAATAAAGCTTGACCAGATTACACATTGCTGTTAGTACTACTCTTAAAAAGGTCAGTAAATATACATCAAACTGTCCATTAAAACATTCACAGTGAGGGGTATTTATCAAAACGGAAGCAGACAAAACCTGTAGCAGTTGACCAGGGCAACCAATCAGCTTCTCTCTTCAGTTTGTTCATTTAACATTTATAAATGAAAGAGAGAAGCTGATTGGTTGCCATGCACTGCTGCTCCAGATTTGGTCTGCTCCAGTTTTGAACAATTCCCCTCAAAATGTATACAAGATGTAAAGAACCAGAAGAATTGTTCTTCAGACTGAGAGTATGGTTGCTTGCTGTGTGCTCATGCCACCTCTTGGCTTTAATTGAGTATGCAGCCCGGGCACGCTCAGACATTTCTCTTGATTCATTAAACTGCGACTTTTTTTTTAGTTTTGGATATAGTGAAGAGGGATTGGAAAACACCAGTCAGTGGGGACACTAGTTCTGATGACCACCAGGGATTTCCCTTACTTTGGAGGGATTCCCTTTCACTTACTGTTGTGGCTATCGGATAAAAACAAAAGCTGACAGGGGTTATAACTCTCACTCTATCCAAAACCCAAAAAGTTTTGTCTTCAGTTCTAGTTCAAGTGCAAATAGAAATAGAAATTCTGATCCGTGCAGTAAAAAAAGGGTTCTTCCTGTTCATTTCAAGCAGTATACTGTTGCTATTTCCCCTGTCCTTCTGAGTACATCCCGGACTGTCTCCTGGATTCTGCTTATGATTACCACCTGCCCAAGTGTTACCATCCTGACCTCAGCTGTTATACCCACCTCTCTATTGTTTGTCAGCTTTGTATTTTGTTAAGGTTATCTGACTGTACACCAGCAGCTAGCAGATGGGAAATCCTGAGGTCCAAAACCAAGGAAGGTCAACTAGCATTCTTTAAGCCGGCCGTACACTAGGGATGCACCGATACCGGATACCAATACCGGAAGTCCGGATATATATATTTTTTTTCGGTACTCACCGATACCGAATACCAATACCAGAAGTCCCATTAAGGATGCCAGGGGGCGTGTAATGACTCGCCACCCGGCTTCCTGATTAGCAGGGAAGCCGTCTCCATGCTTCCTCATCACCAGGTGACAGGGGAGCATGAAGCCCGCTCTCTGGCCAATCAGAAAGGTGGAGGCCGTGTAATGACTCGCCGTCCGGCTTCCTGTTTAGCAGGAAAGCCGTCTCCATGCTTCCTCATCACCAGGTAACAAGTGAGCGTGAAGCCAGCTCTCTGGCCAATCAGAAAGGCGGAGGCCGTGTAATGACTCGCCGTCCAATCTCATCTATCAATTCTCTGCCATATGAACCCCCTGGATGTTATGTGAGGAGGATTTGTGATCTCTCATCACAATTAATCGTATATCCATTACCATTGCACTTCCCTCTGCGTGTAGATGGGGTTGATACCTGTCCCTCCCGAGTGTCTCCGATACATTGCTCTCCTCTGTATGGTAACAGATCTACCCCTTTCTCCTCTCCTTTTCCTATTCTGGCTTTTCTTGCTCATGTCTTATACTCTAACTCCTTTCTCTACCCCTTTTCCTTTTTTTTTTTTTTTTGCTGTCCTTTTTCCTTTTCTTTCTTTCTGATTATTCCCCTCTTATCTTCATATGCACTTTGAGTACAATTTTCTATACTGTCAATTCTTTGTAAATGATGGGGATATACACTGAGTGGCCAGATTATTATGACCACCTGACGTTTGTAGGCAAATTAGCTATAATTAGCTATAATTTCACGCTGAAGTTGCTAGAGGGCCAGACCATTATAAATAGGGAAGCAGGTTGTTTACCACGACAGTAGAAGTGATTTTTTTTCTGAAGATATGGGTAAACAACGCGATTTAACAGACTTTAAACGTGGGATGATTGTTGGCGCTCGTAGCCATGGAGCGAGTATCAGCAAAACAGCAGAATTCGTTAAATGTTCAAGAGCAGCTGTTGTTAAAGTGTTTAAAGATTGGACTGTCAGCCGCAAATCTGGGTCTGAACGTGCGAATTGTGACCGTCAGCGACTAGTCAATGTTAGGGCAGAACGGAGAGTGGCAAGACTGGTACAAGACAACAGAAGGGCAACAGTGCAGTGTCAGATTCCTCGCATCACCTTTCAACATCTCGTGGAGTCAAGAGGCGGCCCAACGAAGTCATCTTGTGTAGTCATCTCGTGGCCCAACGAAGTACTGATGGGGTGGTCATAATAATCTGGCCACTCGGTGTATGCTGGGGTGAAGTGTGTATCACTACTGTTGTCTAACTGCCCACCATGCTGTAAAAGTGATCATCCTGTCCCATTTTGTACTCATTTACATCTCAGGGTCATAATGCTGTGCTATGTCTCGCTGTCATTCCCCTCAGCAAACTGTTATACCTCCACAGTGCTTGCCCTACATGTTTTGAATGTTTTGAAATGTAAAAACTGTTTAATAAAAATGGAATCTTTAAAAAAAAATCTTATGCTGGCCCCATGATACTTCTTTGTCCTATAGTGTTGTAGTGGGTATTGGGTAATCCGGCACCAGCTCAATAGCAGCATCCAAGGCTTTAAATTGTAAGAGTATACTGAAGTACAGATTCACTCTAACCAAACATTAGTTCCACAGTAAGATGACATACATCATAATGCTTTAATTGCATTGTTTAAAAAACTCCAGACAAATAAAATCTTGAAGTAGGCTACCCCCACACTGCAAGGGTAAAGAGCATGTTTTGTCTAGGGAGCTAAAATAACAAAGATATACTTACCTGAACCTCGTTCCTGGCTGGCTGCTAGATCTGCAGCCCCTCTCCCCCTTGACATAGTTGGGGGACTAATGGCATGGTGTTATTAATTGATGAAAGAGTTAACATACCTTTTCCAAATAGACTAAAAATTTAAAACAAAAAGCACCATATTGTACTCCTTTTATTGGTTTTCTATACACTGATAACTACACAACATCCTTGGTAAAACAGATACAAATACAGTGAGAAATATAAATGTAAAAAAATGCATCTAAAAAATTTTTATTTTGTTGTTATTATTAGCAGTGTAAAAAAGGAATACTTTTACTGTCAGTTAAGTGTACACTTCATCTATACAGATGATTTCATATAACCCTATGGATCCAGCAGAGGGCAGTGTCACCCTTGCCTCTTTTAGGTTGTGTAGAAATGGCACTGCTATTTGTCCATGTCATAGCCAGGATGGACTAGAAGGGAGTTGGGATCTTGCAGGGGTCAAAAAGTCGAAAAATTCACCTTGTTTCTGCATAACAGCATTTGCAAAACCTTAGCAGTCTTTTAAATATCACTGTGTGAGCTTTACTAGCTATTTGGTCATATTATTCAGTTAGGCTCCATTCACACATAGTGGTAGTGGTTTCAGCTCTCAACGATACCGCACAAACGGTAACATATGTGTGGATTCCGCACGTTTGGGGCTATTACTATAGCCGTAACGCGCGGAATCCGCCCATAAAAATCGCGCTTGGACTATTTTGTGGGACCCGCAATAGTCTGAACAATGCATTGGTTTTTATGTTTAGCGCGTTTCTGCATGTATTTATATGTGCGAATATGCACGGAAAACCGCTCATTTGTGAATGGAGCCCGTTCACACCAGGGTGGTTGCGGATCAGCGCTGATATCAAAAGGGAGGTTTTGGGAGTTCTTAATTGCATTTCAGCACTGAAACACAATTAAAAACGCCTAAAACCGCGCTGATCAGCACGGTTCCATTGACAGCTGTATGGAAACCTCACTAATCAGCGCCGCAAAAATAGTGCAGGGAGCAGTTCGGTCGCGTGGACCCGCGCGGTTGCATGAACGGCCCCCATAGCAATGTATGGGATTGTTCATGACGGCGGATCCGTGTGGCCAAACCGCCCAGGTGTGAACGGGGTTGGGAAGGGTTATATCCTCCGTCAAGTTTTTAATGGTGTCTGTGTCCCCACTTGGTGTATTGCGTCAAGTAGCCGCACTAAGTAGCCTGCCTGTGCACCTTCCCCATGAGATTGTTAACACAACTATCAAGCCCTCCCCTGATGCCAAGGTGCTAGGTGTCATCCTTGACTCGGACCTCACCTTTCTTCCCCACATCCAATCACTATCCAAATCCTGCCGCCTTCAACTTCGTAACATCTCCAAAATACACCCCTTCCTCACCAAATAAACCACAAAATTACTCATCCACTCGCTTGTTATATCTCGTCTTGTCTATTGTAACTCCCTCCTCATTGGCCTACCTCTACACAGGCTATCCCCCCTTCAGTCTATCATGAATGCAGCTGCTAGACTCATTCACCTAACCAACCGCTCAGTGTCTGCACCCCCCCTCTGCCAATCCCCCCACTGGCTTCCAATAGCCCAAAGGATAAAATTCAAAATATTAACAATGACTTACAAACCACACAACTCTGCCCCCGGCTATATCTTAAACCTGGTCTCAATGTATCACCGAAACCGTCACCTCCGCTCTTCACAAGAACTCCTGCTTTCCAGCTCCCTCATGAACTCCTCCCATGCTTGCCTCCAGGACTAGAGTATTTCCCATCCTATGGAACTCTCTACCCCAACCTGTCCGACTATCTCCCACACTGACTGCCTTTAGGCGATCCCTTAAGACTCATCTCTTCAGGGAAGCCTATCCCACCTCAACCTAACCACTGAAGTATCGCTTTCTCAAACAATCATCCCCACACAGCTACCTCCTCATGTATCACTTCCCCCTCCCTATTAGATTGTAAGCCCTCACGGGCAGGGCCCTCCTTAACATCTTGTCTTGAATTGTATTGTGATTGTAATGTCTTCCTTATACAGGCAGTCCCCGGGTTACATACAAGATAGGGACTGTAGGTTTGTAGTTAAGTTGAATTTGTATGTAAGTCGGAACAGGTACATTTTTGAAGTGTAACTCCAGCCAAAAAAATTTTTTTTTGTTTTGGATAGCATAGGAAAGGGTCACGTTGGTTTTGCTGTCTGTTCCTGTTGTTCAGAAGATTATAATATAATAAAAAAAACATTGTTTTATTTAAAATGACACACACAAAAGTTTTTTTCTATGTTTAATTTTATTTTATAAACTTTATTTTTTTTATTTGTTTAACTTTTGTTAAATTTTTTTAAAATTTTTTTGTCTTTTTATTTTTTTCAACTTTTAATTTTTATTTGAATGCTCTGAGCAATAGCCACCCTGCTATTGGATATTTCAAATTGCAATAGCCAATAGCAGGCTGGCTATTGCCTCTGCCCACTGCCTGCTGTCAATCAGCAGAGGAGGGGCCTGAAGGGGAAAGTTCTCTAACAGGTCCTCCCATGCTGATTGACAGCAGGCAGTGGGCGGGTGCAATAGCCAGCTTGCCATTGGCTATTGCATTTTACAATATCCAATAGTAGGCTGGGTATGGCTCTCAGCCTGCAGATGAAGAGGAGGCAGGGGGCGGGGCAAAGGAGCCGCGGAGGATCGACCGGAACAGGGAAGAGAAGCCGACGGACCAGACCGGGGGAAGAGGAGGCCGGGACAGCAGCGGAGGTACGGGGAGCAGCGGCGCAATGCAGCAGTCTGTGTCCTCGCTGCCTCCGCCAACACAGGCGGGGAGAGCAGCGCGGATTTGAAGGGACACAGGCCGCTGCAGCCACAGTTCTCCTAAATGTGCCAGCAGCTCCATTGTAAAGTGCTGCGCAAACTGTTGCCGCTATATAAATCTTGTATAATAATAATAAGTTAAAGTAAGAGGATCATCAGTAAAACTAGGACATAAGCCCTATACCTCCTCTATTAAACGCTAAAAAAAAAAATGGTATGTGTATTTTAGGTTTTAATGTAATTTTAAAATATGATAACCCATATCAACTTTTTTCTTGTCTTGGCCTGACTTCAGCAAAGTAAATTCTGAGTTTTAGCCATTGGCAGTGCACTAGAGAATCAGTACTTTATGAAGGCTGTTTAAAAAAATGAAGGGGGTGGTGCTTGTATTGTCCATTCTTGAACAGAAGATGGTTGCTCAGGAACTCCAACCAACAGACCTTGGCAATGGACATACCCATCTCCATCTAACACTAAGGGGATGATTTATAGATCATCCACCCTCACATATGCTTGCTGAATGCCATTTGCACTGCATTCTCGCCACTAGATGGAGCCAAGGCACATAGGAATTTCCATCTAGTGGCAAGAATGTTGTGTGAATGTCATTCAGCCAGTATATGTCGGGGGTGATTTGTAAATGATTCTCTTATTTATTAGATGTAAATTGATGTGTAATCATTGGGTAAACTTTGCTCAGGTGTGCTTTTATAGGTGTGCTGCAACAACAGTCCAATCCACAATTGTATCACTAATGCAAATTTATAACCATATTCGTGATGGTAATTTAATTTGCTTCTTTTTCATATTAGTTGAGCTGAATAACATCACAGGATCTTCAGTTCCAGGAAGTGGTAGAAGAGAACATGAAGAATACCAGCTGCTGAAAGGCCGATCATAAACCAGAGGATGCCAGCATTGAGATACATTGGAGCCAATCTGGAAAATTAAAAACAAGCAGATATAAAATTTTTGTCTTTTTATTTTATTTTTTTCAACTTTTTATTTTTATTTTTAATTTTTATTTGAATGCTCTGAGCAATAGCCACCCTGCTATTGGATATTTCAAATTGCAATAGCCAATAGCAGGCTGGCTATTGCCTCTGCCCACTGCCTGCTGTCAATCAGCAGAGGAGGGGCCTGAAGGGGAAAGTTCTCTAACTGGTCCTCCCATGCTGATTGACAGCAGGCAGTGGGCGGGTGCAATAGCCAGCTTGCCATTGGCTATTGCATTTTACAATACCCAATAGTAGGCTGGGTATGGCTCCCAGCCATATTAGATAAAATTCAGATAAAATAAATATACTAGGCCAGGACAGCCATTCGTAAAAACGAAAATGTATTACAAGGAGCAGTTATGTCTAAATTGGAGGAAGTATGCAAGCTCTGTAGAGTGCCAGAGGTCATTGATGCCTGTTTCCTAAGCTAAATTTAGCAGCGTCAGCATGTGTTAGTTATCTAGACAACAACTCCATGACTAATTTGCATGTCTAAATAGTTTTTACATATTTTAAGTACCTATACATGAAATACATGAAAGTGTAAACATGTTTTTAAAATGTCTTTAATATTTTTCTTATTCATTTATAACAATGTTTTTTAATCATGCAATTATATCTAACAGTTCCAGTATTAAACAGATGACACTCCAGATGGCACTGCTACCTGAGCCTGGCAGTGTTCAAGGCTTTAATTTTTGTGAACGAAGCCGCTAGCTTGTATGTGATCATAGATCACACAGTGATTTCGTGATTGGAAACCACTTGAAACTGGTTCCCGAATGTCAGTGGTCACCAGAGCCATCACTGGCAGCCGGGATTGAGAGCCACCAGTCATCCCAACTGTCAGCTGGCTCTCAAAGGTGTGACATTTTCAAATGATCCTCAGCATGGGCCATTCTGCTGGGAACCGTTTATATACAGAGTACAGGCATGAAGGGGTTAATCAGCTTCTCTGTAAAGCCCAACTATGCCCAAAACTCTTTTTTAAGTGTCTAATAATATATTGCTCTTACTCCATTAGACAGATTTCCCCTCACTTTTTAACACCATGAAACCAGAGATGAGGGAATGGTTGTCACCAAGACACCAGTGTGAAACAGTGTCTGATTGACAGGAATGCATACCAATCTGCTGAATCTCCGTGAGGCCACAAATCATTCATCCTAAATGAACCCACCCATGAACAGCACATACGGTAGTTGTTTTCTAATACATGCTAGGACTCATTAGTTTCCTTACAGTAAACTTGTCATGAGAGAAATACATGGGATGCAATTACTGACCTTCAAAAGTGCTATTTCCCTGACTGTTATACTGATCCAATACTTTCAATACTACAAGTAGTGATGAGTGAATTTGACTGGGTTTGGTTTCAGTCAGGATCATTGAATCTTGCTTAAAATTGAGGTAATGCTTAAAATTTGCATTACCTCACTGAAGTCTATGGGAAGTGAATCTTATTAGTTTGTTCTGGCCATTTTCAAGGTTAATAGGCAAGCTATTGTTGCTGAGCAAGACCATAGGGGACATGTTCCAATCCAAAAAAATTAAGAGAAAAACAGCAGCAACATTGAAAACACAGAAATCCTTTAAATAACATGCTTTGGTGTGCTTTAAAGCTGCCCATGGTGATATGGTACAATATGATTTTAGCAGACAGTCTCAGCAAGTGTACTAGGGGTAATATGGGGGAATTTATTGTGGAATCTGGAAGCCTTCTTTATAATAAGTGGGCGCCAAGATATTCACTCCCTCCCGCGGGAATGAGTACAGAGGTACATTAGTAGCCCTTACCCTTTCCAGCAAAGAGTTAAAGTAAATAAACAAATGCCTCGAGAAAGTCCTAAAATAAAATAAAACAGAGACAAGTACAAAATACATTTTAGTAATGTCCCCTGAAGTAAATCTACATCACTCGCAACGTTCAATGTATAATCCACGTTAATCACAATGACCTTGACACATCACACCAGGGCCTTCTTTAAAATTGATTGGAAAAAAATATTTTCTTGCCCCCCCCCCTCTCACCACGCCCCCTCCACGCCCCACCCCCTACCCATCCCACAGATAGGAGGACCCCGCATGAGATGTGACCTCGTGTGGGACCTCACGCAGTCACTCTACACCAGAGGCGGAGCAACACTATGTGATGCCGATCGCAGAGTAAACAGAATGATGCCGCATGTGTATCTTTTGCTGGCTCAAGGGGCAGCTGCTTTGGGCCCCACAACAATGACTGGGCCCAGGGCAGCAGCCCCTTTTGCCCTGCGTTAAAGACAGCCCTACATCACACACTGATGTGTACACGCCTCACTATTGCTAAATAACAGATTCTCTGCTGTGGTAGCATAAACAGACAGCAGGAAATCCTGGGCGATGTCTTTAACCAAATTTTGTTATCAATGTTGGGATAGACAAAGATAATGTCTTCAGAAGACATTACAAAATAATTGTTTTCATGTGTCTGTATTTTATTTCAGCTAAAGGCCTTTTTAAGGTGTGTTTGTGTTTAAGTACTTTTAACTCTTTGTGGGAATGGATAAGGGCTACTAATGTACCCCTTTTCTCATTTCCCTGGGAGGGGTGGATATCTGGGCGCCCCCTTATCATAAAGAGTGGTTTTAGACTCTACAATTATAATTGTTTTACATCATTATTATTATTATACAGTGCTAGAGGGGTCCAGGGAATAATAATTATGAGGCCACAGATGATATAGCAGTGAAAAACTGGCCAGCAGCAGTACAGGAAGTTAGAATAGGGCGATATGTACTACAAAGATTACGATTCTGTGGATGACACAACAGTGTAAAATTGGCCAGCAGTAGGATAACTTTAAATAGCAATTTTAGGTGTAAATTTACTAGAGACAGAGCACAGGCTGTGGTTTTACTACCAGAACTAACCACTTGCTGTACGGAGCAATTTCTTAATATTTGCACACACATGATAAAATCTAACAGGGTTATTCACAAAGGAGCCGAAGGATCCAGCCGTACCTTCGGCTGATCCTTTGGCCAACTGAAACGAAGGGCTGCTGTACAGGCTATTCACAATAACCCATACAGCAGCAGAAGGTGGCCGTGCGGCTCAGTCGGACTGAAGGCCTATGCTGCTTCGGCTCAGCTGAGCCGATGTGACAACCGAAACATAAACCCTGCAAATGACAGCTGGGCGGAGCCAGCCGTAATCTCACAGCTGGCTCCACCCAGTTGTAATGACACATCAGCATCCCCAAATTACCTAGGGACGCTGATCTGTCATTAAACGATAACAACTGGGCAGAGCTGGCCGTGACATCACGGCCATCTCCGCCCAGTTGTTGCTCATTGGCCGGGACCGGTTAGAAGACTCTAGCAGGTCCCGGCCAATAGGAAACAGTTGGGCAGAGCTAGCTGTCAGAGTTAGCTCCGCCCAATTGTTTTTTTTCTTTTTTAAAGTATCTTTATTTTTTACTTTTACTATTTGTTTACATTTTTTAAATATTTTTTTAACCTTTTTTTTAAAACTCTTTTCACAGATTTTCTATTCTGCTCGGTACCACGGAGGTACCGAGCAGAATAGCCAAGCTGAATGCCGCTCAGGGGCATTCGGCTATTCACTCACTGCCGTTCGGCCCCTATGAGAATAGGAGCGAACAGCAGCGAGTGAGCTGCCGGAGCTTCGGCTCAGCCGAACCAGATGTTGGATCAACTGAGTCGAAGTCCTTCTGCACTTCGGCTCAGCCGAACCAAACCGAGCCGAAGGCAGCCAATGTACGGCTTTTTTCAGCCGATCTACGGCTGAAATCAGCCGTACAAGCCAGAAGTGAATAGCCGAATAGCGTTTGGCTCACTTCACTTCGGGTGGGTTATTCACTCGGCTTCCTTCGGCAGCTTTGTGAATGACCCCCTACTTTTTTGGCCAGAAAACAGCTTCAGACCCCCCAAACAATGATATATTTTCTGAAAGCAGAGGCCCTGTAGAATAAAGAAACTCTAGTTGCAATTTTTATTTCGCACAGTATTTGCACAAATGTTTATTAAACCAGTTTTTTTAGGATAAAATACACTAAAATAAAATTTAGTGCACACAAACAGAATATAATACCCAATTTTTGGGTACAGTATAAAAGATGGGGTCACGTCGGATAAATAGATACCAAACATGTCAAGCCTTAAAATTGAGTGCGCCGGTGGATCCGCAAAAACCTACAATACCCCAAATTTCCCATAGGCGTAGACATAGGACTACAAATCCCAGCAATACATTACACAGCAATGCAGAATACCGCCAACTATAGAGGACTACAAATCCCAGCAATACATTATACAGCAATGAAGAATAATGTGAAGCTACATACTCTGTTGCTCACAAGGACTGTGCAGCATCTCAGGAGGCTGTGTGGGGTCTGACCAGGGCTGTGTTGGGTCTGACCAGGGCTGTAACAAGGTATTAGGAAGCTGTGCAGGGTTGGACCAGGGCTGTGTGCAGTCTCACCAGGGCTGTGCGCGGTCTCAGGAGGATGTGCAGGATCTGATCTAGGCTGTGTGGGTTCTCAACAGGGCTGTGTGCAGTCTCACCAGGGCTGTGCATGGTCTCAGGAGGATGTTCAGAGTCTCACCAGGCCTTTGCACGGTCTCACCAGGGCTGTGTGCAGTTTTACCAGGGCTGCATACTGCCCCACCAGGGCTGTGCGGTCTCACCAAGGCTGTGTGAAGATTTCACCAGGGCTGTATGCAGGCTTAACCAGGGCTGCGGGCGGGTGTCACCAGGGCTGTATGGGGGGGTGGTGTCAACAGGGCTGTATGGTGTGGTGCCGATCTCACCATGGCTGCATGCAGGCGGCGGGAAGGAGGAGATGTGCGGCTGGACCGCTGGTGTAAAATACAACCGCCTCAGATCCCCAGCAGGCTGCCCTGAGATCCCCAGCAAATGCTGGATTTCACTGCAGCCGCTCCTGTTTAAAAATTTAAAGCGCCAGTATCGTCGCTTAATATTGGGGCATTTTCACGAGCATGAGTACTCGTGAAAATGCCCAGTATTGACACCTATACCAGTGGCGTAACCAGAGTAACGGGCGCCCGGGGCAGAACAAACTTTTGCGCCCTCCCCCCGCCCCAGTGATATGTGGGTGTGTACAGGTAAAATGACAGCATGCTGGGACATATCATAATTGAACTACAAGTCCTAGCATGCGCTCATTGTCCCGCTACATCCCCCAAAAATATTACAATCAACTGGTTATCATGGCAAGTGGGCCATGATATTTTTTACTTTTTAATCACCTTTCTATTTTTTTAATTTAATCATTTTTTTCTTATTATTTTCACTTCTTTTTTATTTTTATTTATTTAATTATTTTTTTATCAATTTTTTTCACTTAACTTTATTGCTATCACACAGGAGCTAACAAGCACCTGTGTGATAGCATTTGGAGGTGACAGGTTCTCTTTATTGACCTTGTCACCTCCAAGACAGGAGTTCTAGCACAGCACGGTGCTGGAACTCCTGTGACAGGTGAGAGGGGGAAGGCTGCTCTCCCCTCTCACTGTTTACACAGAGCGGCAGGGTTACCAGGGATTCCAACCTGAAAAAAGCAATTTCAGGGAGGTGCCCGCTGC